>NC_088336.1:27035833-27362500 GCF_036884655.1 Musa acuminata AAA Group
TCTCAATGCCACAAATAGCATGGCACCAATGGGAACAATTATCACAACCAACCCAACTGCAAGTATTCAAAGCACAATCAAATTTGAAACATACAGGACATGTGCAGGCACTACAGAAACCTTTTCTGGTGGAACATATCTTGCAGACACAGTCATCAACCGGCAGCACATTCTTACAATTCACATTCCTGCACCTCATGAGCAAAAAAATCTCGACCAACTCATTACTGGGGATTCGGCTCTTTCCCGAGACATAAGATACGGTACCAGTCTTGATAGCAACCAAAACTTCAAGGTGCGTCCTGTGTGCTTTTGAGAGGATCTCAAACGTAAGATCTGACCTCCTCTCTAGTTTCCTCTGCAGGCTAGCAAACTCATGCTTCTTATCCGGAACTTCCATAAGGTTCCTGAGACACTCTCTCAGTGCTTCCAATGATTCACTATGAGATTCATAAAGCAATTGTGCAATGACAGGAACCGACTCAGACACTAATTCTCTCAAAACCTTATCCAGCCTAGAAAGCATGCCATTTCTGCCGCTATCTGAACTCACAACACCATTAACTTTTGCAGGCCTCGCAGGCAATTCAGATGGAAAGAAAGAGACATTTCCTGAGCTGTTTGCCTTGTACAGACTATTGTTGAGTTCTTTGTTGTGGTGCGCAAAAGCAATGGTATTGCCATCACCCACAGGCCTAAACTTGCTATGAACTGAGCCATTCGTCCCCTCCCCGGCAAACCAAATCTTATCATTGTCCCCCCTCGAGAAGTCATAATTATCGGTGGAGTTCCGTGTCAAGGAGCAGCTGGGGTTATGTGAAAACGGGACGGAGCACGAGTACGAGAGCGAGGGGGCAAAGTCCTCCGAATTCGCAGCTCGCATGCTATTACTGTAACTATTTTTCGGTGGAACCACCAAAACAGGGACACTCGGAGTCGTAGCCACCCCGGCGACATTCGTCGCCGGAATGGAAGAGTTGAGAGACAGGGAAAGGTTGGGCGGGGAGAGGGAGAGGTTCAAAGTCTCGATCTTAACCTTCTTCTTGCGGTCATCGGCCTCATCGGCATCCTCGGGCGTCTCCCGCTTCGCGGACGGCTTGCCACCAGCCAATTGAAGGAAGTCTCGCTCGATCCATCGCCGATCGTCTACGGCCGAGATGTTCGGGGCGACCTCCTTGCCCTTCAATCGGGATTTATCGAGGGAAACGAGGAGATCAGAGCCAAGGCCCTCCTTTTCATAGGCAGCAGAGGCCCCCGGTTTCATATTGTCGCAGAGGTAACTGAGCGTGAGCTCCTGGGGAGCGGTGGTGGCGCCGTGTGTGGTGGGTGGCGACGCGGACGCGGCGGCATCCCGAAAGAGGTAAGGCTTAGATGGCGGGTCCTCGAGATCAAGAGGGTCAGGGCTGGGATGTGGGAGCTGGGGACTGGGAGAGGAGTCCTTGCGGGGATCGGATTCGGGGAACATGGCGGAGGAGGAGAAATCGAAGGAGAAGAAACTGGCGAGGGTTTCGGAAAGAAGTATCGAAGAAAAAGTAGGGTTTTGAGGGGTTTACAATCGTCTTCGATCCCCGTCTCCGAGCTCGAGATCGCGCGCCCGCTCTCCTCCTCCCTCCTTGGGGCCGTCGACGTCGCCGTCTCCGATGTTGGCGCGGTCTTACGCTTCGTCTCTCTTTTAGCTTTCGTTTCTTTTTTCCGTTAATTCTTCGTTTCAAGTGCTCCGCGGGATAAGCCAAGTGATGCGATGGATGGAGGTCGGGTCGGGTGCATCTTGTGACAGCTGCTTTGGGACTAGGGAGAGCGGCTGTAAAATTGTACCTGAGGTGTAAGATACCGTTCTGAACAACGGACCATAAGAGCAGGGAGCAGCTAACCTACCTTACTCTAAACAGGAAACAGTATTTTCCACCAAGTCTGCAATCTTGAACGTGCGCCTTTATAAGGGTGACGTGGGGCCCGCACGTCTGTAATGGGCAGGTAAATGCGTTTCCTGCTTTGCCACGCACAAGGATGTGGCCTCCGCGTCTGTAATGCAAGGCGGGGGCTTATAATTACGAGAATGCAAGGGGGCGCCGTGGGATTTGGTGAACCGTTGACATTCCATTCAACGGCTGGGATTTGCGCGTGACAAGTAGGGGTGGTGGGGCCGCTGGCGGCGACAGTGCGGTCGTGGTGGACCCGATGCGGAGAGCTCAATGGGCAGTTTGCGTTCAAGTGGGTTTCACTGAATCTTACTCGACCAGCATTAACTCCCTTCGTTGACACGTATGCTTCTTTTACATGCTTTAATGAGACCTTTGACCTCCTGTAACTATACAGTAGATTCTAAGATGAGTCATACATCATAAATCGTTGTTTCGTAATAATATCTCTATCAGAATCCGAATCTAAAGTCACTCTATTCAACTACTTGGCTCACTTACCATCTTTACTTTTAGATAAAGAGACAGTTTGTGTAGGGTGCCATGTCCTAAATTCTCCCAAGATTTAGTTTTCATTAGTTGCATCGACTTGATCATTGTATAGCATCTACTGTTATCGATGTTATGGTGGCAGTGAATGGAAAAGAGGTGCAGTGGGTGGACCCATTGTTTGACGGGAGTAGTGATTCTTATGATCAAGGAATATCGTATGTGGGAAGCATTAACTGGTAGTGCAGCTCATTATTGAAGCATCCATCATTTCTGGGCATGTCAAAAGAAGCCTTGCTCAGAATCTTCAGATAACATGTCTGGATTTTGGAGGAATATATCAAAGTTAGTGCAGCATCAAGAAGTGGTGTAATCTCAAGCACCAGGGTTTGCATGATAATATATGTATTAAAAGTTCGGTAAGGGAACTACATCATCAAATCAAACTCTTATATGATTGGGATTTAGAGTCACGGTGGAGGAAATCATGCTACTTCATGGAACTTTTATTGGCATTTCACGGTAGAATGAAGAGTGCAGAGGAGAGAGTCAGTCTGGAGGACACAGTTCACAGCATGACAAGAGAGAGAGAGGCTTATTGTTCCTCAAAATAATTGACTTGTTATACAACATAGACTTTTGGCAATAGGGTCGAGAGCTTTCCCAGGAGATGTTTATTGATCTCATCATCAACCATCTTCTATATTGATCTTTCAGTGGGTTTCTTTTGGTCCACATACCCACTACTGCATCCCATCATACTATGCCTTACAGTACTTCCTGGAGGAACAAGCCATAACAATGCGAAGCACTGCATTCTACAGAGTGCATACAGCATCAAGGATTTACCAAAGAAGCAATGCAACAATCTAAAGCCAATTATAACAAATCAATGGAGAATCCACATCCAAACCTAAGCACAAGTCTAGCAAACAAGAAGCTTGCTAAACCGTCACATGCCTCACTGTACATTGTCAGAAGAAAAATTGTTCTTGAAGAGATACCAATGTCGAACACCTAGAGCCTGAGAGTAAGGTCAGGCTCCTCTGCTGGCTGGTGATCCAGTTTTACCGAATTTGCACTCCCAAGCAGCTCAAGACTTGAATCTGCCTCCGGCCTAAAGCTTCCAGGCCAGAAGAATTCCACGTCGTGATCATCTAGAAAGACAGGCCTTGGCTCGAGCAAGCCTCTTCCAAGGAGTTTAGTGCCAGGGCTCTCCCTCCACTCCGTCATTCTCTGGTGCATCGATGAGTGTGCCTTGATTCCCAGGGAATGGAGAGCTGAGCCATGGAGGGGTAATGATGCAATGCTGCTATAATTGTGTGGAAACGCATCTAACCCGACTGCCCGCTTGGCGAGCGTTCGCTCCCTCTTGTGAGCATTTTGATGGCCGCCCAACGCCTGGGAGCTGAAGAACTGTCGTTGGCAGTAGTTGCAGGAGAAGACTCGGCGGGAGTTGGGGGGGCGACACGCTTGTGACTCGCTGCTGCTCTCGCTTGTGCTCGACAACGAGACAACCGCCAGCGCTGTGGAGTCCGCGTTGACGGATAGGGAGAGGTTAAGAGAGACGGGCGTGTCCTGCTTACTGAGAGAAGGAGAGGTCTCTTGGATGCACGTATTGGAAGCCACTTGACTGCTTGCTTCGAAATCATCTGCTGATGCTTCCGGGTTGGAACTGCTCATGTTTAGGCCCTGTAACAATAGAGACGCTGACGTACAAGAATTTAGCCCTCCTTCAGCTGCATCCACAAATAGAATTTATGGACATTTGAGAGGCCCAGATTTTGATAGAATGAGTCCCAATACTGAGAAGGAATTTAAGAACAGAGCATTCAAGAATCAGTCCCAATACTAAGATAGAATTCGACATCAAAGTTTGCAGAAAGTATCAAGCATATGAGGTAAACAAAACGGTCCTAAGATAGTGAGCAAATATACCAACCAGGGAGGTAGATGTATCCTCAGCTCTTCCATGTGGGGAGGTGACTTCATGGTTCCTGATCTATTTCTGAGACAAGAAGAGGAAGGAGAAGAAGATAGAGGAGGAGACGGATGTGCTGTGAGGTAGCCATATATAGCGGCATCTAGCGAGGTTTAATTATGGAAAGCAGAGGATGGGCCAGACGAAAGGCGTGGGCATGGAGAATTGACAAAAGGACATGACACCGTTTCCTTTTCTTTTCTTTATTGTCCACTATAACTGAGATGCCCTTTTTCATCTCTCTGTCACCACCACCAACATAAACACCGAAAAATAAATCCACGAGGATGAAGATGCCACCGTCACCTGCATATAAAGGGATAAGAATAGAAGTTCCTAAGAGACCAGAGGAGGCCAAGAGTGCAGCATCGTTCTGCGTGATTGGGCTCCCGGTTGTCTGTCCCACACCGCGTCCATGGAGGTGGACATGCCTGCGCACGGCTCATCCGTTCTTCTCTCAGAGCTGCAGACAAATGATCCTAGCAATTTCTTCAAGAGCCATACAATAATGAACACTGGGGAGGGACCATACACAGCTGCCTTTGCAGAAACAGCGTAATGTGTGGATTAAGCATGAAGAGTCTGATCTTGACTTGTGATCAACCTCCAGCTGCATGTTTGAATCGTGTGAATGGAACAGACAGAAATAGCTGTTCCTGTTGATCGACAAGTGAGGATAGAAAGAAATCTTTTATCTCAAATAAATAACCAAAAATCTTCTTTATTTGTGATTCAAACGAGGATATCAGGAACTCTTTGAACTGCATGAGCCGAGCAGTGAGTTCTGAGGTACCACAACGCATGCGGTGGTCACAGATGTTTGTCTCATGGCATGCCAGTGGCAGGATAAAAGTAGATTCTAAGCATCGTTTTGTTGCTTTCGCTGTGGACGAGTTGAGGTGTATGCCCCCATGTTCATCTCCTTTGCCATCACATTTTCTTGTGGTAGCTCTGTTGCCATAGCTTTTAATTTGATATGGCTTCTGCATGTTGGACAGCTGGCCAGTCATAAGCAGCCATGACATGAATGTAACAGTAGCAAAATGGCAAATGAATGTCCTTATCAATGCATCATATGGTTTCCATGTGATTTGTTTGTTCGATCGACCTCATTCACTGGCAGAGTTGGTGTCTTGTGGTGTTCACTCCACTCATGGGAATGACGAACACCACCTTAAAAAGGACACTAAGGTAGGCGGTAAAGAATCAGCATTCTCATGTCTCGTTTTATTCAGCTAGTTGAATAGGCAAACCATAGAAACATACTGCACACTCGCTCTTTCTCGCTCCAATGACATCAAAAATAGAGAGAAAACACAAGGCAAAGAATACTCAAACATCTCTAGCATATCAAGGTCTAAATGGACACCCTGGGAAGGGCCACTGAAATGCTCACAGCCACAGCAAACAACAGGATGAATAGGCCAGTGAAGTTGATCAACCGAGATTCTGCTCCCGGCGCTGCATCGATCTGCACAAATCCCGTCTCCGCCGTGCACACTGTCAATAGAAAGATTGCTAGCCCGGCAGAAACATGCAATGGGAGCAGCAATATTCTCGTCGGTTCCGACGCTTTCAGAAACCAGAAGTTCACGAACCCGAACAGCCACTGCAAGCAAACGAGAACGAGAGACTTCTTCCTTGTTACTAATCTCGAACGAGAGAGAGATGAGATGCAATGGAGGAAGGAAGAAGAACCTGCAAGCCGAATAAGCAGATGGTGCACATGCCCAACCAGGAATGCAAGCTTAACATGTCGGGCATGGTGTTGGCGCTGTGGTACTTGAAGGCAGCATAGATGCCAAGGATTCCGAGGCACAGTGCAACTAGTTGAAGCATCAGGTGGACAGACTTCTGTGTTTCCTTCCGAGCTGGGATTGTCTTGTAAGCCATGATACCTGCTCATGACACATTGCCATGTCTTAAGTAATCAATCATATAGGCATTATACGTCCATTACTGACAAGATAATGTACCTTCTCCGATCACCAGAATGAACCCCATACACATCACAAGAGGATGCACCTGTCAGAATCACCCAACGAACGAATCAAAACGAGGAAGAGGGGTTATCAGGTGCTCATACGATGTGCAACAAAGTAGGGGAACCCTGTACATTGAAGATGAGATTGGGGTCATCGGAGTGCAGCCTGGCGGCGCCGCCTCGGAAGTGCAGAACCCACGCGAGCACGAGGACGAACACCGTGAGGGCGAGCACATGGGCGACTTTGGTGACATGGGCGGCGACCAGGAACGCAGGCTTCACCGTGTTGGGCATGGCGTCGAGGGGGGCGTTCGTTGCATGGACTGCGTCGGCGATGACGAAGCTCCGCCCTCCTCATTTTTATAGCTTAATAGGGATGGGAATCTCTTGCTTGCTGCTGTGGTGGCATTGCTAGTTGGGTTTGGTATAGAATGAACACTTTTGTCTTGGGTGGGGAGAGAAGGAACACAAGCAACGCATCTGTCACCTCTGTTGTGGAATTAGTATGCTTGAATCCTTCGTCAAATCGCTATATATTGTTCGTAAAGGTTGAGTCCAATTCAATCCAATGTAAATTTGGTGTGCGTCGATGGGATAATGATACAGATCTTAAGAGTAAAGTTGGTGATGGAGTTTTGGCGTCCGGCTCCGAGACGGCGTATCGTTACGTTAGATCCCCTATAATACGACATAGAGGAGGGCTGACATTAATTACGAACATGTCTCAAACGTGTCCCCTGCTCTATCTAACTTTCTTATCTTATTTTAGATTCTCTTTAATGCAATGTCTCATACAATACATGTAATAATATTGACATATGCGTTACTTCAAAATTATGACAAATTATTCATACGAATTCGAATGAGTCGGATTTTTCATGGAGTGGATGAATAGGACGACACCAGAATAAATCATATTATGTTGACCTAAATTTCGTTATTTAGTTTCAATAAATCGAGGCCGGATGGCTGCAGAGCTTGGTCCTCCTATAGTGAAATCCTGGCCATTGATTTGAGATCATCGTGTCTCGATCAATCTGATCTGGTTGTGATAATGCAGAGCTTGATCATCCTATAGTGAAATCCTGCCCATTGATTTGAGATCATCCAGTCTTGATCAACTTGATCTGGCTGTGATAATTACGCCACGTAACGTGACGGGGCTCATTCAGTGGAGGCCGACGAACAGCGCGCCGAACGCCCAAAAATGGCAACCGTCACGTTGATGGCGACGCAGAAAGAATCCATCGGGCAAAAGCCCGTTCCGTCCGCACAAATCCCTGGGGCCCCACGACCCTTACCCTTGAAGTGCTAATCCCTACCCTTCTTCCGACTTCTCCCCTCTCACTCTCTTTCTCTTTTCTCTCTCTCTCTCTCTCTCATGGCCTATATGCTCATCTCTTCTCTCAAACCCTAGAACTTGGGACTAATCATGGCCGATCCCTCCCCCCGCCGATCCGCCGCGCTCCTCCTCGCGGCGGCGGCCAACGTCCTGCTGCTGCTTCTCCTCGCCAGTGCCGCCCCCCGGGCCACGGCCGACACCGACCCCGGCGACCTCGCCGCAATGCTGGCCGTTGCCAACGCCCTCGGCGCCGACCGGGCCCTCGACTGGTCCCCCTCCGCCGACCCCTGTTCCGACTGGGCCGGCGTCGCCTGTTCCGGAGGCCGTGTCACCACCATCCAGGTCGGTAATCGCAACCTTGCCGGCTCACTCCCCGCCGACGTCCGGAACCTTACCTCCCTTTCACGGTTGGAGCTCCAAAACAACCGCTTATCCGGGCCTCTCCCTTCCCTCGCCGGCCTCTCCTCCCTGCAGAGCCTCCTCCTCCACCACAACCTCTTCTCCTCCATCCCCCCTGACTTCTTCTCTGGTCTCTCCTCCCTCCAATCCGCCTACCTCGACGAGAACCCCTTCGCGCCCTGGTCCCTCCCCGCCACCCTCAGCGATGCCACCGCCCTCGTCAACTTCTCCGCCAACGCCGCCAACGTCTCCGGCCCTCTCCCGGACTTCCTGGCCACCTCCTTTCCCGGCCTCGACCACCTTGGCCTGGCCTTCAACCTGCTCTCCGGTCCCGTTCCGTCGGCCTTCGCGGTCGCTCCCTTCCGATCGCTCTGGCTGAACAACCAGCGGGGCCGCAGCCGCATCTCCGGCGGGATCGACTTCGTCGAGAACATGACCGCTCTCGAGGAGCTCTGGCTGCACTCCAACGAATTCTCTGGGCCGCTCCCGGACTTCTCCGGCCACACTAGCTTGCGCGATCTCCAGCTCCGGGATAACCAGCTCACCGGCGTCGTGCCCTACTCCTTGACCGAGCTCAAGTCGCTCTCCAAGGTCACGCTCACCAATAACCTGCTTCAGGGTCCGGTGCCGATCTTCCCGGATTCGGCGACAGTAGACCTTGTCCCTCAAAGCGAGAGTTTTTGTCTGAACACGGCAGGGGAGTGTGACCACCGAGTCACTATCTTGCTATCCATCGCCAAAAGTTTCCGCTACCCAAGTGGGTTCGCCGAAAACTGGAAAGGAAACAACCCGTGCGGGTGGCTGGGGATCAGCTGCGACGCTGGTGGCAACATCACTGTGATTAATTTCTCAAGGATGGACCTCAATGGGACAATCTCGCCGGATTTCAGTTTGTTCACCACATTGCAGAGGATGATGCTTTCAAATAATAACCTCACCGGGACGATCCCGTCCACGCTTACCAATTTGACATCGCTGAAGGAATTGGACGTCTCCAACAACTCTCTACGGGGTCAAGTTCCAAGCTTTAGCCAGAATGTATTACTGAAGACTGATGGGAATGTCAATATGGGGAAGCCTGCCATTGCTCCGCCAGGTTCTGACTCTGATTCTGCTCATAATGGTAGTGATTCAAATCCAGCAGGTTCTGTTGATGGGAGCAGCGGCAGCAGTGGGAAGTCTTCTTCTGGTTCCATAAGTGTTATTGTGGGTTTAGTGGTCGCAGGGGTCTTCGGTGTCAGCCTTGCTGGACTATTGGGTTTCTGCTATTACAAGAGAAAGTTGCAGAATTCTGGTAGGGTTCAGAGTCCGAACACTACAGTGATACACCCACGGCTTTCGGGGTCCGACCAGGATATGGTGAAGATCACGGTCGTGGGTTCAAGCATGAATGGTGGCATGACCGCTAGCGAATCTTACAGTCGAACAAGTAGTGGCCCAAGTGATGTTCATGTAATTGATGCAGGGAATATGGTGATCTCTATTCAAGTTCTTAGGAATGTGACCAACAATTTTAGCGAAGAGAACATTCTGGGGCGTGGTGGTTTTGGTACAGTCTACAAGGGTGAGCTCCACGATGGCACAAAGATTGCAGTCAAGAGGATGGAGGCAGGCATCATGGGAACAAAGGGCCTGAATGAATTCAAATCTGAGATTGCAGTGCTTACCAAGGTCAGGCATCGGAATTTGGTCTCCCTTTTGGGTTATTGCTTAGATGGGAACGAGAGGCTCTTGGTCTACGAGTACATGCCTCAGGGGACACTGAGTCACCATCTTCTAGACTGGAAGGAGGAAGGATTGAAGCCTTTGGAATGGAAGAAAAGGCTAAGCATAGCACTGGATGTGGCGAGGGGTGTGGAATATCTACACAATTTGGCACATCAGAGCTTCATCCACAGGGATCTCAAACCTTCTAACATCCTCCTTGGGGATGACATGAAAGCTAAAGTTGCAGATTTTGGTCTTGTCCGACTTGTACCAGATGGAAAAGGTTGTTCTGTTGAAACAAGGCTAGCTGGTACCTTTGGTTATCTTGCTCCAGAGTATGCTGGTAATTCTCAAAACTATCACTTAGCTGCTATACTGCATCATGCAACTAAGATACACATGTGATTAATTATGCAATCTGTTTGATACAACCCTCTAAGCTCTTAAAAGGACTTCTTATAGTCCTACCTACAACCCTCAGGTCCTGATTCAGTAGTTCAATGTCCTGAAATATCTCATCAATGTTTTAGTGCTAACTCCTAATACTAAAGACTTACAGTCTCTGTTTGTTTATTTATATTGATCTAGGCACCTGTATACTTGCAGGCATTAGTTGACACTGTATGAATGTCCTGAATAATGTAGCAAATTGGTCACTTATCCAAATTATGTAGTTTTACAAAAACATGGTTAAGAAAGAAATGCTTCTTTGGGATAAAGAGATAGTTCTATTAAATTCTGATGGTAGCAAAATTTGAACGTGATTATAGATTATTAAGAAATATGGCAATATATAATAAGCATCTTGTAGTAAGCTGGAACACATAAGATGACTTTGACGTTATTGTTATCATTTAACTTATTGTTGACTGCATGTCTAACTTGCATAGTGTACTGAAATTCTTGAATTTGTTTGCACTGGTTGATGATGAATTAGTTCTCTCTTTGATTTTGCGATTAAACTTGTCTTTGCTACTGTATTTGAATCAGATGCTGTCTTTGATACTTTTGAGACGCAAGGTTTGAGGGGAAATATAGGAATCATTTTCACTGAAAGATATTTATAAATTTTACAAACAAAAAAAGAGAATAGTGCAAGACTAGAGAATCATTTTCCATGTGATGATGGTCTTGGCAACAGATGCACATTATGGATGAACAATCCACAGTTTAATATATTTGTTTGACATATGGGTCATATGCAAATGGTACTTTCTTACTATAAGTAACATTTAAGGGGCTCTCGATGATCAAAGAAGAGAAATAGAGGGAGATTTGTATTTCTGGAGTTTTACTTTTACCATCAATTCAATTACAACAATTAGATTGGTTTTATTAGCAAATCGTCTGATCTTTCATGAGGTTTACGATTACGTCTAGCCTGTCTCGATCGGGATTGGTTAGTTTTTGAAATGCATAATTGAATGTTTGTTTTGTTGTTGTAATCTTTTAATTTTTTGTCAATTATCTTTCTATTAACTACAATTTTCCATTCAAAGATTCACAAGCTCATCAACATAAGAAGCTTTGTGACATGCTGAAGCATCTATCAATTATCTGTAAATTTTTGCAGTTACTGGTCGAGTCACCACAAAGGCTGATGTGTTTAGCTTTGGAGTGATACTGATGGAGCTGATCACTGGTCGGAAAGCGCTCGATGAGAGCGAACCAGAGGAGTCTGTGCACTTGGTAACATGGTTCCGGAGGATGCAGCTCAACAAGGACACATTGCCCAAGGCCATAGACCCAATGATTGATCTCGACGAGGAGACCTTTGCAAGCATCAGCACTGTCGCAGAGCTTGCCGGTCACTGCTGCGCCAGAGAACTATACCGAAGGCCCGATATGGGTCATGCAGTCAATGTGCTGTCCTCGCTCGCCGAGCTGTGGAAGCCTTCTGATCCTGATTTAGAGGATAGCTACGGTATCGACCTCGATATGTCACTTCCTCAAGCACTGAAGAAATGGCAGGCATTCGATGACAGCAGCCACTTCGACGGAGCCACATCGTCTTTCCTCGCGAGCGTAGACAACACCCAGACCAGCATACCAACGAGACCGCCAGGCTTTGCAGATTCCTTTACCTCTGCTGATGGAAGATGAATTGAGAACGATGCAGTTCTCATCTGTGATTATTCATGTTTATGGTTTGGCTTTGCTTTTGCTTCTTGCTTTCCGTCCGTTTCTTTTGATTTGCCACTATCTGTAGTTGATTCTCTCAGACATTTCTCCGATCACTTCCTGTGCTAGTTCTGCATCAGAATTGCAACTTGCTAAATCACTTGCCTTCTTTCTTCTATCCATCGCATATTGTCTACAGGAAACACCATTGCAGATGTTAACAGCTGCCTCTTCAGGATTCAGAGGAATGAACAGTAAGACACGCGGCAGCGCACTCCACCGAAGATGCACTGCATCACGCGACGCTGCCGTGGTGGAGGCGGCGCTGAACGCGGAGGCAGGCCAAAAGGCAAAGGCATGAACGAGTAGTAACAGCGACAATAGGAAAGAAGGCAAGCGAAGACTGTTGAAATCGTTAAAACTGTAGTCTGTAATTGCTTATCAAATGGCACCATTGTGATGCATCAGTGCCTCGTCGTCTCCACGAAACTGCTTCCATCCATGTTTGAAGTCGGCGATAGGTAGCAGTTACCAACATGGTGGTCTTCTTCTTAATTATGTATAGCTTATCTATCACACTTCCGATCAGAATTGGTGGGATCATATTCGTGCGGAACCAATATAGTTTATCTTTTATTTAAATAAATTTGATTAGTTTAGAAATTCTTTTCCTACATTAAAATTTTATTCAACAAAGAAAAAAATATTAAAAAGATTTTAAAAAAAATCTTTATTTTTGATCGAAATTATAAATCCTGAGTGAAATTTTATTTTTTATAAAAATAAAAGTTTATAATATAAAAAAAGAGATTATTTTTTTAAAGTCAAATCAAAATTATTATTTTCGATCAAAATATGAGTGACGTGAGACCACAAATTTATTTCGCGTGAGTGGTGCGAAACATAATCATCTTAAATGAGTTTGATTGTTATTTATTTATTATCTTTTTCTTCTACTTTTCTATCATCAAACAAACACTATTGTGCTGCTCGTCCTGCATCAACTTTTGCTTCGGACATCATTTGCCATCATCAACTGCTCATATGTCGTAGAGAAGAACCACAGCCAGAGAGACGGGCATCAAAAGAAGTCTCACGAGTGTGTGACACTGGACCCAACTCATTCTCTATACTCGATGAATCGACAAAGAATGCACTACAGATGTAAGAACAGAGAGTACACTCTTGGCATGGCCGATGTGCCATGAAATGTGGACTAGTACGTACTGAAAACGCAGCAAACAGATGGGGCGGTGGGGGAATCCCAATTGAAAACTCCACCGCCCATGTGAAGTGATGATGGAGAAATAGGAGAGGATGGCCTCCTCACATCAATGACTCTGTTCTATGGACGCTCTCTACTGGGTTTTGAGTTGGATGAGGAGCAAACCAGCTAAGCAAGGAGTGTTGGCCAAGTCTCGTCGTCTAGGTTGGAAACAGATGTATGCATCGAGAAGCACTGCAAATTTCCATGCAATCTCTGCTGACGAGTTCCAGCATTCAAACACCTGCGTGCAACAAGTCTACCATCTTGCATGGATGGGCTGGATCTGTCAGTGGGTTCTTAGACGATTGGAAGTGTCTGCATAGACATTTTGACCATTTAAAGCAGACTATTTCATAGAAAAATAGCTTCTGGATGACATGAGTGTCGTGAAATAAATGGCTTCATCTCCCAGCTGAGCTTCCAGATGCTTGGGAGTTGACTAAGTCAGGTTCTGGGGAGATTGCAGACGAGCACAAACAGGGATAGATTTGGGGATCGGAAGCGCCATATATTTCTTAGTGAAGGAACTGAGATTTTCCTGCTCTCGACGGTATCCTTCTTCACGCACTTTTTGTAGTTCATTCTTCCAGAATTTGAACTTCGCATTCTCCATCTGAATTAGGCTTGTAACGTATGGATTTCCACCACTGCAACAGGGAATTTTTCTTTAAATTATTATCTTAATATAAGAATTTTTTTTATGAGAACAGAACTGTGTTAATTGTTGAAGGTGATCTTAATTTGGCTCCGCTTTCTTTATACGAAAGAAAATACCTTTCGTATGCCTCGGTGCGCAGTTGTTGTCTGCATACCACCTACTACTGTTTACAATGACGATAGTACTGATATCATCGTTCGGCGACCTCTCCAGTCGTAGTGTGGTGTTGTGCCATTGTATTCACGCGCGATTGTGTGCATGCACTGCCTGACAACTCCCACGATTGCCACAATGCAACTGTGCACATGCTTTGACCTAACGCAACCATGGCCTTCGGTATCCACTTGACGCTAACCATGGTTAGTAGATGCTGCCACAGTGACATTACTGCAACTGTTATAGCCACTGCCAATAGTAACGACTGCAGTTGCCACACGTAATAGCATCGCTCTAGTCACCATAGTCGCCGATGCTACTAAAGGTCATTGCACGCCATGATACTTCCGTTACGTTATGCAGTCGTTGCTCACGATTAGGCTAGTGACCATTAAAGGCGATCGGCCTCAACAATATTATCATTCAAATGTGGACCATCGTTCAAACACAAAGAAAGTGATCGTTTAAGTATCATAAATAAAAATCGAATAACATATTTTCGTAAGCAAAGAGTACTAATAAATAGATCTCAGATATTTAATTTTTAAAAACATGACTTTGATACTAATTATAAGTATAAAAATTATGATTATGATACTATTATGTAAAAAATTAATATCAGAAATTAAAATCAAATAACGATAGATCAGATTTACGATGTATAATTTTCGATATCATTCAAAAATTCTTTATCTAAATTATAAGTGTACCATCATCGAATCCGAAAGTCACATTGATGTCGATCTGTAAAGAGAATTAACTCGCCTTATTTTTTTCTTTCGGTTCTGGATCATTATAAAAAATGGATTAGAGACTATGGGAGATTAAGAATATATATAATCTCAATTATTGATGTATCATCTCTAAAGTTCCTATTTTTTTATAGACAAAACCAGAAGGTCTAAGATAATAATTAAGAAAATTCCTTCCATCATCTTCTAAAATATTCTATTATAATTGAACTTTGATCGATAATAATCTAACATCAGAATATCTGAATTATAATTCATACTAAACTCAGTTAGCCGGAGCCTCTCAAATCCTTCAATTCCACAAGTAAAATCACAGTTTTTGATTCTTTGCAACATGCCTCACTGATACCAAAAGAAAGGTGTGATGATTTAAAAGCATGCATGAAGACTCCATTTCAAGTATTTCTGCATTAGCCCTTCTGCTCAACAAAGTTTTCTCCGATACAGTCTGAAGCCAATGAGATCACCACTATATTAAATTATAATTCTTGAGTTGAGGTCAGTCTTCTCGTCTTTAAATCTTGGAAAGTTAGTCTTAGAAGTATCACCGGCACCATTTTGTAGGAGCGTTTGCGATCTCATCAAGCCAATAGATGCCCTAGTCAAGCTGTCAAATCTTATATCCTCTTCTTCTACTTAGAATTCAAGAGTTCTAGATGGAACGTTTATCTGCAGAAAGAAACTTGACTGTGACAGGTAGCCGCTGTCCCTGCTTGCTATGTTCTTCAAATTCAACTAGAGTACTCAAATCTGCAATCAAGTCAGAACAATCACATGTTTCTCTTTCTTTTTTAAGCTAGTGCAAAGAAAAGGAAGAACAAGTTTCCTATCATTCTGCAAGTAAGTTCCAAGCATGCCTGAACTCATCTCTGATTCTCTTACCCCGCGAACGATTCAGAGTTCTGGATTGAACAGTTATCTGCAGAAGAAATCTGATTGTGACGTACAGCTGCTGTCACTGCTTGATTGTGACATCTTATATGTCAAATTAGCTATTATATATGCTGCAAATCATATCACAACACACTGCAAATAAGCTCCAAGGAATGCCTAACTCATTTCTGATTCTTCTATCGCTTACATGCAATTCAGAGTTCCAGATGAAATAGTTACCTGTGGAAGAAATTTGACTGCGACATATAGCTCCTGTCGCTGCTTTCTATGCTCTACAAGTTCAACTACAGAACTCGAATCTGCAATTATAATCAGATTACTTATTTTCCTATGAGAACAAGTTTCATATCATTCTGCAAGAAAGCTCCAAAGATGCCTAAAGTAAAGTCATTTCTGATTCTCTTTATCACACTTGCTACATCATCCAATTACTCAATTTCCTTTTCCCTCGTTTCTGATTCCTCTGTACACATTCTGTTATCATTAGCTTCAAGTTCAAACTCCTGTAGAACATAAAACTTTTGGATTTGGGAATTTACATCACATACAAATCGTACAGAACCGAACCTGCCGGTTTTGCAGTGTTGAAGTGGTTGGTACAATTGCAATGCCCATCAATAGTTTGGTCTCAGTTAACCAAAGAGACCATTTGATATTGATCCATCTTTTCTTATTGCCTACTTTTGACCTGTAAAAAGAGTACCGTTACCTATAACTTTGGTTGAATTAAACAGCAAGATTGTGACCGAGAACCATTTGATATAGTACACATATTGACTGCTTACTAATCAACAAAGCTCACTGAAAGAAAGATAAAGCCTTCTAGTGGACCAGAGGTTGTAGTTGGACGGTTTTCCATCCTTATTTTGATATCCAATTGGGTAGAACGGCGAGACAAGAAATATTCTTAACTCATTATAAAATATTATATTAAACACGGTAATCGATGTCTATTTGTTAAAATTACTCTACCTTGTCCGCTACTCACTATAAAGGGATCATGTCGAGAAGCCCATCCAACCTTGGTTTTCATGCAATTGACTATGGAGCGCACACCCAAGTTGTGGACGAGTGTTCGAGCTATCGTACCGACCATTTTAGACTTCTTGCGCCCATAGGTAAGTCTGAATTGAGTCGAATTGATCCGGCCATCATTGACATTTTCCCTATCAGTATCTCAAGTTACATAAGTCAAACAGTAATCAAGACAAAGCAAAAAAGTGAAAATTTGGTTTGCTTTGGTTCAACAGTACCTTGCTCTGTTTCATCATCATCATCATCATCTTCTTCTTCTTCTTGTGGTCCTTCATCATTTTTGACCACCAAGTAAAGAAGCGCAAAGAGCCAAAAGCTTTTCTCACTTGGAACGGCAGATGAAGCATTACTCGGAACTGAAAACCTAAGACTTATGACAGATATCAGCAGCAGATGTTGAAGGAAGCCAGTCAATGTACTGCGGCCAAAACTTAGGCAACTGTTGTCACCGCAGGATTCTCCGATTTGCGTTGAAGAAGCTGAAACAAAAGGTTGAGCTACGTTGTTTTTACAGCTATCTTTTACGCCACCCTTTTCTTTTTGTTACTGCAAGAAGACTCGATCGAGCCGGTGGTCAATCGAGTCGCACTCTCCCATTTAGTTTATTGTCTCGTTCAATCCATCAGGTAATCGCACAAATTTGGTCGCTCTCTCTCTCTCTCTCTCTCACCGTTTCCTCTCCGCGGGTTAAACATTCAAACTTCAACGGTCAACGTTCAAAGACAACGCTTTGCGCTTTGAACAATTCGCTCCTTCGTCTTAGCGAGATGGATTTATATAGACTCATCCATTGCCTTCCCGTCCTTCGACCTCTTCCATTGCGAATCTTTCAGCCTCGCACAAAATCCAATACACCAAGTTGTGTTCATGGCCTTGCCATGGAGAAGCCGTAAATCAGGCCAGAAGACCAAGCCAGAAAAGAGCGTTTCTCGCACGGAGATCTCGATCCCGATGCACTTCTTGTGCCCGATATCGTTGGAGCTGATGAAGGACCCGGTGACGGCGTCCACGGGGATCACCTACGACCGGCAGAGCATCGAGACGTGGCTGGGGCTGGGGAACACGACGTGCCCGGTCACGAACCGGGAGATGGAGAACGAGGAGCTCATCCCGAACCATTCGATCCGGAAGGTGATACAGAATTGGTGCGTCGCCAACCGGTCCCTGGGAGTCGAGAGGATCCCCACACCTAAGATTCCCGTGACCGGATCCCAGGTGGCGGACATGATGTCGGAGATCGGTGAGGCCACCCGGCGTGGCGACCCTGCTCGGTGCGAGCAGTTGGTGGTGAAGGTCAAGAACTTGGCGAGCGAAAGCGAGCGGAACAGAAGGTGCTTCGCGTCGAATGGCACGAACGGAGTTCTGGCCGCCACCTTTAACGCATTTGCCGGTGCATCTTCCGAGTCGCCGGCGGCAGAGATTTTGGAGGAAGCCTTGGAGGCATTGGCGACGCTGTTACCGCTGGGCGAGGAAGCTGCTTCCCGCATCGGATCGCCCGAGTCCCTGAATCGCCTCGTGTCGATCTTGCAGCATGGAAGCTGGGCTGCAAGGCTCAATGCGGCTTTGGTGGTGAAGGAGCTTCTTGCATCCAACGGAGCGGGAGCAGATGTCATCGCCGGGACCAAGGGGCTGGTGGAGGCGTTGGCCAAGCTCGTCGAAGAGCCCATATCCCCTCAGGCAGCGAAGGCTTCTCTCGTCTCCATCTTCTATATGATTAACCGCGACGAGAGGGCCGCGTCAAGAGTAGTCGATCTGGGGCTGGTGCCTGTGCTCATAGAGGTCCTTGTCGGCCCCGAGAAGAGCATGTGCGAGAAAGCACTGGCCGTGCTCGACGTGCTGCTGGGCTGCGGGAGCGGCAGGGAGAAGGCCTACGGCCACGCGCTCACGATGCCGGTGCTGGCGAAGAAGATGTTCCGCGTGTCGGACATGGCCACGGAGTTGGTCGTCTCGGCGCTGTGGAAGCTGTGCAGGGACGACGAAGTGGGGGGAGAAGGGAGAGGGAGATGCTTGCAGGATGCCCTACAAGCCGGGGCCTTTCAGAAACTCCTACTTCTACTGCAGGTTGGGTGCGGTGAGGCGACCAAAGAGAGAGCTACCAATCTTCTCAAACTATTGAATGGTTGCAGGGGAAGGGAAGAATGTGTCGACACCATGGATTTCAAGGGACTTAGAAAGCCTTTTTGAGTACCAAATGGTCGATAGGTATAGAGGAAAGATCATAACAAAGAGAGCTTTTCTCGTCGTACTTTGTTTCGGTCGGGGGTGTGATTCAGATATATGTACAAAAACACAGAAGAGTGCTCCTGGTTTGAGGTACACATACCACCTGTTACATGTCAAGAAAAGAGAAGAGTGTTTGGTTGTCTTGCTTCTTTTCTTCTGTGCTTGCAAATTCTAGCTGAGATTTCAATAGCGTCTGCATATGTTTGATAGCAATCCCAGTACATACAACTCAATTATTTTGGTTCTTCTCTCATATACAGATAGATATATGCTCAGCTTAACATTCACCATATGAGACAGAAGAACATTCATCATGATGAGAACCATAGAGGTCAAACTTAATTAAGCATTCAAAATTATCTTAATACCCAAGCTCATGACACGCATTGCATTATCTTCATCGTCACTTCACCATTGTACTCCTAAGAAAGTGGATCCAAAAGGTTTGTAGATGAGAAGCCTTCTACACTCACAACTCACGCTTCTCATCCATCCAAAACCAACAAGGGATCGGACAACGACGTGTCCGTGATAAATGCCCTCCGACCAGTATTCCACGTTGATCATGGACTCTCTCTCACTCTCTCTCTCTCTCTTCCCTTTTTCCATGCGTGCGAGTTGGACTTGACCACATTTTAAATCAACCCGCGGTCGTCGCTACTGATTTGAACAGACCGGTGGAAAAATTGCTGGTGATCGATAATAACGAGCCAGCATCATGTGGTGTGTTGATGGCGGAACTCTGAGGCCACGCATGGCTGAGATTTGATACTTCTCTTGAAGGTCTTCGATGTCAAATCTGTCCTCGCCTAGTCATGTCCTCCCCTCCCATAGCCCATAGCCCATTGATTGTAAGAGTAATATCAGCTCCAAGTGTTTGCCCTTGGAACCAGTCTGCAGACATCTGATGGCGATGCAAGCACCAGCAGCCAAACATCTCCATCAGAGCGGGAAAAAGAGGAGCAGGAATCAAGATTGAATACGGTCGACAGAAGAGTGAAGAGATATTGGCACCAAAATGGAACATACCTTATTTGCCAATCATCATCGGCCATCTGCAGATAATTCAACAACCTTGTGCGGTCAGATGTTTGTTCATGGATGGCCTGCACAAGCTACGAGTTTATGTGCCCATT
Source organism: Musa acuminata AAA Group (assembly GCF_036884655.1). Classification (NCBI taxonomy): domain Eukaryota; kingdom Viridiplantae; phylum Streptophyta; class Magnoliopsida; order Zingiberales; family Musaceae; genus Musa; species Musa acuminata. The sequence continues at coordinate 27,055,897 of NC_088336.1, forward strand.
GGCCCAGTAACTTCAGCAGAATGAACCCCAAACATTATCATAACATCAACCACCCTTAATGCAAGACTGCTCAGGCGACAACAATAGCTCCAAGAGACGCCATAAAATTTTTTGGAGGAATACGGAGTAAAATAGCAATAATAATTAGAAGAAAAATCCATTGTGTATTGTCTTTTTGGGAAACAAGGATGCCAGAAGACAATAACTTGCAACACATCTTTTGAACAATAATATACAAATCAAAGACAGAAGACTTAAATATTTGTTTGCTACTTCACATGCTAGAACCAGAAGCAACTACTCAAATTTTGCCAGCACCTTTATATGCCTGCACATATCAGATTAAACTAACATGGTATTTAACAGGGTCCATGATATATCTGGTGTTTGCATGTCAGCCAATATGGTCAGATAACATACTAGGGTTGCCCCACACAAATGAACAATTTGGGCCCCTCATGCATCCATGTCATTCCACATAAGAACCACTGTCCAAAATGGTATGCTCTAGTTTGCAAATATTAAAATGACCAAGTTTTGGACTATCAATAATTTAGATGCAACAATGTAAAAGATTCCAAACCAGAACAACACATAAGCATGATTAATGTATACCCAAAAGCTTAAAATCCCCAAGCAGCATAGAAATTTAAGAACAAAGAGGCTCAATTTGTCTGCTACAGGCAATAACTTACCTATCAGTTTCTATTGATTTTTCAGATGCTCCTCAACTCCTTGCAATTCCTTGATCTTTTTGTGATATTTGCAAATGTGGTTAATGCACCTGACACTCAATAGAAGCAAAATTATCCGTCATATCGAACTCATAAAGCTGTATGTGCACCACCAAGCGGAACACTTGTATGGCTTGGAAGAAATGCCACCATGATATCAGGATAATATTAACAACACGTTACAGGATAAACAAAACATGTGAAATTTACCATTAATTATTAGAAATATATCATTCATTTTGAAAAATTACGCCCAGATTCTTGACATATATCTGTCATGTTAGCATCCATTTAGAATATTCAAGTTAACTGCTTCACTAACATCAGTTTGTTTTAAGCAAGGTAGGCAATACCGAATAATACCGTCCGGTATGGGCGGTACGTACCGGTCCAACGGTATACCAGTATGCAGACCGTTCGTTACCGGGCGGAACGAATAATAATAATAAAATAAAATTATATATATATATATATATATATTTATTTATTTATTTAAATAAACGAGACGACGTCGACTTATATATATATATATATATATATATATATATATATATATATATATATATATATATATATATATATATCGTTCCGTACCGTACCGTACCGAGCAAACGTTGAAACGTCGGTACGGTATGATATTTCGAACCTTGATTTTAAGTTCTAAAGAATAATATAAAACATTAAGTTACCTAAAATGCTCTTGACATATTATAATGAGTTTTTAAAGGGTAACTTTCATCAACAGTAATTCCAATTCACAGTCAATTGACATAAATTAGCTATAACCGCATACACATCACTTTCAAATTTTGCAGAAATATGTATATATACTAAACTGAAATTTAGTAAAACAAATATGAAAATATGCAATTTAATTTTTTTTCCCCCTTATTTTGTCTCCACTAACAGGAGCACAAATAGGTGTATTCGAGTGACACATACCTCATTGCTTGCAGAGTTGATCATGTTACACTAGTCATTTGCTCACCAGCCATTATGCCATGAATACACCTCTCTAAACAAGCTTCTTATGTAAAATGGCCTTCTATCTGCATAGAGTTTACCAAGTCTTCCTCAAATAGAGCTAAGTTACAAGTACTCCTAAAGGGGGAGGAGCAATATAAATACCACAAACTCAGCAAGCAACGGAATGTTTTTGCACTTCCAAGCAAGGTAAAGAAGCAACTAGTAGAATACACAGTGCATCATGTTTAGGAGTTCAAGAATCTACTGAAAAATAAGATAAAGGTCACAAGACTATCTAAGAACTTGATAAATCATGATTGGTGATAGGGAGTACATCGTTAGCCAATAGTCATCGGATACACAACCGTCAAGTGGTGTCCAGGATGAAAATAGAAGACAAGGTCACCCTCCACCCATCTGCCCACATGAGCAAGGATCCAAGATAGACAATTACCGGTTATCTCCCTTTGTTACTTACATGAACAAGATACCAAAGAAAGACTGTTGAAGATAGTTAGAGAGTACCTTCCCGTAAAATATTTTATGAAATATCCTAACCCTTATCAATCGATATAAAAGTTTATTTTAAACATAATGAGAGAAGGCCTTACTTTGACTATCGACGTCCGCACTAGTACCAAAATCTCTTCCAACCTCGGTCTTCAATTGACACCTCGGGAGCTTAAGGTTTTTATCTCGGAGGATATCACTGCCGACTGCCCAGGTCCAGACCGTAAATGATAACTTCCCTCATCAATTGAGAGCAACGGAAATCACACTTGCCACATGTGATCGATGATATCTTCGAATTGGGAACCTAAATCATCCCCATGCTGCTCCTCGAAACCGCCTTTTTGCACTCCTGGAACTGCGAACAAATTCAACCAAGAAAGCAACAGGAGGTCGAATCTTTCCACGCCATTCGAACCGTAGCTACGACGTACTTGAACTGCGGCGATTGGAGCGAAATGTCAAGAGGACGAAAGAGACCGCGGGCTAGGGTTTCATCTCGGAGGCAGGCTTCCCACCAAAGATTAGGCGAGGTATAGGACAAGAGAGAAGAGAGGATGACGGCGGCGAACCGAGAAAGGCTCGTGTGGCTTCTCCGGTGCGAAATCGTCGTACATCACGAACACGGTATCGGGCGGGGGACGATGACGAGGGGAAGCGCAAAACCATCGGTGGACCAATAGGTTTCACGGGCTAAGGATCCATTTGTTATTGGGCCTAACTAATGGCCCATTATATATAAATCGGGGTTAATTAAGACCGGGCTAAGGATCCATTTGTACTGAGCTTACTGTTGTTGTCAATTTAATATAGTCAATTCCAAATAATTACAACTTGCTGTTGTTGCCGTACTCGAACGATTGAGACTTCGTGTATGAATATAAAGAAAAATATAAAACAAGGCTGTTGATCACGTTATCTCCTCAAAAAATAATAATGTAGTAACGTGGAATCAGAACTCCGTCAAAACCCATCCAAACGCCATTCGAATCCATTGCTCCACCAAATGATTCAGCAAACCGTTATTTCATTGGGGTTGCACCAACTTTGCTGTCGATTGGTCGACAGCTGATCGTTCCACATACCGCGAGACAATTTAGTCCGCCTTTGAACGATCACAAGGCGGCGGAGAATTCCCTTACCGAGACGTAATCCAATCGAAATGGAAGGAGGACCGACGAAGGGGCCTTCCAGTTGCCGCGACGCCCGGTGAATCTGACCAGCCTCCTGCGATTTTGTCAAAGCCGTCGAATCCGACGGTGGAGTATGCAATGATCGGTAAGGTAATCTCACGGGGGTGACTTGACTCCCCGTCGTTCGTTCGTTCGTTCATGGTCAGTCAGACGTCAAGTCAACGGTCCAACCGCCGTTCGTTCTCCATTCGATTATAATACCATGCCCAAGAGAGCAACCCCATCTCGAGCCCTGAAACCATGGTTCCTCTGCTAGCAGTATTCTCCCTTGTGCTGCTTGTCATCGGCAACCACTCACCGGCGACAGCCGAACGACTCAGCTCCTTCTCCGCTGCCGACTCTCCATGGTTTCCCTCCCAGGACCGCATCCTGGTCTCCCAAAACCAAACCTTTGCAGCCGGCTTCCTCAGTACCCCCTCTTCCTCCGGCCGCTTCATCTTCGCCGTCTGGGTCCAGAAGTCGATCGATCGGACCATCGTTTGGTCCCTCGGCGGAGACATCGTCAACTCGTCTGCTCTGGCCTTCTCGTCCCTCGGTGTTCTCTCCCTTAACGACTCCTCCGGCCGTAACCTCTGGCCAGCCGCCGGTGGAGCCTCTAATTCTTCCCAACTGGTCGTCCATGACGATGGCAGCCTGGTCCTCGGCAATTGGAGTTCCTTTGACTTCCCGACCGATACCATCCTCGCCAACCAGATGGCGCCTTCGAACGGGAATGGGACGACGCTGAGGTCGGGGAACTACCAGCTTGTTGGTGCCAAGTCCCTCGTGTTTAACGGCACCGATAACTACTGGAACGCGTCGGACATCATCCTCAACCTCACATCGGACGGGCAACTGGTCATGGAAAACGGCAAAGGAGTGATTGCAGCCGACAAAGGGGAAATCGTTCTCCGGAGGCTCACGCTCGACCCTGACGGCAATTTTAGGATCTACAGTCTTGATGCAAGCTCGGGAAGGTGGCAGGTGGTCTGGCAAGCGTTGCTGGAGCTCTGCACCATCCATGGCACTTGCGGCACCAACGAGATCTGCATGCCCGACGGCTTCAACGCCACCAAGTGTGTGTGCCCACCAGGCTACCAAAACAGCACACGCAGCAATTCCTGCGAACGGAAGATAAAGCTCTTGTCTCCCAGCAAATTCCTGAGGCTGGACTTCGTGAGCTTCTACCAGGGATCGAACACTGCAGATCTGACGCCGCGTAATCTGGACGACTGCAGATCGACATGCGCGAACAACGCCAGCTGCATCGGCTTCAGCTACAAGTTCGACGGCCGGCAGACCTGCATCAACCATTTCAATCGATTCGCCAACGGGTATTGGTCTCCAGGGAGTGAGATGTCAACGTTCCTTCGGGTGGCAAGGTCCGAAACAGATCAATCCAACTTCACGGTGATGACCTCCTCGATCGACACGGTGTGCCCTGTTCAGATCAGTCTCCCCTTACCGCCTAAAGAGTCGAAGACCACCCTCAGAAACGCGGCCATCATCAGCACCCTGTTCGCGCTGGAGCTCCTGGCCGGAGTCCTATCGTTCTGGGCATTCCTCCGGAAGTATTCCAAGTACAGAGACATGGCCCATACACTGGGGTTGGAGTACATGCCCGGCGGAGGGCCAAAGCGCTTCTCTTACGCAGAACTGAAGGCCGCAACAAATGACTTCTCGAACGTGGTCGGCCATGGCGGATACGGTGTGGTCTACAAGGGGGAACTCCCTGATCGCCGCGTCATCGCCGTCAAACGCCTCAAGAACATCGGCGGCGCGGAAGCAGAATTTTGGGCCGAGGTGACGATCATCGCCAGGATGCATCATCTGAACCTGGTCCGGCTGTGGGGCTTCTGTGCCGAAAAGGAGCAGCGAATGCTCGTCTACGAGTACATTCCCAATGGCTCCCTCGACAAGTACCTCTTCTCCCCATCCACCGGAGTCGACGAAGGCTCGGGCGAGGACAAGATTGACGATCCAAGGAGAGAGTTAGTTCCTCCAAGACCTCTGCTCGATTGGAACATCAGATACAGGATCGCCATGGGGGTCGCTCGCGCCATAGCGTACCTCCACGAGGAGTGCCTCGAGTGGGTACTGCACTGCGACATCAAACCGGAGAACATACTGCTCGAGGACGACTTCTGCCCAAAAGTGTCAGATTTCGGCCTGTCGAAGCTGACGAACAAGAAGGACAAGGTGACCATGTCGCGAATCAGGGGGACGCGAGGCTACCTGGCGCCGGAGTGGGTGATTCAACGGGAGCCGATCACCGCAAAGGCCGACGTCTACAGCTTCGGCGTGGTGCTTCTGGAGATCGTGAGTGGGGTCAGGAGCTCAGAGTTCCAGCGGTCGTCGCTGGAGAGCGAAGACTGGTACATGCCCAAGTGGGCGTTCGAGAAGGTGTATGTGGAGCAGAGGATCGAGGACATCCTCGATCGCCACATCATGGATTCCTATGACAACCGCGCCCACTTCGAGCTGGTGGATCGAATGCTCAAGACAGCCATGTGGTGCTTACAGGACCGAGCGGAGATGAGGCCGTCGATGGGGAAGGTGACCAAGATGCTTGAGGGCACCGTGGAGATCACAGAGCCTGGGAAGCCCACCATCTTCACATGCTAATCACTTCGCAGAGTATTATACTACTTGGAAAGCAAGGCTGTTTGTGTGCATGTCTACGCACGTATTCCAGAAAGCAGACACTGAAAATTTTATGTTGAGATTTAAATTCTAATTTCATCTTAGTTTCTTCTTGTTTTTATAGTTTTAGGTCTATTTGAGAAAAGATTAATTGTATGCCCTCCTCTCGCTCATATCGTGTGGATCCTCAAGTCAACACCCAAATTGACATAATGTCACCAAAAAGTTTGGTCTTCAAGCACTAAAACTCATCAGAGTTCTTCAGAAAATAAAAGGTCGCTGCGAAAAGGAGTAGTATTTCGTCTAGAATTAATGGTAAGAAACGGCGAAAAGGACTACCAGGAGTTCTTGAGTGGCTTCTGCAGCAGGGCGGAGATGTACATCTCCCGCAGCTCGAGGCCCCTGTCCAGCTTCCTGCCCACCTCCCACCGGAGCTTCTTGAAGCCGACGCGGTCGATGACGGGCACATACTCGCCCATCTGAGGCTCCACGAAGAAGAAGTGGTCGAGCCAGAAGAGGCCGCCGGGGCGCAGCACCCGGTAGATGTCGAAGAGGATGAAGTGGAGCAGGGTGGTGGGGATCCAGTTGCTGAGCACGTGCATGGAGTGCACCAGGTCGAGGGTGTTGTCGAAGAAGGGCAGCCGCTGCGAGACGCTCAGGTAGAGCGGCACCACCCCGCGGGCGGCCATGAAGCTGCTGAAGGGCCCGTTGAGGTTCATGGTGGTGGAGACGATGGTGACGTTGCGTTCCCGCATGCGGACGGCGAAGGTTCCGGAGCCGCCGCCGATGTCGAGGCCGATGCGCACTGAGCCGACGGGGTCGGCCGCCTGGAGGACCTCGTCGATGGAGAAGTCGAGGGGGTTGTCGGAGGGGGCCACCCAGCGGAGCCGCTCGCGGCTGCCGTCGAGGATGTCGAAGCAGTCCTTGCAGTCGTCGAAGGAGGGGGAGCGCTTGCGGTCCACGAGGCAGCGGAAGGACTTGCAGGAGTAGGCGGACCACTGGATGGAGCGGTCCGGGGGGAGCGACCAGAGGGCGGCCGGGTGGGGGAGGGGCGAGGCGGGGTCCGGTGGCGCGGCGGGACGGCAGCGGCGCCGTGGGAGGGGCTCGCAGCCTCGGAGGAGGAGGCGCTGGGCCAGGGGCTCGTCGTCAGGGCAGGAGCCGTTGACGGGGTAGGACATGAAGGCGGCGAGATCGTCGGGGAAGAGAGGGCAGGCCAGCCCCGCGGGAGGGTGGATCTCCGCGGAGCCCATGTTGGGGTTGTGGCCGAAGGGAAGGGGCTGCGCGGAGGTGAAGGCCACGAACTCTGCCGGCAGAGAAGCATCGGCATTACTGGAGGAAGCAGAAGAAGAAGCAGATGCTGCAGTCGTAGCACATGCAGCAACAGTAGTAGTAGTAGAAGAAGGACAAGGAGGGCATGAAGAAGAGGAAGAGGAGAAGAGAAGGAAAGTGAGGAGGTTGGAGAAGAGGAGGACAAAGAGGCAGAGAAGGTTGCTGAAGCGGTGGTGGGAACGGGAGGAGTCCATTGAAGAGGAAGGAGAATGGAGGTGGCAAGGGAACCTACTCTCTTAGTCTGTGCTCGATTTATCTTCTGCAGCAGCAGGGTCTACTACTCACGAAAAAGAGAAGTAGAGTCCGAGTAAAAAAGTCAAGATCAACTACTCACAAAGAGGAGGCTTGCATTAGTTTGAGAAGCTTACAGTCTTAAAAAGAGAGATGGATTCGACGTGAGGACGACGTTGAAGAATAGCACTAGTTTTATATGAGTAGTGTGGCGTGCAAACTAAGAAAATACAAATAATAAGAAGAAGAAGAATAGAAATGACGCCAGCAGAGCCAAACTACATCCCTCCAACTACAGTCCCACTCCACCGTCACAATACCTTTCAAATAAAAAAGGGCATGACGCCTATCCACATAAAGAGTCTGTGCTCCATTAACACGTTTTGTTTCCTATTCATATTACACCTACAGGGCTTCACTCTTTTGAGTTCAATGACACTATCTGAACTATGCTTGAGCATCATAGGTTGGCCAAAGCTTCCAATTAGACAATAGAAAATCAATCCTTGAACATACTCCAACTTGAGAAACACTAGCTGTAAACACATGAAGGAAGCATAAAACAAATCTAAGAACAACCAATTAGAGAGTGTAGCACACAAATCTGGAATTACATTCTATTCACATCCTTGGAAAAGAAGAAATAAAAACAAGATATTAAAAAGAACACACTACTGAGGCGACTCGCAAGGTGCTGAATAGCAAGGACACACCAGGCTATACAAACAAATAAGACACTGGCCTACCAAAATACAGGTCGTGGAGTTAGCAATCCAAAGCATCACTTCCAGTAGCCAACTACCCTCAAGTCAGCTGCAGACGGACCTCATTCGCCAGATGAGCTCCCTAACAAAGTGTTGCAAGGTTGTCCTTCTGGTGTTAATTCCAGTTTAAAAGATCAACCCTGGAAATACAAAAAAGGAAGAGGAGGGGAGAGGGGGGGGCGCAAGAGGGAAGTAGCCTGATGCAGAATCTCTTCTTGATGTTTTCGTACATTGTATTTCTTCGTATTTCTTCGTTATGGATTGCGCATCAACCCACCTCGAGGAACAGTCCTGAATTTGGAACAGAATCATGTAAACGAATTTACAACTTATAAACATTAAACCACAATGTTTTCAGTTCAAACAACGATGGCATTCAATTCTCAATAATAAAATTTTACAAAGGTTAGTTATGTTAAATAAATTGAGTTCATAAAACTTAAATCTCATATTTTTAGAAAAAATGATTCCCATTTATTCAGCATATAAAATCAAGAACAGAATCATCAAGAGGAATTAACGTCTGGTAAGAAGAAACTTAGCCAATTGATCTCGAGTGTCATATACTAAAGATACAAATCAACTTGTCATACCTTCCAGGAAGCAACTGTGAACTACTAGATGGAGCTTTCGAACCACCAAGTCGCTTAGACTTGTTATCTTGTTCTTTCTCCACTCTCATAGCAGCCACTTCTTTCTCCATTGCAGCTACTTCCCTTCTCATCTTTTTTGCTTCCACTTCCATAGCTTTAGTCAATGTATCAACTTTCTTGGCCAGCATCTATTCACAAGTTTCACAGTAGAAAGTGTACATGAGTTTGGAAATGGCCACCAAACTGTTACACAGATGCCAAAGGGGAACTTACCTCAATCGCATCATCCTTGTCTTTTAAGCTCTGGTCCTTCTCATGGCATGCTTTCCTCAGAGTAATTACCTCCTTCTGCAACATATCATACAGAAGTCCAGAGACACAATCATCTGAGTCAACATTAGATAACTCATTGGTTTTCTCTTCTGGAATTTCCTTCCAACTGTTATGTGAGATATTCTCTGCAGTTGCATCAGAAGATCTGTTCAGTGACAAACTAGCTCCATTCAGGAGGGCTTTGCTTCGGTCCAATGACCTAGTGCCACCATCAAATGACTTTGATGCCCCTTTGGCATGTTTCAGTACCATGCTACTGGAAAGAGAAGATCTCATCTGAAATGATGGTCGCTTAGAAAGGAAGCCATTAACACTCTTAGGAACATTCTCAGCTCCACCAAGGGACTGGCGGCGTGAAGGACCATTGCTTACACTCTTCCCCTCTACAATGGTGCGGTTACTGCCACCTGCTGACATTCTCAATCCCTCTTCCAAAACCTTGAGCCGTACCTGAAACTTCTCCTGAAATGTCCAAAACGATTTGCCACTAGTAAATAGGTATCATGCTCTATGACAACATAAAATATAACAAATATTAAACATTTATGGTAAGACATTCTACTTTCAACTGAGCTTCTGATCTTGCAGTACGTTCTGTTATAGCAAGCTTGTCCCGAAGTTGCTGCATCTCACCCTGCAAAACAATGTATGTGATGACAGGATTTACCATAACAAGAAAAAAATATTGGGAATAGCGTGTATCAATTGATATGCTACAAAAGAAGAGGTGTGCTTCAGAAAATCATTAAACATCAATGCTAACCTGCATGAATCTCCGTTCCTCAAGCCACTGTTTAACAGGCATTACTTTGTCACTAGCATCTTTCCATTCATTTGCCACAACCACTGCAACCCTATTAGCTGTAACCTTTGCCCGAGCAAGTTCACGATCAAGCGTTTTCATCTCTTCCTAAATGTATAAATGACAATTTAACAAGGAAAACAATATACATTTGTTCTCTAATGATTTAAAGCAGTTCCAACACAAAAAAAACAGAGTTCTGTGCTAATAGATTAAAAATAAAGCCCAATATATTACACTCATCTCCTGAACTTTTCGCTGGTAATCCCTTACGGCATTTGCAGCTGCACCACCTGCAAGAACAGCCTCTTCCAGTTCTCGTACAGTCTGGCTAAGCTTTTCAACCTCAGCAACCTTTTGTCGATGCATTTTATCCAGGATCTTGTTCTCTTCCTGAATAACGCAAGAAGAGGACTAAGTATAAAATTTCTAATAGCATCACAGCCTACAGATTCTGTCCCCATTTTAAAAATAAATAAGCATTTTGTTCCTGGATACCTGACATATTTCGATCTGTTTCATTAATTCCTGGTTCTTATTTTGTAAATCGTCCACCATAGAGGCCTTTGCTAAAGCAATCTGTACGGTCCGTTCTGCTTCCAGCAGTGCTGCTTCTTTTGATTTGGTAAGACGATCTAATGCCCTGTTGTCATCCTGTAGCTTTGCAATCTGCAAATAAGAGAGAGATCTTCAACAGTTTCTACTTTCTACCACTTTGAGCCCCTAATTTTCTGTTGACAAATAGGGAAGTCTAGTGTGATACATTCAAACAACTTAGAGCTGTTGTAAGCCAATAGAAAAATTAGCCCTTAATCTCCTACAAGCACAATATAATTGACATACATATATGGCAACAACTTTGGAAATAACTAATGATCAGCAAGACAACAAACCAAGCTCACAAAACAATGGAAGCCCATACAAGTACAATATGTAATCTTTCACAAATTTGGATCATTAAGAAGATTAGGAAATGGGAACTGAACAATGAATAACTAGACCAGACAACATCACGAATACCAGCAACACCCAAGATGCAAAAAGAGTTCTTGGTAGACAGTTTGTTTAAAAGAAGGAACAAACAAACAACAAAAAAAGAAAACACTTTAGTAATTGCAAACCAATTAAGTTGTTCATAAACTTGAGATACAGGGAAGGTCATTGCTGTGTTGACCAAGGCAAAATTTTGTAATCTTTGGGTGGAACATTCTATCAAAGCACAATTGTAGAATTATAAAATTTTGCAGGAGCAATGTTTCAAAAGAAAACCTCCTGCCGAGATAGCTTCAACTCTGCCTCAAGAGGTGCAAGAATGGCTTCAATTGGGGGCATGTCATCATCTTTTTGATCTGCATGGACTCTTCTAAGTGTCGCCTCTGCTGCAAACTGTGCAGCCAAGGCTGCTTTCTTTTCATCATTTATCCTCTTAATTTCAAGATTCTGCATGGTTAACTTTTCATCAACCACTGTTCATAGTGGAATCGTCAATCATACATGACAAACAACAGCTAAAAGTAAATTAGTGAGTTATATGTAGTACCCTGTTCTCAAGAAGTGATTCAGTGAGCTTGAGCTTCTCATCCATCTTATTCAATTCTTCCGTTAGCTGACATTGGTGACAAAAGAGTCAGAAAACAGCCCATTAATATCATTACCTCATTCAGTATTTTCTCTCCACACATTGGAATGCCAAAAGTGAAGGAACAAATGGTAAAGAAAAATACAAGTAAAAGGAACACTAGATATATTATAACAATGTTCAGACATTGATATGCACTGCAAGATTACTTGAAGCCATGTATAAGATAATAATATTTGATGTTGACCAATATAACATGTTTCCATGGAGATGGCGTTCTTTAAATGCAAATTTTAAGTTACAAGATCAAATTGCATTTCCTTTCACAAAAACCCAAACGAGCATATACCACACTTAGATAGAATCTGAAACAACCTTATCGTAGAGCTTTCTTTGCTTAAAGCCAGAAAAGGTTCAATCTTTAGAATGTTTTCCATCTAGAAATCGTAGAAACAAATATGAACTACAAAATGCAGAAATTGTAAAGCTATAAAATGGACTAAGAAAATTCACCATGTTGATTTTTATAAGGGCAAGAATCGGAAATAGCAAGAAATTTTGTCCTAAAAAAGAACAGAAATGAAAACAAAAAAATCATCACGTGCTCATAACGGGACCTGAAAGAAAAAGTCATAATAATTTGCTTCTCTCTAGAAAAAATAACAAAAATAGAAAAATAAGGCGTTAAGACCAAAACCACACTCAGACCACAAATAAAAAAACGCCATTATGTAAAATAGAACTGTTATGAGGCAAAGAAATTGAGAAAAAAGAAAAACGCATCAAGAAAACAATGTCGACATGATAAAAGGGATCAGGGAATTAACAGCCATTAAGGAGAGAATAAAAACAACAAACGAATGATTTAACAGGAAGTAAAATCGGCACATTCACCTCTTCGACTGCCTTCTCTCTCGCGCGCTCAGACAACCTCAGAGCTTTGATCTCCGCCTGTGACTCAGATAATTCTCGATCTTTGTCTGCAATCCACCAAAATATCCAAACAAATTTCAATGAGATGCTACACAAACCAACAGAATAAACTAAAAGAAAGGAACGCAGCAAACCGCAATCCCACCTCTGACTTCATTCTCGAGCCTATTCAGCTCGACCTTCACCGGATCCGATCCGTGGAGCAGATTAATAAACTCGTCCACCTCCAAGTTGGGCTTCATCGAGGCCCTTCGCCTCAGGGCCGGCGCCGACTTCCCCTCAATCTTGAACGACGCAGACGCCGTCAGAGCCTCCGGTGCCGGGTGCGGCGTCGCATTCCCCCCGGCGGCCTCGCCTAAGAACCCTTCCCCGCCGAAGTCGCGCAGATCTGACATCCTGGATCTGACGCTCTCTCACATCGAAGGCAAGTAAAGAGCCCAATTTAAACAAAGAGGAGGATATTTTCGAAATGCGAACTCGACTCCGATTCCAAGTACTAGGGTCCTCCTCCTCGATCGAAATTGAGATCTCCTTCCTATGGCTTCGATCGAGTCCGTCGCCCACGAGAGCAACCCTAACTGCGTTCCTTCCTCCAATCGCCCTCGTCGCAAGTAATGTGCTGTGGGGGAGTGCTAATAAGTAGACTACAGTGAGGAGGGGGGCAAAGGGACGCCCGCTATGTTATATCGCTCCTCCTCTATTATTTATTCGTACTAAGCAAACCCCCGAATATGTTTGTTTCACTATCCGATGTAAGATCAGGGCTGAATCAAAAGTAAATCCAACGGCGGATAATGAGTCCTCAAGCAGATCTCGTCTCTAGGGCATGCGGTGTCGTTACCGCACCGAGGGAGACGGAGCCTCTGCTCCCTCGCGATGCCACGTAGTGTAATTGGTGTCGGAATACTCTCCCTGGATCGGTCAAACGATTTGGACTCCCTCTTCTTTATGATGCTGGTGAGCTGTCCGGTGCAAGACAGCGAACAAAATTCTGACTAAAGCGTCAGTGACACGTACCAGGATAAAATCTATGCCAATATTTTTTGTACTCCTTATCCGTCCCACCCACATACGGTGATCCGATTGGGGCCTCAAGGGGGCCACAGGAACTCACCAATCCTCTGTTACCAGACAAGGCATAGCCAGCCTAATTGAATTCGAAATCTAAGTATTTATTCTTTATTTCGGGTATAGCTACGATTACGTCAGGCCTGCATAATTTCCAGAAGCCGGACCGGCAATCTGAGCCGGACCGAGACACCGAACCGGATCCTATGCGAGTTCTCGATGCGCGTGTAGCCGCTCTGGATTTCTACGTACGGGTACGCCGTGAAGGGGAGCGGGGGGGGAGCTGTCGCCTTTGGTGGACTTGCAAGAGGGAAGTAATAGATTGCAGGATTAAGTCATCATCTTGTCGTCGAGGCGATGGATCGTGAGTTGATCTCTACTTTGCTGCAGGTTGATTGGAACCATCACTGTCCGCCCTAATGGACTGACAACGATGTCCTTCTACTGTTCGAGCTGTGAGGAGCGTATGAGCAATGGCCCCACTGAGAGGAAAAGTAGGGCAAGATCGCAGATTGAACGATGCCAAAAGATGACGCCTCCTCCTCTTCTTCTTCTTCTTCTTCTTATTATTATTTCAACTGCTGCTCTTTTTGGCCGATTTGGAGTGTGGTTGTTGTCATGGTAGAGGGTTGGTGGCCGGTTGGGCATTTGCTAGAACTCTCCTTGTGGATTCTGTGGTAGTCTAAGGCCTCATTTGAACCAGCAATAATGAGACGAGGCTGTGCATTCCGATGCCAACAATGGCATATGCAATGGCCTTCTTTTGATGGTTCTTCTTTCAAGCTTGAACACCGTCACTTCATGTATGGAGGAGTGGTGGACCTTTTGGTTGCACTAAATCGAAACACTGCAAGAACATATATCATGGAACAATGATTCGACACCTACACCATAAGTTCCTTGTTCAAGCATGTATCTTGTTGTTCTTCTAAGTAAGGATATGGGCTGCTCATGTGTCGCATTGATGAACTTTAGAAAGGACTACCGATTGGCAGGTTCCAATAATGAGCTACAGAAAGGAGGGGATAGACTTGTGTGTACTTTGCTCTCCCTTGAAGTATCTTCCTGGTCGTCAACAAGCATTTAGAGGAAAGCTAACATGGCTTTGAGCTTTTCCTCCCCTTGAAGCCAAAGAAGGGGCTGCATATTACAGCTGCACTCCTGCATATAAATGATTTCCTCTGTTCCTTTTGAAATGTCAAACAGGAGAACAAAAATCTTAACCTGTGGCCAAAGCCATTGCTGTCAGGATGGTGATGCAGCCACCTATATAGATCATCGTGGCTTCAACAGTTGGTGAAGTCGTCATGAATACTCAAGTTGGATTCTCTGTGGGCATAACTTCACAAAGCATGGAGGTTGTGGGGGGACTGTCGGCTTATCAGAATCCAAGACAAAGGAGGTATCCAAAGCTTTCCATGTCTATATCTCCCGGTCTCATGATGCTTGTTGCTGTAATCTATGGAACCTCTTTCTATAATTAAGTTGTCGAGAACACCAAGGAAGACCATGCTTCTTTAACCACAGAAAACCCCTGTCGGGACTTGAGTCTATTTCTTTAATCATAGGAGTAATAAAGGACATGCATGCGAAGAATAGTATATGTCCATGAACATTAAGGAGATTATAGAACTGTTCGGATAAGTGAGAGAGAAGACGAGTTTCTAACAAGCTTTTGCCTTTTTATGTTTGGAAGTGGATTCTTGTACTTTGGTCTAAAGTTACTCGTTTTCATGAGAGATTTCAGACCCAAGGAAGTAAGGCATTGTTCGATTGTCTTTAGATAGATGCCTTGGATTTAAGATGACAATGAAAGTAAACGATTTATCCTGGTTGTTCTTACTGCTAGCGTCATTGTTGTATGCCATTGTCCCTTGGGATCTTGAGATACAAAGATTGGAACTCCAAGGTTGGAGCTGTGATCATAGCTAAGCAGAGTAATTGCCTTGAGCTAATCTGATCTTTAAGCTGACAAGTCAAAGTAAAACTAGAGAACACAGGCTGAAATGTTCTTCCGTAGCTCAAACTCCTCGAGAATCATGGAAGGCGTTTGCCACATCAACCACAAACCGGTATCTCACATCGCCCTTCTCCAGCCGCTCCATCGCAAGATTCACATCTTCCATTCTGACCACCTCAACCTCCGGCGTAACCCTGTGCTCGCTGGCGAACTCTATCATCTCCTGAGCGACCTTCATCCCGCCGATCATGCTTCCCACGATGCTCTTGCCTCCTGCAACGCACAAGCCAAAACATGTGGTCGATCGACGGCACGCGATGAACGACTGGGAAGGAGAAAACCAACGCAAGCATGCTAACCTGAAACCAAATCGAATGATGGTATCTCCATTGGCTTGGTCGATGTCCCAACCATAATTATCTTCCCGTGCGTCTTCAGCAAAGCGACCAAAGGACTGAACGAAAGAGCACCGGCACTTGTGCTGACGATATGATCCATAGTGCCCGCAGCAGCCTAAAAGAGCAGCGACTATTTCATGTAACACGAAGAGAAAAAGTATATATATATATATATATATCTCTGTGTTGTTGAACTGATGATACCTTCATCTGCTCGGCATTACTGATGACTATAAACGAGTCGGCTCCAAGCAGCTCCACCGCATCCTTCTCCTTGTCAGGAGTTGAGCTGATCACGGTCACTCTCAACCCGAAAGCCTTGCCAAACTTCACAGCCAAGTGGCCGAGCCCTCCGAGGCCCACAACGCCCAGATGCTTCCCCGGTTGGTCCAGTCCATGCTGCTTCATCGGGGTGTACACGGTGGTGCCTGCACACAACAAAGGGCCGACCTTGTCCAGGGGCAACGTCTCCGGGACCCTGACGGCGAAATGCTCGTTGACGACCACCATGTCGGCGAATCCCCCGTAGGTTTTAGTGCCATCAGGGTAGAAGCTGTTGAAGACGGGAACCAGTTTGGGGCAGTAGTTCTCATCATCCACTCTGCAGTTGTCACAAGAGCGACAAGCACCGGCCATGTACCCGACGCCGACCTTGTCGCCGATCTTGAACTTGTGAACGACCCGCCCGACTTGGGTTACAACGCCTACAATCTCGTGCCTGGTAGATTCAAAAACCATGGACAGAATCCATTTCAGCAACCACTGTCAATGTTCTTTAGATGATGATGAGATGCTTGCTCACCCTGGGACGACCGGGTACTTTGCGTTTCTCCAGTAATTCTTGATCGTGCAAAGATCGGTAAGGCAAATTCCACAGTAGAGTACCTTCAAGGTGATGTCGTCGCCTTTCATGGCTCTGGAAAGTAGCGAGTGCCATAGGTCAAACGAACCAGAAAAGGAAGCAAATTACTTTAGCTGAATTGCCAAAAGGAAGACGGAGATACAGGAAATAATGATAAAGAAATCATAATATAACTCAATGAAATGAATATTTCCTTCTATTGATGATCTGCAAAGAGCCAAACAGGGATGAAAGTCTACTCTCTCATGTCCTTTAATAAGTTGCATAAAATGATATGGATTAGAAATTTATGATGACATATCACACTTCATTAGACGCGGCGATCGAAAAGTTTCAAGATGGATGTTGGATCAACTGCTTCAACAAGAGATCAGAAAAGCGAGGACGCAGCAGAGTACCTTAAGGGGAAGGCGAAGGGGGAGAGGACTCCGGTCGAATCCCTGGCTGCCCATGCATGTCCCGTCTCTTCTTCTTCGATCTCTCTCCGCCCTCTCTGTCTCTGTCGAAATGACTGATTCAGTGCGCCTAATATATATATATATATATATACACGCGCGCGATGAGCCTATAGAACGCTATATTTGGTAGCCAATTACATGCATGCACATTTGATGGTCTCCATAAATCCACCGAATTATTTCCCAAACATGGGTGATGCTGCTAACGAATGTACATGAAAGTTGATTCTAAAGTTAGGCACGAAATTGATTGATTACAAATGTAATAATTAGAAAAAAAATTTGAGAGAATTTATTTAAAAAAAATCTTTGTTATTTGAGCTTAAAATCTTATGATATAAATTATCAAAGTCTTTGTCAGCTAACCTAACTAATACTTTTAATATTTTTAACCTTATAATTTATCATGATGTTTTTTATTTTAAATAAATAATTATTTTGGATTGTGTTTTATTTATTGCCGGTATAAGAGATGGAATGAGAGGAAATAAGATTATAGAAAAATAAAATTTTATTTGGGGTTTTGGTCTAGCTAGGATCGTAAGGGTCATGGTTCTGCTAGAGTTTGTGGAGCATATATGAGACATTTTATAGTGGGTTTCTAATAACGAATAAGAATAAATAATTATTAATATGTGTGGTGATAAGGGTAAAAATGGTGATGTAACATGCCATGACGTCAGTCATACCTGGACAACACACTGCCCGAGGAAGTCGGTATTAACACCTAACTCAGGCTTAGTTCTTCACGCCATGCCAACCCCATGTCAGACGCTATCAGCCTGCCTCCTGCAAGCAGCCACATCAAGTAACATCAAACTCATCTATAAATACCCCAGAGTTATAAACGAACAAGAGAGGACGAACTCACACACAATCTTTGTATGGAGGCATCTCTTCCTCCAAAACCCTCTCCACGTCGCTAACTTGATCGTCGGAGGGGTCGGGCCGAGCTCCCGGCCCGACCTGTGTGCAGGTACGAGACGGTGTCGCCTCTTCCCGACCTCTCGACCCGAACCACCGTACTCGGCCTTCGGGAGACCCCGAGGGACGGAGCCCGAGATCCCTGACATCCGGACCACCGAACCGAGCCGCGACGGCCCCGAGGCCACGGCTTAAACAGATGCCCCCGCATCATTTTGGCACTAGAAGGAAGGGCCCGAATGTCGAGGGATCCTCAGACTGATCCCGACGAACTCCCTATCGAGGGATCGTTCTTATCAGGGGCGCAGGCCGTGCGTCCCTTGCGTGACGGGCCGTGGGCTAACGACCTCCCCGCGACCTCTGAACGCTACTGGCGTTCATTCGACAACCCGGATCTGCTTCCGCCTGAGGGCACTCCGAGCGTCCCCTTGCCGGTGTCATTCGAGGCCTTTCACGACCTCGCTCGTCAAGTCCGAGCACTGGCGAGCGTGGTGCGGTCTATCATCCCGCTCGTCCCTCAACCGGCACCCCCGCATATGACTCAGCCGCTACGACAACAAGAGCCGCCCTCTCGGGCCCACATGACGCCTCTGGAGCCTTCCGCTACTCCTCGGGTCAGATCGACCCCACTCGGGGACCCAGTAAGGACAAACACGAGCGGCCGCCCGGAGCCCGAGGTACTATCCCCGGATTCGACGGACTCCCTGCGAGCCCAGCTACGCTTTCTTTGGCAGCGGCTCGATGAACTAGGGAATGAGTTGCGCAACTCGAAGGGAGAGCTCGGGGTGGACACATACCGAGGATCTCCGTTCGCACCAGAGATACGAGATCATGCGGTTCCCCCGAACTTCCAACTCCCTTCTCTGGACGCATACGACGGCGCCACTGACCCAGCGGACCATGTCATCGCTTTCCGTGCCCAACTGGCGCTGTATGGAACGTCTGACGCTTTAATGTGCAGGGCGTTTCCCACGACCCTGAGGGGTCCAGCCCGCACATGGTACGACGGCCTGAAGACCGGAACGATCAGTTCCTTCGACCAGCTCGCCAAGGACTTCGAGCTCCACTTCGTAGCCCATGCCCGGCCAAAGCCCTCCGCGGCACATCTCCTCGGACTCAAACAAAGAGAGGACGAGCCCCTCTCACATTTCGTGGATCGCTTTGCCACGTAAATCCGGAGCTCACTGGATACTCACCCCTCTCTGTTAGTGCAGGCGTTCATGGTAGGCTTGCGACCTTCCAGATTTTGCTGGTCCCTCGTAGAGTGACCCCCCACCACAGTACCAGATATGCTCCAGCGAGCCAACCGGTACATCGCGGCGGAAGCTTGGGTAACCGCAAGGAAGAGGAGTGACTCTGGGCGACGGGCCCTGCAGCAGCGGCCAAGCACCCGCGGTTGCTATCCGATGTAATCCCCATGCAAGGAATCTAGCCCCTTCCTCAGTCTCTTCCAAGCGAAGGCTCCATGTTTACCTGACCGCCTCTTGGCTCACGGTTAGCTTCGATCTAACCTCCCTCTTTTTTGCATTCGCACGGCTCGGTTAGAGACGCCCGAGTCCACCTCAGCGCGGCCTACCTGCCTGAGCCATGTCCCTCGGCCGCAGCTTGCCTGCGCCGAGCTTCTCGGCCATGCACTACTCGAGTCCACCTCACGCGACCTGCCCGCCTATGTCGTGCTACTCGGTCGCATGACCATCGCGACCACACCTGCGCGGTCTGTCCGCCTACGTCGTGCTACTCGGCCGCATGTCCAACGCGACCACGCCTGCGCGGTTTGCCCGCCTGCGTCGTGATCCTCGGCTGCATAATGCCCGAGACCACACCTGCGCGGCCAGCCCGCCTGCGTCGTGCTCCTTGGCCCCATGCTCCCGAGACACACCTGCGCGGCCAGCCGCCTGCGTCGTGCTCCTTGGCCCCATGCTCCCGAGACACGCCCGCACGGCCAACTCGCCTGCATCGCGCCCCTCGGCCATATAATGCCCGAGGCCACCTCCTCGGCCGCATGATGCTCGAGCCCACACCTACGCAGTCTGTCCGCCTGCGTCGTGCTACTCGGCCGCATGTCCAACGCGACCACGCCTGCGCGATCTGCCCGCTTGCG
Organism: Musa acuminata AAA Group; assembly: GCF_036884655.1. Lineage (NCBI taxonomy): Eukaryota > Viridiplantae > Streptophyta > Magnoliopsida > Zingiberales > Musaceae > Musa > Musa acuminata. Next base: position 27,076,257 of record NC_088336.1, read on the forward strand.
TCGTGATCCTCGGTCGCATAATGCTAAAGACCACACCTGCGCGGCCAGCCGCCTGCGTCGTGCTCCTTGGCCCCATGCTCCCGAGACACCCCCGCGCGGCCAGCTCGCCTGCATCGCGCTCCTCGACCGCATAATGCCCGAGGCCACCTCCTCGACCGCATGATGCCCGAGCCCACACCTGCGCGGTCTGTCCGCCTGCATCATGCTACTCGGTCGCATGACCATCGCGACCACGCCTGCGCGGTCTGTCCGCCTACGTCGTGCTACTCAGCCGCATGACCAACGCAACCACGCCTGCGCGGTCTGTCCGCCTGCGTCGTGATCCTCGACCGCGTAATGCCCGAGACCACACCTGCGCGGCCTGCCCGCCTGCGTCCTGATCCTTGGCCCCATGTTCCCGAGACACACCTGCATGGCCAGCCCGCCTGCGTCGTGCTCCTTGGCCCCATGCTCCCGAGACACACCTGCGCGGCCTGCCCGTCTGCGTCGCGCTCCTCAGTCCATGCCTCCCGAGACACACCTGCGCGACCAGCCCGCCTGCGTCGTGCTCCTCGGACCTTCGGCCCTGCGCCCTCCCGAGACACACCTGGCGGCCAGCCCGCCCGCATCGTGCTCCTCGGCTCCTCAGCTCCTCGGCTCCATGTTCCTCGAGACCGCGTCCGCGCGGCCAGCCCGTTTGAAGACAGAAGCCATGCATTGGACTCCTCTTATACAACAGCCGACGCATAACTCCTTTCGGGGGGGGGGGGGGGGGGGGGAATATGATTTGGGTAAAAATGGTGATGTAACATGCCATGATGTCAGCCATGCCTGAACAACACACTGCCCGAGGAAGTCGACATTAACACCTAACTCAGGCTTAGTTCTTCACGCCACGCCAACCCCATGTCAGACGCTATCAGCCTGCCTCCTGCAAATAGCCACATCAGGTAATATCAAACTCATCTATAGATACCCAAGAGTTCTAAACGAACAAGGGAGGACGAACTCACACACAACCTTTGTATGGAGGCATCTCTTCCTCCAAAACCCTCTTCACGTCGCTTACTTGATTGTTGGAGGGGTCGGGCCGAGCTCCCGGCCCGACCTGTGTGCAGGTGCGAGACGGTGTCGCCTCTTCCCGGCGCTGTGGCGGAGCTGCCTCCTGACCCAAACCGCCGACCCGACCTGCCGACCCGACCTCCCGACCCGAACCACCGTGCTCGGCCTTCGGGAGACCCCGAGGGACGGAGCCCGAGATCCCTGACATCCGGACCACCGAACCGAGCCGCGACGGCCCCGAGGCCACGGCTTAAACAGATGCCCCCCGCATCACGTGGGAAGATCGGAGACTATTTAATAGTGGAGAGGCGTGTTGAACCACTATGGAGGACCACAGATGGATGCAGAGCAAAGTAAATAGGCCACAATTTAGCTCTCTGTATGTCTCATTCGGCATGAAAGAAGGTAGACAGTCGGTGGATTCCCCACCTCTTTCCACCCAAAGCATAGAAGATGAGAAACGGCAGCAATCAAATGTGTTGTCTATCGCGTGGTCCCTCGTGGAGGCTGAGAACCACCGTCGCTGTTGGCCAACGCATTCGATCGGAGACCAAAGTAGTGGAAGAAAAGGAAGGCGATGATGCACACACAGTACAGTGTTCTTCTTCTTTTCTTTCCTATTTAGAAAGCACAACGGAACCTTTCCACTGTCGCTTCCATGATAGCATGCTCTTTCATTTTTTTTGTTAGATGCCATTGTCCACAGTGCAGCTCACAGTTTAAGAAGATACATCGCAATGATTGGATCGGAGGGAAGAAGAGAAAAGCTGAATCGTTCATGCTCTAGTTATTGGCATCTGTGGGAAGACGGTCCACTATCTGAGTCACTGTTTTCATGGCTTGCACGTGTGACTGCTGCACTCGAGTTGGCATCTTTTCTCTTGTCGCAGAAGGGATAAGGCTTGTAGTTGATCATTCTGCAAGCACGGAGTCCACACAAATGGAGAGTTCTGCAGGCCATCACGAGCGTGAGTGAAGGTGAAGAAATGGAAGGACTCCTCACCTTTGCTTGCGCTTCTCCACGAACCGTGCCAGAGATGCCTTGCGAGACAGAGGTATTGCTGCAGCCGCAGTAAATAACTTGTCTTCAGTCAAATTAATTGCATCAACTGGCAAAAGCAACTACTGAATTGAATTGCAGTATACCTCTAGGCGAGGTTGTGGTTGCAGGACTCAAAGACACAGGAGTTGAGGCTGCAGCTGCATGATTCCTGCTGCTGGCCAGCAACATGATTTCACGAGCCTGAAAGAGATAATATGGCATATTGATGTGGAAAGCTTTGCTGATTTCTATAAAATCATTAAGAAGAACATGATACCATATCCGATGAGACATTGTCGTACACTATCACTGACCCTCCGTAGAAGATGGTTAGCTGTGAGGGCGATGAAAAGGACTTCGATGTGTTCCTGCATGGCCAAAAGCTTTCAAGTTCTACTTAGGAACACACCAACTTTGGGAACTACGACGTTATTACCATGACGAGCGGTCTCCTAAAAATGTGGATCTCACAGAATGGTCTTCTGCTGCAGTGGCTCCTCCATTTCCGGTAAGTGGAGTGGAGTAATGCGAGACCAGAGGACAATCCGAAGCTATGGTAGCAGAAGAACTGGTGAGGTGCTGCTTCAGTCCTTGTCTTCCGAGATTAGAGAGTGTCTACAAGTCAGAACACGGCATCTAATTAGTCTAAACCGATCATTACTTGCTGTGATGCTTGTCAGTCACGAATTAATCCTCTCTCTCTCTCTCTCTCTCTCTCTCGATTAAGCAAACCTGAGAGGATACCACAGGAAAGCATTTTGGGTTGATGTGAAGACCAGGGAAGGAGAAGTGGTCGAACGTCGTCCTTTCCAGCTTACATTCATCTGCAGCATTTGGTGATTGAACTTGAAGCAGAGCAGCAGTTTCGTTTGCGTAAGGCCACTGAACTGCTGGATTTACAGTAAAGATCGATATTGAATCTGATGATCCAGAGAAGGTTGATGTTGCAAGATTAGAACACGGAAAAGACACAAACGACTGCCGAGAATTGAAGGGAGGGAGACGAGAAGGAAAGGAGGACCTGATGAATCCTGGAATCCCCTGCTGCGCTCCTTCACCTGCAGAGCCACCGCGGCGTCGCCGTTTAGTCCCAGAAAGTCCCTCTCCATCAGCAAAGGCGAAGGATCGCAGCTCGTTGGAGTCCTCGCAGGAGGACTCGCCACAGGCCGCTGCTGATGCTTCGCTACGCATATGACAGCCTTCCTTCGCAGGGAGACAAGGAAACACGTGCAGTGGTACCACCCGCTCTTTTCCCTCGTGAAGCCAAAGGTTGGAGAGGCGGAGGGATTAAGATTTCCCATCAGAGGATCGTTCGGATCGCAGCCGTCCGTTTCCATCGTTAAGACAATGTGAACCGCCGGATATCCTTTGGCGCCGAAGTCCGTGCCAGTTATTTGTACCGAGATAAATTTCACGACGTGGATAGCACTTGTGAGATTGATGTAAATCTGTGGTCCCGCGTGGGACCGGTTGCGGTCTCCCAACTACAGGACAGGTGGATCCGTGGGTGGCACAACGTTGGTGAGGAAGAAAGAATCGCTCGCCCCCGAGGCACAATGACGGACTAACCCAATAACAGTTGAGACGGATACGAATCTGAGATCAGTCGGTGTGTGTAATAGGGTCGATGGGGAATTCGGCCGAAGTGGTCAGAGACAGAGAGAGCCCGTGATGGTCCGATTTTGATTTGGACGTTAGGTAGGACCAGCTCCCGGTGGAGATCGTACGATCTGCTCTTTTGACCTGCTTGTTGCATGCGGCCGGTCCTGAGGTGGTTCAGAGCACTTTGTGTGATTAGCCCGCCCTTATGGCTCCTCTTCTTTCCTCATCTTGGTTGCAAAGAGTCATCTCTCTCTATCTCTCGCTCTCGCTCTTCAAAGTAACAAACAAATCACTAGGTTTCTCAGACTGGTCCGGAGCTGACGTGGCAGGATTCCAGTGGCCTGGTTCATGGCAAACATGGTGGACCAGGTCCAGCCAGCAGTTGGACGTCAGCTACAAGAATCAGCGTCGATGCTGAGCGATGTCTCCGAGGAGAGAAGGCAGGCTATGGAAGACACACCGTTGTCCTCGGTAGCACAAAAAAGGGATGCCAACTGCTGTTCTAAAGTTCACCCGACCGTCCATGAAATTAAAAGGAAGTGGGAAATAAAATCATCGCATCAGCTGATACACTAGAATTCGCCACATAGACTTCCAATCACTCATCACATTAGACTGTTGTCCAACTTTATGTCATGGATGGGTAGTCAGCACCGTTCGGTCCGATCCCGAGAACACAAGATCGTTCAGATGATTTCTTGAGGCGAGGGGGTTGGTGCTAGGTTAGGTCGGTGCACCATCTGTTGGGTTGATCCGAGGTAGAGTAGGGAGTCGGCTCCTCCACATTGGGCTTTTGCACACACGTCGAAGTTGGAAGGGGGATTCCTGACTCGATCCCTCCGAAGATTAAGTTAGTATAAGGAGTTAGAGGATGTTTTGAGTGTCTAAGGTCTGATTCTCTAATGCTAGCAAGAGGATCAACCTTTATACTTGTAGTCGAGGGCTGATCGTATGCGATCCGTTAATGGCCGCTGAGGCTCCAAACGATCGATCCATATACTTTGCTCGGCATAAATCGACTTGCATAGTTCTGTGCCGCATGACATTGTTTTGTGTGTTCTCGAATAATTCCGTGTTGTGCGACGCCATCTCATACGGCCCCGATTGACACGGCACGATCCGTCGTTTCATAGGAGTTCGAGGTGCCACATTGGCACGCATGCGCCACATCGACTCCAAGGCTCTGCTGGTTTTGATGTGACTCCTAACCAATGATTAGAGGATGGCACTTGAATATATCCTATCGGATACCACTGTTTCTGTCCGGCTCAGATGATTCAGAAACTCCCGGTGGCAAAAGATCATGTAGTTTGAGGCATCTAGAAATCAAAGTTGAAGGTATCATATAGCCACAACGCATGGTTTGCTCACCAACAAGAGATACAAAGCTACAGCAAGGTCGCCATATATGAGTTACAAGCTACTCCCAGTGTAACAAAAAGAAGCAGCATGAAAAAAGCACCATTGTTTTGCGAAAGCAAAGATCCTTGTAAGTGTGAAAACCTATTAACCTGTAAAATACAAAAATAAAAAAGACATAAAAGACAACACCATTACCATGCGATAGCAAAGATTCTCTTAGATATGAAGAATTAGATGGTACATAAAGAAAGAATGTAAAGCGATGAAAATTGTTTATATCCAAAATGAAAGAAAAATGTTCCATTATGTGTTGATTGAAAACTTGTGTCTGCATTGCGGACAGTCGTAAAAGACCATCTGCTCTTCATCAGCTGAACGTAGCTGCAAATTTAGATGATAAGTGATTGAGAAGCATGAACATAAAAACAAACATATTTGCAAACAACAGATGATCGACAAAATAACTTGTCAGAGAAAGACATGATCAACAAAAAGAACAACTTGGACATATAATCATATGAACAAAATCAATAAGGTGGAAATTTACCTGTTTGGTATAGTATTCAAGTTCAGGATGATGACACTGGGGACACTCTTCGTTAAACTTATCACACAAGAGTGAATCATGGTTTACATGTGACATTCAAATGAAGAAACACAGTTGGTCTTAAGTTGCAATGCACAGGATGAATCTTCAGGTGCTGTCTTTGGAACACTTCATTATCAACAGGTGCTGTCTCAAGGAGTACAAAGGGTCAATCTTCAGTTCTCTTCTAATATCCTGAAAAAGTAAAGTTGAAAATAGATGATATATGCTTTAGTTAAAGGTACAAAAATGTTGCAACCCTTCAAACATATTTATGAACAAAATCTGTATTAGAAATATCATTTGTAAATCATAATTGGATTATAATTTTAAATACAAGCTTAACCATTATACTGACAAGTACAAACGGGGTTGGGTGGGTTTTGGGGGGTGGACCTACGTATCACGAGTACTGACTACCATCTTACTGCAAAAATATGAAAATTACATGGCAAATCTGAAAATTGTAGGGTATGAGATGGTATAGAGTATAGACACAACAATGAAGAATATAGAAAAAGGTGACAAAATTTTGTGATGAAAGAAAATGAAATTATCACCATAGATATCTATGATCCTCATTTGATGGTTGGCATATGCAGCATCAATCATGTACATAATAAAGAACCATACTAAGCGTAAACAGAAAAGAGAGCTGAGTACATACAAGATCCAACTCGAATTCATTTGATTATGAACCTTATCTTAAAACCAGTAAATGGTGAAGGTAAAGAACCTGAATGGAATAGGTGTGCTTTAACTACATGGATAAGATACATGGGCATCAAGAATAACATAGCATGAATGGGAGAGTAGGGGAAAAGATAATTACATGGTCGTACCACTAATTTGAAAAATCTGCAGTTTATGAGACATGCCTCAGCTTTTATAGTGTTCCATGTTTCCCTCCCTTCAATCTCTTGCAAACAACTTTGGATTTATAAGTTTGTATTGAAATTAAAAAAAAAATTCTGACATTAGTATCTCCATCTTTACTCATTCCACAATGCTATGCATAAGTATGAACACACCACAGAAGAGAAGAAGGAAGAAAGAAATAATTTACGGTCTCCAGAAAATAATTCTCAGAATTACTAAACATAAGAAAATATTGTAGACAGGAAAACTGAACAATGCAGCACAGAAGAACAAATTTCACCTAATTAGGAGGGAAAACAGATTGAACTAAGTCCGTTGGTTGTTTGTGCCTTTAAGACGAAAATTACTCCTAATAGTGAAGGTTGCCATTCCCCTAAATCTTTAGAAATTTGAAAAGATGACCCAATGGTTGCTTTAAATTGAAACTCCTCTCTGTCACTAGACTTTTAGGATTTTTGGCAAGTCCTTATTTGTCTGGATAAAGATTTGCACCAACTCTAGAGGAATAATGTCAGACCAATAATGATAATGAGACTTCAGTAAATTATATGATGAGTTAGCTAGATGTCCTCCTTGTGGCATTTTAACAGCAGTAAAGAAAAAAATCTAGATAGCTAGATGTCATCTTTGAACAGACAATCAGATGACAATTGTCCTAATTGTGGCATTTTAATCATAACTCATCAGAACAAGTTATCTGAAAATTGGCAAGAACATCTGCAGAAATATTATGATGGATTGTTACGTATTTCAATGAGAAGGTAAACCCCTAATTACCAACTACCTTTTCACGTACTCCAGCAAAATTGATGGATGCTACAAATTTACATGCCAATCAAGCAATTGTTCGTCGAAGACGGACAAATTAAGTTACGCAAAGCAGATTCAACGAGTTCATCTATTTATTACAGGTTCCATCGGAAGGCGATGTGCAAGCAGGGCGGCCCCGATTTCGGGATTAGAAGAAGGAAAAGCGGAAAGAGAAGCATAGAATTACTTATGGCGTCGCGCTCGAAGCCACGGAGAGGGTATCTGTCGAAGTGGAGGGAATCGAAGGAGCGGAGGGTGCCACGCATGCTGAAGAACAGGAAATCGCGGGCGTGGCAGAACGACACCCTCTTTCTTCTCTTCTCCTCCTCCTGGTTGCAGCGGCGAAGAGATGGATGGCGGTGACGGTCACCTGAGGGGTCGCTTCGAGCTTGCAGGCGCAGGAGGGTCGAGGGGGCGGAGCGCGGTGACTTCACGCGGTGTGGGAGCCACTTGGGTGTACGCTTCTTGTGGGTACAACAAAATGACGGGTATTTATGCATATTTACCCTATCATTTTAAACATTTGTATAAGTAGCCTCCATGAAATCATTAACTTATACTTTTTTTCTTTTATGTTCCAAATACTATATATTTTTTCGGTAAGGAAAGCTAAGTCGTATTGGATATCTTTTTTTATAACATTGGACAAAATTAGGAACTCAATTATTTTTGAACAATTTTTGCAGAAAAATCCTTTGTTTTTGTTTTTCCTAAAACACTCCATTCATTTAAGTTTTTTCTTCTAACGGTGCTCATAATTCAAAAGAATATTCAAACCGTCCCTCTCCTGTAGTGTCAATCTCCTTTAGATCATTCTTCCTTTCTATCATTCCTCTCCATCGATGATAGGGTCTCGTTGTCGATGGATCAAACAAACCAACTAAATATAAGTTAAACCCTCTAGAATGTCATGATTGATCCTTAAATGTTGTAATTAATCTTGCATCCGAATACAACAGTGAAGCGTCTATTATATAATTGCATATCTTATTATGTCTATAAAAACAACTAATCCTGATTATATATATACATACTAAAGAGGGTGAAAGCAGAGTACAAACACACTTATGTATACAATTGAAGACAAGATCACCGAAAGCTTCTTCTCGAGAAATTTCACTCGTCATCGTCACCGGTGATAAGATGATAGGGAAAGTAATGACGTAAGTATTGATTTGCTGACTCGTACAATAAACCATTGTTACAAAGATGATGATGTGGGTAGGAAAACCCATATGCCTCTCTTCTCTGTGATCGACGATAGAGATACAATCTACCATCTATGATTTCAAAAAAAATCAAATGAGCCAACCACAAGGGGCATTAATCTCTGGTCGCAAAGTCTATTTCCCCTTCTTTTGATCGTCTGGCACAGGTGGTTGTCATATGTTTATCCCACACAGATATCAATCATGGCAAATAACACTCGTGCAGTTATCCTTCGCTAATAACACAACAGGGAGATATACCAACCAACAATCGACATAAATGAGCTCCTAAGAGATGTAAGAGATGACCCTAATTAGCCATCAATCTCTCTCCATTGATCAGTAAGGTATAAAAACCATCTCCCGAAAGCCTAAAAACCATCTCCATTGAACAACATTTCTATTATTTTCGTTGCCGTCCAGGACGGACCAAGTCATGTTGATTTCCTAGTGAACGGTATCGAGGTTGTAACGACTGGATCTTAAGAGGATGGCAATGAAAAAGAAAGGAAGAGGAAGAAGGAAGGAGATGCTTCGGGTGACTAGTTATTGTGCAGTGGAGTAATTGGTTGCGTCTGTGGCATCATCTTCTTCCCCAGCTTGTGCAGGATTTTGCAACAACCAATCTGTCCACCTCCTTCAACTGTCCCCAACCCCCAACCTCCGCCTGTCCTCATCACTTGAGCCACTGCAACATAGATACCGTCTCCATTAATGATGTGATGCAGAGAGGATTGGATTGCGAGAGATCAGCAAAGGGAAGTCACAGCCAGCTGCAGCTCCAGGTATGAACACCCTTTCTTAGCACTCTCCTCATGTAGAACACCCCATCCGCCCCCATTCATTGCCCTCTCTCCGCCTCTTCTTTATATTCTCTCCTTCCCATTCCCTGCCATGAGCAATCAGAGCCATATACTTCCTGTTTCCGACCTCCTCCTTTTGTCTACATCTCCCACTCAGGGAAGATAGACAGAAGAAGATGTCGAGGGCACCTTTTCCGGAGTTGTCGAGCTCGGTTAGGCTCAAGTATGTTAAGCTTGGCTACCAGTGCCTTGTGAACAACTTCGTGGCCTTCTTGTTGATCCCGGTGATGATAGCCGTGCCTTTGGTGCTGGTCCGGCGCGGGCCGGACGAGATCATGGCCTTATGGCACTCCTTGCAGCTCGATCTCACCCAGGTCCTCTTTTCTGTCTTCCTTTTGGTCTTCGTCGCCGCTGTCTACTTCGTGTCTCGTCCTCGGCCGGTGTACTTGGTGGACTACGCTTGCTTCAAGCCGCCGACCATCTGCCGCGTGCCTTTCGCTACGTTCATGGAGCACGCGTGGCTCATCAACTGGGACGAGAAGAGCGTCCAGTTCCAGACGCGCATCCTGGAGCGCTCCGGCCTCGGCGAGGAGACCTGCCTCCCCCCGGCCAGCCACTACATACCCCCCAATCCCACTATGGAGGCTTCCCGTGCCGAGGCCCAGCTCGTCATCTTCTCCGCCATTGACGACCTCCTCAAGAAGACCGGCCTGCGGCCCAAGAACATCGATATCCTCGTAGTCAACTGCAGCCTCTTCTCGCCGACGCCATCGCTCTCCTCGATGATCATTAACAAGTACGAGCTCCGCAGCAACATCCGCAGCTTTAATCTCTCCGGCATGGGCTGCAGCGCCGGGCTCATCTCTATCGACCTGGCCCGCGATCTGCTTCAGGTGCACCCGAGGTCCAACGCGCTCGTCATCTCCACCGAGATCATCACCCCCAACTCATACACCGGCAACCAGCGGTCGATGCTTCTTCCCAACTGCCTCTTCCGCATGGGAGCCGCCGCGATCCTCCTATCGAACCGCCGCCGAGACGCCCGCCGCGCCAAGTACCGCCTCCTGCACGTGGTCCGCACGCACAAGGGCGCCGACGACCGCGCCTACCGCTGTGTCTACCAGGAGGAAGACGCCGAGGGCCACACGGGCATCTCCCTCTCCAAGAACCTCATGGCTATCGCCGGGGAGGCGCTCAAATCGAATATCACCACCATCGGCCCGCTGGTGCTCCCCATGTCGGAGCAGCTCCTCTTCTTCCTCACGCTGGTGGGCCGGAAGCTCATCAACCACAAGTGGAAGCCGTACGTCCCCGACTTCAAGCTGGCGTTCGAGCACTTCTGCATCCACGCCGGAGGGCGGGCGGTGATCGACGAGCTGCAGAACAACCTGCAGCTGACGGCGGAGCACGTGGAGGCGTCGCGCATGACGTTGCACCGCTTCGGCAACACCTCCAGCAGCTCCCTCTGGTACGAGCTCAGCTACATTGAATCCAAGGGGCGGATGCGGCGCGGCCACCGGGTGTGGCAAATCGGCTTCGGCAGCGGGTTCAAGTGCAATAGCGCGGTGTGGAAATGCCTGCGCACCGTCGAGACCCTGGTCGATGGCCCCTGGGCCGACTGCATCAACCGTTACCCTGTTGACATCCCGGATTTCGTCAAGCCATGAGGTCATCGTCACTCCACGGTTGACGAGAGTCAAATATATCAAACTTGTGGGTCTCAAATAATCATTGTGATCATTATGATAGACGTAAATATAAAAATGATGATATTATATTTCTTATATATTTTAATCTTCAATTTGAGGATCAATCATCATAATATATGTGGAAATCCTCTCTCTCAATAAATTCTTTATTCATGGTATCAAAGTCTAAAATTTCCTCCCTCTTCTATTCTTCTCATGACCGTTGCAACCAACGCCTGTGTCCATGACTAGTGCTTAGAGTCGATCGCGACCTGCTCTTCATGTTGATGGTCTCTGCTCATATTTGTTCTTTGTTATTCTGCTCGACAATCTACCTCACAAGTTGGATTTGCCGAGACTACTTCAGTAGATCTGATTTGTTTGATCTCTTCCAGATCTGATCTATTTATGATTTACTCCATCTCATCTATCATATCCCATTGAATTTGATCATAAGAAAACACCCACTATAGATCTCTTCCTCTAAATATCAACAGTATTTGACCAACGATCGTTGTTATTTCATTTAGAAATAATAGTTCTTCTTAATTTACTAGGCTTATATCTATTAGTTGTAATTCCTTTCGAGTTATCTAAACACAGTAATTATACATCTCGATAAATATAGTTTACTAACCTTTTCTTTGGATATGATATACTGGGCTACATTTACATTGATGGCTCCCTCAATTATCTATCCGAAAATATTCAAATACTAGAAGAACCAATATTAATGACAAATTTTAATCATAAATTATAATTATGTCAAGATCATCTTATTATATAAGTTATTCAAGCATCATTTACTAGCTTTATAGCATCACTAATTTGTTCATGCAGTACTATAACAAAAGTATGATCCGAGTTATAAACCATATTCATCAATCACTCTAACTCTTGTATTTATCACAAGAAGTACCATTATTGATTATATGTAAAATCTAAAACTTATTATATATGACTTAACTTTAAATAGGTTATTCCATTAATGATGAATAAGTTATTGTCCATACTCTCAAATGACTTAGGAGACAAATACAAGGAATTGAAGTAGCAATTCGAATATGTGACTAACTAATGCTATTTGAAAAACTATATAACAAGTTGATTGTTCATGAAATGTATATAAAATGAGAAGAGAGGATGATAAGATCAACTATCATAGCTTAATTTAATTTAAAATATCTAAAAATAATAATAATCAAAGTAACAAAATTTTTAATAAAATATCAAACAAGATGTCTTTTGGATACATGGATAATATAGAGAGCTATCATCCTCCATTGTACTATCAACTCTTCAACTATGATGACAAATTTAACCAAATAATTCAGGAAATAACTTCAACAATAATTATTATAACTATCAGTAATTCTGATTTTCTAATAATAATAATTAATAAAAAAATCTTCTATTAGCTCTGTGATAAAATTGGACACATAATAAAAGTTTGTTGAATCTACTGTTACACTCAACTAGCCTTAAGCAAACATCACGACTACTCTGATCACTCATCTAAGCTATTGAATTGTTGACTATAGGGCTTTTCATCATATCACTTTTGATCTATAAAATTGATTCATCTATTTTGACTATGATGCAAGGAATGTATTATCATTGGTGATGGTAATGAGATCCATATCACTCACACTAGCTTTATAATATATAATTTATATACAAATATTTTTACACTCAATGATATTTTATGTGTATCATAAATCAAAATTTTTTTTATTTTTATCTCTCAATTCTATAAACAAAATAATATAGTTATTTTTTTGACTCATTTCTTATAAAAAAAATCGAAGCATGAGGCATCCTTGATTCGAGGCCGAATAAAAAAAAATTATGAGTGGTCATCAACTTGACATTGCCACTTTAGTCATCCATCATCTTTCATTAAATAATAGTTAATTTTTTATTACTCTTTTTAACTTTCTAATTAAGTGAAATTATTACTTATTTTGATGCTTATATTAGTAATAAAAGTGGCTGACTATCTTTTAGAATGTCTTCCATATCTTGCTCTAAACCACTTGAAATTATTTATACTAATGTTTAAGGATTTTCCTCAACCATTTTTTATGATAATTTTAGATTTTATATTATTTTTATATATTACTTCATTAAATATGCATAGTTCTGTCCTCTTAAACATATATCTAAAGTTACTATAATCTTTACTCGTTTTAGAAAAGTGATCAGAAACTTTTTTAGTCTACCATTAAAACAGTTTAGTCTAATGGACAAGGTGAATTCTAAGCTCTAACAACTTACCTCTGATCATGAAGTATACAACATCTCGAATCACCATCTACATACCTCAATTAGTTAGCTTCATCGAATGAAAACATTGACACAGTTGAAATTATTCTTACCCTTATACATCAAGTTTTTATGCCACTAATCTTTTAGTCAATACTCTTTCAAACCATAGTCTACCTCATTAACCATATGTTCATCTTAATTTACAATATTAGTCACCATTTGAAAAAAAAAATTTAATAAAATTTTAAACTTTCAAAAACTCAAAGTATTTGGTTATTTATGCTATCTCTGGCCATACCCCTATCTTCATATATATTAACACTAAGATCTAGACATTTCATCTTTATCGAGTACTTTCCGATACCATGATCATCAAACTCAAAAAATCTTTGTCTTATGTCATATTATTTTTCTTGGGTCCACCTTTTTTTTTTAAATCTTGCTTCTAATAATATGAGCTATTACAATAATCATCTATCACTATATTCATATGAGTACACCTCAAACCCCGCTTAAGCGTACCTCTCATCACATCAATCAATAATTCTCATCTAGATTTGTACTCCCTTATTACTCTAGTTTATCAACACCTCCCTCCTATAACTTTTCCATCTACCTCTCTACCAGGTCACTCTACAACACCTAATGAAGCAAATACCTGACACCACAAATGATGTTTGTCCTCTTCTCAACCAAGTGATACTAAAGTGCATCAATTTGATCAGGTATGTGTCACTAACTTTTCACTAATTCTGATACGTTTAGTAAAACCTAATAATACCATCGATATCATATAGTAACACATTCTAAAAATGATATTTTCAAACCATGCTAACTCTTTGATCTCTATGCTATCAAATTCTTAATCTTTACACTACAAAAGCTCCAAAATCTCCACATTAGTGCAAAATCATATGTGACGAATATAATGCCTACTTTATAATACCATATGGACCTTTGAACTATTTCACCTCACATAAAAATGTTATCAAGTGTAAGTGAATCTTTTAAATTAAGCGGAATCTAGATAGATTCATTGCTAGATACAAAACATATTTAGTAGTCAAAGGGTTTCACTAATGATCATATGTTGGTTTCACATAAACGTTCGATCCACTTGTTAAACCAACGATAATTTAACATATTCCAAGTTGGCTATCACTCAAGACTAACATGTATATTAGCTAGATATTAACTATACTTTCTTATAGAGACCTTAACTAATAATGTCTTTATGTAGTATAACTCATTAGCTTTATTTATCCTCAATATCCAAACCATGTTTATAAACTATGAAAAACTATTTATGAACTTCGTCAAGCTCCAAGAGCCTAGTATATGAAACTTAGCTTATTTTTTATGTCAGCTGACTTCGTTAACTCAAAATCTGAAACCTCTATATTTCTATAATAATAAAATGGATATAATATATATCTATTGGTATATATGGATGACAGTATTATCACATATAATAATTCTATAAAGACCAAGTAATTTTTTAAGTAATTGGTAGATCGATTCTTCATCAAAGACTTAGGAATCTCAAGTTATTTTTTAGGAGCAGAAGAAATGTTCATATCTTCTAGATTTTTCTATCTTAAAAAAAGTGCATTCGAGATCTATTATTAAAGATGAATATGTAGAATATCGAAGAAGTCGTCATCTCACTCTCCAACACTGAGTCACTCAAATTATACGATGATAGTCCGACTATAGATCCCACATATTATTTACAAGTATTTAGTTCCTTGTAGTATTTCTCTTATATATTCAGATATTTCATTTATAGTAAAAAATTATCACAATTTATATATCGACCCTCTACTACATATTGGTCTACACTAAAACATATTTTATGATATCTTAAAGGGACTCTTAATTATGGACTTCTTCATAAACACTCATTACTTTATCTCCATACTTTTGTTGATACTGATTGGGCAAACAATACTAATGATAGAATATCTATATTAGCCTATATTATTTTTCTTCAAGTAAATCTGATTAATTGAAGTTTTAAGAAATAGAACATAATTATAAGATTCACCATTGAAGTTGAATACTAAGCCATCATTACTATCATTACAGAACTCAACTAGTTCACCAATCTATTATATAAACTTGACATTACCTTCTAATCTACTACAATAATATACTTTAATAATGTCAACTCTAAATTTGATGTCTTTTTATTCCTATGATAATAAAATGGATGTACTATATATCTACTATCTACTTGTAACAATATCATCACATATAATAATTTTATAGAGATCAAATAATTATTTAATTAATTACTTTGTTTACCATTTTAGAATTTAACTAGTTCACTAATCTATTATATAAAATTATCATCACCTTCCAATCCACTCGTATAATATACTATGATAATGTTAATTCTAAATCTGATACCTATTTATTCCTATGATAAAAAAATGAATGTACTATAAATTTACTGATCTATAAGGATGACATTATCATTACATATAATAATTTTATGGAGATTAAGTAATTCTTTAAATAATTAGTAAATCAATTCTTCATTAAAGATATAGTAACTTTAAGTTATTTTCTGTGAGTAAAAGTAATGTTCACATCTTCTATATTTTTCCTATCTTAAAAGAAGTATATTCGGGATCTATTATTAAAGATAATATGTAAAATGTTAAAGAAGTCATCATCTCACTCTCTATTCTATCACTATGTCACTTAAATTATACGATGATAACCCTCTACGGATCCTACATAGTACTAACAAGTACTTAGTTTCTTGAAATATTTATGTCTTACATATTTAAAAAATTATTTACAGTAAAAAATTATCATAATTCATACATTGACCCTATATTAAATATTGGTATGTACTAAAACATATCATACAATATTTTAAAGGGTCTTATAATTATAAACTTCTTCTTCATAAACGCTCTCATTTCATTCCTATACTTTCATTGATGCTGATTGGATAAACAAATTAATAAAAGAATAATTATATCAGCTTACATTATCTTCCTTCGAGTATCTTTAATCAATTGGAGTTCTAGAAAATAGAACATAATTGTAAGATCCATCATTGAAGTTGAATATGGAGCCATCACTACCACCAATGTAGAACTCTATTGGGTTATCAATATGCTACATGAACTTAACATCAATTTATAATCTGTTTCTATAATATATTGTAATAATATTAGTGCTACCTATCTATCCTATAACATGATGTTCCAATCTCATATAAAATATATTGTTATTGACCTTACTTTGTTATAAATTAAGTTGTTAAATGTCTATTAGGTATTTCTCATCTCCATGCTTTTGATCAAAGCCTCTTGCTCGCTAGATATTTTAGTTATATTAATCCAAAATTGACATCCATAATGAAAATTTAATTTTTTTAAAGCGAAGATCATGATAAAGACAAATGTAGAATAATAACCTTGCATTCTTTACATGCGCTAATCCTCAATCAATTTATGATTTGGGGATCAATCGCAATGATATATGTGCATGATTTGAGTATAGAATTAAGAAAAATATCTCCCTCAAATCTGTATAAATATATATTATCTTAATGAATGAAAGTTATTTCTTTACCATCAACACCTTTTCTTTTTCTCTTTATTTATTTTGTGTTTGTAACTTTGTGATCAAATCGACCCAAAAAATACATGGATTTGATGATCTAGTAATTGTTTATGACATTAAAAATTATATTCATATATTTTTTATCGTCAACATATTATTGGTATATATATATATATATATATATATATATATATATATATATATATATATATATATATATATATATTCAAGATAGTAGACAAATTTCACTTATATGAATCTATTAATATAACAGGGCCATGACGCATCAAGATTTGCGTCCATCGCGCTTCGAGATGCGTCGCAGAATTCAGATCGAACGGTAGAGGATTGTCTGGGCCAGTTCGGTCTTCGTAAGGACCGAGCCGAGCCTGGTCCATCTCAGGCCCACGAATCTGGGCTATGTTAAGGAAATAATGATATTTCTCTATGTACTTAATCACATGGTTTATTTATATCAGTGTCCTACTCTATTCATTCCTAAACCATGTTGGGACTTGACTAGAATGGTGTTTCTCTCTATTGCCCGGCTCGACTGATGGATATATGCTCCTGCTGTATTCCATAATTGCTACTACGAGGAAAGTGCAATGAGTTATTTCTTTGCTTGAGACTTCCAATGAGTTATGTATACGAGGAAAGTACACATTGGAAGGCCGCAGAAACCCCTTTTGTTTTTCATGCCTCACTTAAGACCACATATGTTATCACAAAAAATAAAAATAAAGGATTATTATTTTGCATCAAGGTTAGAATTCGCCTCTAAATTGACAGACAGGCCAACATTATCCATGTCTAAGGAAATTGTAGAGCATAAAAGTGCCCCGATGAGAGAAGCTTACCAAAATTAACAAGCAGGTAGAACTAACAACTGATTGCATTGGACATGCAGAATGGAATTCCATTTCCCACCACCACATGGACGGACAGCATTGGACATCAAGACTACCCAACCTTGAGCGACGGGCCAACGCACCCATCTCAGCAACCCAGTCGCTACTTAGTGTCGCTCCGGATGAGGCAGAGCCACTTGGTAGGATAAATGAATTCTTGGGCTGCCATGGCCGGAGCCACTCTTCGGGGCACGCACGTCGGATGGTTTTCACTTGCGTTGTTTGTGTTGCAGGAGCATGCGAACACTTGCGACTTCCGTCATCGCAGCCAAGTGCCTTCGCCTTCCACGTCATAAGGTTAACAGGATCCGTTGATTCTATGGTTCCTCCTCTATCCACCGTTCATTGCATATAACCGCTACTTCTGTTGGTTTGCTTTGACACGGTTCACCCCTTTCGCATTACCTTCTCCGGCATGTCCAATTCTTCCCCACAAGACCTTTTCGCGATGCGACGCCGCGTGATCCCTTTCGCCCTTCTCCACCTCCTCTCCCTCGCTCTTCTCGCATCGTCACAACGTCGGCTGGTCATCCTCAGGGAAGACTACGCCGACTTCTTTTCCACCCCCTCCGCCTTAGGCACGGCCGATGACTCCCGCGGCTCTGAAGACTCCGCTAACTGGGACGAGTTCGGAGACCCGGAGTCATCCCTCACCGCCGCTGGAGATTACGACCCGGGCTCATGGCTTCCCATGATCGAGTCCGCCTCCTCTCCTCTCTCTTTCGTCAACTCCTCCTCTGACCCACGCGAGGCTCTCTACTACTCCGGCGTCCGCCACATGATCTCCGCCGCGGCCGCCTCCTCCGACCCAGCGGACATGGAAGCTGCCGCTGCCGAGATCGAGGCCGCGGCCTCCGCTGGCCTCCCCCACGCCCAGTCCGCTCTTGGCTTCCTCCGCGGTACCGGCCTCATGCGCCCCCAGAGCCGCCCCAAGTCCTTCCTCTACCACCACTTCGCCGCCAAGGGCGGCAACATGCAGTCCAAGATGGTCCTCGCCTACACCTATTTCCGACAGGACGTGAGCCCTAATCTTTCTCTTCCCTTTTCTTTTACCCTTCTCTCTGATCCACTGGAGAAGAATCTGTTATTTTTCTTTCATTTAATGCAGATGCACGAGGAGGCAGTGAAGCTCTATGCGGAACTCGCGGAGGTGGCCATCGCGAGCTTTCGAATATCGAAGGAACCGCCTGTGATCGAGCCTATCCGGATCCACAGTGGTACCGAAGAGAATAAAGAGGCACTGAGGAAGTCACGAGGGGAGGCAGATGAGAATTTTCAGATCATCGAGTACCAGGCATTGAAGGGCAATTCGTTTGCCATGTACCAGATCGGGTTGCTGTACTATTATGGGTTGAGGGGAGTGAGGAGGGACAACACCAAGGCACTGCATTGGTTGTTGAAGGCCGTGGAGAAGGGGGATCCGAGAGCAATGGAGTTCTTAGGGGAGATGTATACCCGAGGGGCTGGAGTGGAGAGGAATTACACCAAGGCTTTCGAATTGCTAACTCTTGCATCCAAGCATAAGCTCTACTCTGCCTATAATGGTTTGGGATACCTCTATGCTAAAGGTTATGGAGTAGAGAAAAAAAACTACACTAAGGTAAAGTCCTGAGCTTTAATCCCTTGGCATACAGACATTCCTTTGTTATCATTTTCAGTCACTAATTTGGAAAAGGAGATTAGGCACCTAATATTTTGCTGGAATTGGAAGAGAGTGGTGCAGAACTCTTGTTCCAAGAACTTGAGTTCCCATGCAGGTGTTTGTTTTTTGTTTGTAGATCACAAAATCTAAAAGTTTTGTTGTTTTTGTTAAGCTAGTTGAAAAGTAGCAAAAATGTATTGTAGTGATTTTCGTAGTTCTTTGTGGATAAATTACAAAAATCTAAAGTTGGGTTGTGGCATTGTGCTGGTTGGGCCGTGTTTAATTATCATGGTTCAGGTTGATTCTTTGTCTTTGTCATATCTGTGTGTATTACATTAGTTGAAAATCTTGTCTTGAATTGGATAGTCTGTGGTATGTTCATGTTGCTATAACTGTATCTTTTGCTTTCCATAACTGCGTTTTTTTTGTGATGAGTTGGTCTGATTAAATTACCAAGCTTTTGAGATCCTTCTCCACTGAAGTCATGTTGTACAAGTGGGCTTGAGTTCAAGAATATTAATTTGACAAGGCATCTTGGTTTACTATGTTCTAGTGCTTATTAACCTTTTTTAATTGAATTTTACTGATAGTCATTATCATTCTTCAATTTTAACTTATTCTTGCAGGCAAAGGAATATTTTGAGAAAGCTGTGGAAAATAAGGAGCCTGGTGGTTATTATAACCTAGGTGTGTTGTATCTTAAGGGCATTGGTGTGAAAAGAGATTTAGAGACAGCCTGCAAATTATTTCTTGCTGCAGCTAATGCCGGTCAGCCAAAGGCTGTCTACCAAGTTGCAAGATTGTTCCAGACAGGCATAGGCCTCAAGAAGAATCTTCAAATAGTACTATTTTTGAGTTGTATCTCTTCTATTTTTTGATTTATGCATCACTATTTTCCTTATTTTATTTTCTATTTTACTCATTAATTATCTGAATGCTATTGTTAGATTTTTGAATTGAATGTTGCATGATACTTAGGCTTTAAATATTATGTTTTCTTTTCTTCTGGAGTATGAATTTTTTGTCAATAATAACTTATGTGTCAATATGTCTCATTTTTATATAAGTTCCATAGAAATTAAATTTATTTTTTATTTACGTTTCGTCCATGTATGTTATGCAAAGCTTTCAGTTTCATGAATATCCTTATTGTGGAACATTTTTTGGTACTTGATATTTTTTATAAACATTGATTTTCTTTGGGTGTATTTTTGGTTTTACATGATTGTTACTTTTATATATGAAAAACATGCCATGTATGTCACTTTTAGATCTTGCCCCCAATATGCATGTAAAATAATTAGAATCACTAGACTACCGATTATCGTCATTGAGGTTGCATCTAAGTTTAAACATATGTTTAGCATATGTTTGTCTACATATAAGGTTGTACCAAAGAATTATTAAAATGTTAAAATCAGGGTTTGCCTTACTGGTCTGAACTGGTGTACCAGCTAATCGATGGTATGGTATGTACCGCCCTATACCAATGTACCATATGTCAGTACACGGCAGGGCATACTAATGGCATAGGAAAATGGCAAAAATAGCTCTAAAAATTTCTGAAAAATAGAATAAAAAGTTATATTAGGGGTTTTAAGTTAGAAATAAATATAAATTTAGCAAAAATAATCTAAATTAGGAAAGAATAGTGGCACATATCTTTTTCAGGTTTTGAGAACAGTTTTGTGTTATGTTTCAAGTCGTCTTTACATTGATATTGAATTATCTATAAATAAATAATTTGAATTGTTAGATTACGAGTTAAGCAACTTAAACTTTAAGATTCAAATGAATCAAGTAATCGATCGATGGATATACTTGGTTCTACCACCAAAAAGAACGACGAGATTCCACGGGCGATGAATCAGAGTCCTCAAACCTATGTATTTGTAGATCAATTTGATATGTTTGTCGGATCCAATCATGAAATTAATCCCATGACATAGTATACTAATATATCATATGTTATTGGTGCATCAATGTGGTGATGGTTGTAGCATGATCGTCGTGAACAACACGTGTTTGAGGCAGCTTCTAAGGCAAGTACGATTGTAGCATGTATCGGTACGAAGGTTGAAGAATCCCAGAACTTTTGCTTTCACCATTGATCTACTGCTCTGTATCATAAGATCGATCACCGTATTATTTTTCGGAGAAGAATGATAAACTATCATCATACCGCTCTGTGTCTACATCGTTGAGGCTTTGTTGTATCTGCTCAAAATCATCCAATGTTTTTTCCTTTCGTGTATAAACTTGACCGGTACCTCATCAAGCTCCATGATCTAAATCTTGGATGACATGCGTAAAATATTGCTCCTCGTTCCATGCACCACTTTCAAACTGTGTAGACAGGACCATCGACTTCCCAGAGTTGTTGCCATCATCGGTCGAGGCACTGCTATCCATATTGCTGCCATGTTTTCGGATTGAGCGGGTTGCTAAATGCGATTGAGAAGGTGTCTCATCGTCTTACTCGATTCTTTCTAATGGTGCAGTTGATGTTATCGTTTTCCCCTTTGCCTTTGCATGTTGGGTTAATGATTGTGATGGTTGGGTGTCTATAATTCTTCGAATAGTCTAACTCAATGTTGTGCGGCTCCTTTCGTCACGTTCTGATCAAGGGGGATCTTCCTCTTGTTGTGTATGTGCTTCCTCATTTTCTATTGTCTCGGTAATAAGACACAAAGGACGTGGAGGATCTCCTGCCTCATCAAGTAGAGGATCCTCTTGGTTCTTCATTGTTTCGACCCACTCTAACATCGACTATGAATCTTCGTTGTAGTATTGGAGTCCGATGGGATCAACTCTGGTTCCTCTGACTCCTTGTCTAGCTCGGCACATCGTAACCTTAGCCACATATTGTAGTGGACATATATTAGTTTATCCAATTGTCTATATGATAGTCTGTTGTGGACCTTTGTGTGAATCAATACAAACGTTGAAAAATTGTGTTCGCAACCACTCGATATCGTTGTTTACGAAAGCACATGGACAACCTTCCTTAAATTTGGTATATCCCCTCTGAATTGTAGCCTCTACTCAATTGCAAAAAAATATAAATAGGGTTTTATTAGCATAACAAATAATTAATGTCAAATATACTTTATAATCAACCTGTGTGTAACTTCCTTTATTAGGATTCGTATTGTAACGACATGATATAACTACACTATCAAAGAAACCGTCGATAGTATTTGGCAAGAGTTGATATATAATATTTCTTAGTGTCGATAATAAATTCGATCGCGTTCCAAGACTATACCAAAATTAAATGGTCGGATTTAGATAATACACTGCAAGACAAATAATTTCGTTAGTAAGAATTTTTCATATATTAAAAAATTATGAATTAAATTACACTGAATATGAATTTACTTGCATTATGGATATTTTGGTCTATATAAACTTCAGTCCTACAATCGATGATATGTAAGTATTGCTCATCCTTAAAATCATCTGTGGATGCTTTCTTGACCTCTAATCTTGTTGTAATCAGCATATGTCTAAGATAAGATATTTAGGGATGCTTGTTCATATTTGTCTTATGAAGGACATTATAAAGTGGTTCCACTCTTGTTATAATTTTATTACGGCATCCTAAAATCTAAAAGGAAAAATAATCTTTTATACCTTTTTTCTATTGCTCGATCTCGAATACTTGGAATCGAACCTTTCTTATAAGGTGATCATTGTCTTTAGACCCTGCCTCTTTTGTTGTATTGACTTTAAGACAATGAAATTTGTAGCAAATCGATCTGGCGCCACCCTCCCTCGATGATCCCGATCCAAGAGATAACAGCTAGGAGGCGGCTAGAGTAGCGGAAGAGGCGGTCTCCATCATCGCCTCGTCTGCGATTCTGCGGCTTCTTCTTCGCCGTGTTCTTCACTGAAGGCCAGAGATGCCTATGGCCTTCGCCGCATTCTTCGTTGAAGGCCGGAGACGTCTACGGCCTTCGACGTCTTTGCCACCTTCTTCGCCGAACACCACAGGTGAGGAGATGAAGGAGACCACATTCTTCTCCTCGTCTAAGGCGACGAGGAGAAAAGGAGGAGGCAACATCACCGAGGCAGCATACGCCTCCTTTTTAATTTTTAAAATTTTAAATATTTTATATTTTATATATTGATTTTATATAAAAATATATTTTTATATATTTTTATATATTATATATAATTTTTAGATGTACCGCTCGGTACAACATATCGTACCATACCGAGCAAAGCTCGGTACACCGATACAGTATTAAATTTCAATCCTTATTAATTACAGCATTAAAAAACTTAATTTAACCCTAATTAGTTCTATTTTACCACTATAAATATGTCAAACACTCTAAGAGTCATTAAATATATAAATTTTATCCGAATATAAGTCAAATTATGATGAAATCATCATTAAATACACTAATCACACCATTAACATAGTTAATTATTCTCTAATTATTCCTATTTCACTACTATAAACATGTTATATACTTTAATAGGCATTAAAGATATTTAATTGATCCAATATGGGTCAAATTTTAATTAAATCAATATTAAACACATTAATCACAGCATTAACATAGTTAATTAATTCATAATTAGTCCTCTTTCATCGTTATAAACATGTCAAACACTTAATGAGTATTAAAGATATTGAAATGACCCAATATGAATCAAATTTTGATTAAATTATCATTAAAACCACTAATCATAATATTAAAAAATTAATTAAAACCTAATTAAACCTATTATATCATCACAAACATGTAAATCACTTTAATATACATGGATTACAAAGATTTGACCCATCAAATGTCTAATTTAAAAAAAAATAGACTAAACACACTAATCACAACATTAAAGGCCTTAATTACTTCATAATTAATACTATTCTACTATCATCAAGACCTCAAACAACATATTAGATATTAAGAACATAGGATAGGCTTAATCATCTCATAAATCATTAAAAATCGAGAAAAAAACACATACAGTTGATCAGAGAGTTCCTCTGACCTAGGTGTTAATTTCTAGCTGACACAAATTTAAGCAATAGAGGATCTTGTCGAAAAAGCCTAAAAGCTTCTTGGAAGCCACCTTTTATATCTCGCTCCGATATATCATATCTTTTCGTTTGCTGTACCCTTTTCTTACATGCCGTGGAAAACAATTAGTATGAGGAACTTACTACAACATGTTCTGACTTTGGCATTTTTTGTTGTTTTAAAATTTGTTTTAGTTGTTTCTTTTTAAATTTCAAGTCATTTCATACTCAAGCAACTGTCAAAAGCTACATAAATAACCAGCACATCTGTTTGTCGAGTCCTTTCAGCTTCTTAATTTTCTCGTTCTTAAACAGATTGCACCTATTACCTAGAAGTATTACCTTTTTAATTCTTTCTTGTCTGTGAAAGTCACTTTTACTTATTTGTAACATGTCTCTGAGTACTGTGCAAGCCTTTTTAAAGTTCTGCAACAAAAGGAGGCAAACTGATATTGCTATAGCATATACCTTAAAAAACACTAATGAATTAGGAAATGTACCCTAAAAATAGTGATGAAAATATTTTTTAAAAAAATTACTGTTTCATATGATTGTAATATTGTATCCATTCCACAATTATTTGATTCCGGTGCTTCCGTCCTTCCAGTAGTAATTATAGCATATTGGAAATTAGTTGTAAGGGATCATGAAGAATTTGTAAGTCTGGTTTCAATTTTTTTTCTATTTGAATTTAGGTAATGAGTCTGTATATAGCTGTGGATATCTTCTAGTTATTATAGCAGTTCTGTATGTATTTTCTTGAGACATGCGCTTTTCTTATATCTGTTATGTTAATAATCAGTTATTATGTTGATTCAGGCTACACATTTGTACAAAACAGTGGCAGAGAGGGGTCCTTGGAGCTCCTTATCAAGTTGCGCTCTGGAGTCTTATCTGAAAGGAGATGTGGGTAAGTCACTTCTGTTGTATTCCAGAATGGCAGAGCTGGGATATGAGGTGGCACAAAGTAATGCTGCTTGGATCCTTGATAAATATGGAGAACAAAGCATTTGCATGGGCGAATCTGGCTTTTGCACAAACACAGAAAGGCATCTTCGTGCCCACACTTTGTGGTGGCAAGCATCAGAGCAGGGTAATGAACATGCAGCTTTGTTGATTGGCGATGCTTACTACTATGGCCGGGTAATGATATTTTCATGAAAGACTGAACTTTGTTGAACAGTTCCGATATGAATCTCTTTTTTGGCAACACCTTGAGCAAACTGTCATGTAAAATGGCATCACTTCTGTATCTTTGAATTCTGTCCACCTTGCAGAGATCACGTCTAATGTGAATCTTAAAAATACACCTTGAGCAAACTGTTGTGTAAAATGACATCGCTTCAGTATCTTTAAATTCTTTCCACCATGCAGATATCACTTCTCATGTGAATCTTAAAAGGACACTTGGAATAAGTTTAGCTGCTACTGTCCTTGTATGTCTTGCCAATGAATGATCATGATTGGCAAGTTCTTTAGCTTATAAATTTGTGAGATTTTTTAGATGTCATTACACAAAAGGTATATGTAAAAATTTACATCTTTTGTTGATTGGTACTATTAAGTATTTTGAAATGCATTTAGTTCTGTTATGGTATATGCAAAGTTATCTATCTTGTTGGTTGGTACTACTATAATTTGCACTTAGTTTGGTTACAGTTGATTAACTAGCTTTATATAGGTTTGTCATGTGTCCAGGTTTGGAAATGTTCATTTCTGTTATTAATCATGCTTATGCTGATGCTATTGTTTTATTTTGTGAAAGCTATAGTAGACAGGCAATACACTCAATTGAACATACTTTGAAGCAGATTGAGCTTTTTCCAGTATGTGCAATGTCATTTTGCGATGTTGAATAGACATTTTACGTTCTTTAGCTTCAAAGTATGACTGTTTTCTGTGAGATAGAATCATTTTGGATGACACTGAAACAGTAGCATTCCCTGTTGACTGTTTATCCTTTCGCATCTGATATAAACATATGCATCATGTTTGTAGATGCAGCAGTTGCTATCATTAGAGTTGTATATAGAAAATTTGATTTTCAATGAGACATTTACTATGTTGTTTGCAATAAAATTATTAGTGACGCTTTTTATTGAAATGCTACATCAACTTTGACCATGACAAAATTGATTTTCATTTGTTGTCGCTCACTGTCTGTATCACAGGGAATTGCTAGAGACTATGAACGAGCTGCAGAGGCATACATGCATGCTCGGTCGCAATCGAATGCTCAGGCCATCTTTAATATAGGATACATGCATGAACATGGTCAAGGACTTCCA
Source organism: Musa acuminata AAA Group (assembly GCF_036884655.1). NCBI lineage: Eukaryota > Viridiplantae > Streptophyta > Magnoliopsida > Zingiberales > Musaceae > Musa > Musa acuminata. Next base: position 27,103,007 of record NC_088336.1, read on the forward strand.
CTTGATCTTCATCTGGCCAAAAGGTACTATGATCAGGCCCTTGCAGTTGATCCTGCAGCACAATTACCAGTTAAGCTGGCGCTCATGGGCTTGTGGATAAGGATGAACTATGCTGACAGCTCCCTGGTAAGATATTTTACTTTTATTCTGTGAAGACTCATAAAATGATGGGTTATATATTGTTTTTATCATACTAATTACTTTCAAATGAAGATTTACGGTTGGTCAAAGATGTAAGTTGTCTACTTGTTCGATTTGATGGTCATCTAGGCTTTTCTGTTCATGAAATTGTAAAATACTAATTTTTTCTTCTCAAGAGGCCGAAGGACCTGATGTTTTCTGAGTCTATAGTCTGAGAAAACTAGAGAACGTTTGACGTTTTAGAACTAATACTCAAAATTTTCTGTTTAACAAGTTACCGGTGAGAATACAAAGGGGAGTTAGGGGTGCATAAGGTGGCATCTCCATGCACTTTGTGGTTTAGACATTTGTTTTAGAAAACTCAATGGTACTTTATCTCTTATCTGGACCGACCCATATCATTAGATAACATAGAACATTTGGTAAGCTCTCTGATTGATTGGAATCTCTATTATCAATCTGTAAAAGAGAAACTTTAATGTGAATCTCTTTGGTTACCTGCTTATCTGACATTGCAAGCTGCTTGTCTTGTTATTTGATGGTATATTCCCTTTATTATTTATTATGCTCGTATGATGAAGTGTTCTGATGTTTCAGGTTAAGGTGATTGATTCACTTCCAAAACTATTTCCAAGATTAGAGGCATGGGTGGACGAAGTACTGATGGACGAAGGAAATGCAACCATATTAACTCTGTTTGCTTGCCTCTTGGCTGTACTTTACCTCCGGGAACGGCAGAGGCGGCAAGCTGAGGCCCCTCAACCTGATAATGCACCCAATTAGGTATGGTCAAAAGAAAAGGCTATTCTATTCAGTTTCTTCTGTGCAAAAAATGAACTCTGATGACGAGTCACTGTGCAAAAGCAAAAAGAGTTTATTCAGGGGAACACTGAAAACTCAGTCAGAGTTGTGACTTACAGATCATCAGATTTCTTATCTACTTAACAACATTTGCTGTCTTTGGACGCTGCGCATACCCTCCACGGCTGCATGCGGTTTGTAGTGCATCGATTTGCTCTCCTCCCAGCAATCGAAGAAGCATCGACTCCTTAAGCAAAATCGGCTTATCGTTTTATTGCTCGTGTTGTATTTTCTATAGACGATATGATTTCTCATGTCGAATCCTTTTTATCGTTTTTACCCCGACGGTCTGTAAGCTGCGGTACATACTCTTCCAGCATGTTCCTAGCCGTGTGTTTGCTGTTTGTGGTCGTCACGATGCGTGTCATGGACCAGAAGACAACGAACTCGTAGAGCAACTAATTACAGCCTAACTGGATCACAAAAGTCAGAGTCAGGACCCTGTTGGTTGACTTTCCGTTGGATTTCGGTTGGCCCTCGGCTCACAAGAAAAAGCAAGCACCCACTCAAGCTGCGGTCATCGACCATAAGCCATACAAAAAGGAAGGCTGTGTTTGCTTTGTTGCTCGACGGAAGAATCCATGGGTTGACAGTTTGCAGCGAACAAAGTAAAGTTAGAACTGGGAAATTGAAGTCAGACCAAGGATTCATATTTTGAACAGGGAATACATAGACTGCAAACCATGCGACCAGCTTCAAAAAACAAGATCGATAAATCCCACGGAACGAAGGCGAATGGAACACCGACTCCTACCTGGACCATGTTTATTACAGCAACCAGAAAGCATCAAAACACGACCTTTGTTCGTCGTCACAGCACTTCCCTCAGAATCAGGCTTATCCCGAAGGCCCCCGTCAGGATTTTAAGCCCAAACAACGCCACGAAGTTGAGTCCTCTGCCCACAAACAGAAGAAAAAAATAGATGGATCATTGATGCGCGCGGAAGGAATCAAAGCACAGAAAGAGAGATCAGAAACGAATACCCAATCTTGAGGCGGTTCTCGGGCACGCCGGAGGAGTATCCCTTGAAGTAGAAGAAGCGAGCGACCGTGTAGAACGCGCCGAGCCCAGCGGCGATGAGGGGGTACTGGAGCCCGCCCACCAGCAGAGTGGCGAAGAACACCGGCATCATCTCCAGCGAGTTCTGATGCCCCCTCTGCCCAAACCACCGCCCCCAAAAAAAAGCAAGAAAGAAATATTCAGATCAAGACGTTAACCAGTTTCCTTCCATGTCTAGATTCGTACCTGGACGCAGTTGAAGAGCTTGGCGTCCTTGTTCTCGGACTCCACCGCGTACAGAGCGGGATAGAAAACCTTGTACCTTTCGATGAAGAAGAACAGGGAGATCAGACAAAGAGAGATGGTCGGGGATGGGCTCTTCGACCCCGAGAGAGAGAGAGAGAGAGAGAGAGAGAGGATTACTTCTTGCGAGCCTTGCCGACCTGGAAGGACATCCACAGGTTGAAGAACATGTAGAGAACCAGCACCACCACGACATAGCCGTACTCGCTTGGGATATCCAAGGTGACCGCCATACCCTCTTATCTCTTCTTCTTCTTCTTCTTCCCCTCTCCCTTTCCCTCACCCTTTCCTCGCAGCTATTTAAGGATCTAACGAAACGGAGAATCGGGTGCCTTCCCCCGATTAGTACCCAACCGCTTTATACCATGACGAAGGCTTTTGTTTAAGGGATATGAGTGGCGCCGGACTAGAAAGTTCCTCAGGGTAGGGCACGCCCGGTGTGGTTTACGGCCCAAGAAAAGTATTGTCTGCAAATTGCACATGATTTAACAGAGTCCAGACAACATTAGGGGGGTGGAGGTCCGGCCCGAACACTGCACTTAAAGCCCACTTGGCAATTGTTTTAAGTGGAAGGCTAAGATGTGCCGAGATTTGGGTGAGTGGGTGACGTGTTGAACGCAGCGAAGAAGCCAAGAAAAATATAAATTAACTCATGTAGGTAATGGAAACATGGTTTGGGTCCACAGTGTCAGAGAAGCCTTTATTATGTATGACTCCACTGTGTCTCCATCCAGTGTTCATCGAGTAAATCGTCTTTTCACCGCTTCCCTTTCTTCTTCGCCGCTTTGCTTATCTGGAACAATGGGATCCTTCGCCAAACGAGAAGACTACCGTAACGGAGAACTCAAAGCTTGAATGTCAACAACAACATACAACTGACATTAGCGATACGCCATTGGCCGAAGCTTGCATACAACGACGTTCATGGCCACTGAGCGTTTTTTATTCAGTACCATCATCACCCCTAGCCTAAGCTTTTTCTCTTGTACACCTGCCTTCTTAACGCTTCTACTTGCTTCATACATATCACTCGATGTTAAGCAGCAACGATCGCCATCTTCATCCCGGACTGGCAGTGGCCGACGGAGTTGCAGATGAAGTAGTTCCTCCCCCTGGCGAGCGTGACGCGATCTTTGCCGGAGGTCAAGACCCTGGAGCCCCGCGGAGTCGAGCAGCCGTTGTAGCCGGCGGCGTTCACGGCTACCACATTGTGCACCAACGGGTTGTACTTGAACACTGCACCGCCCCGCCCGTCACCCCCAAAAAGAAAAAAAGCAAGAGGCACTGGATTGATTCACAGCGGCAAAAGGAGATCACTCACCGAGCACGTCGCCGGCGCGGAAACGCTTTCCGCGAGGCCAGCTGTCCATGTTGAAGGACCAGCCGCGGGTGTCCCCGACGGTGTAGGTTGCGGCCTCCGCGACCTGAGCAAGCAGGAGGCAGAGCACTGCCGCCCACAGAACCACGGTCACCTGGCCACCAGCACTGCCTCTTCCCTGAGCCATCTGAGCCACAGCAAGAAGAACAGCGAGGGAAGGGGAAAGTGGTGGGCGTTCAAAGGTCTGCTGCTTCGAGTTATATGGGCAACCGGTGAAGGTAAAACCGTAGTAGGGGGGTGGGGAAGGAATGGGACCGAAGAGCTCGCAGAGTTGCTGGCCCTCTCTACTTTAACCTGTCGGTCGAGTAATTGCCACCCACCCATATCACTGCAGCACTGCCATGACTTTGGGAAAGAGAGGTCAGATTCCTGCAGCAGCTTTGATGGCAGGCTCGGAGAGGCTGACGAGGCCGTAGGTGCATGTGAAGACGTTAGGTCGGCTTCGAATCGAGCAATGCACCTCGTGATTCCATCGCCTTCGGCCTGCCCGACAACGCTGCCGTGGTGGCATGTTGATGATGTTGAGAAGTTGTCGCGTGCTGTGATGCCGGTGTGAGCCGCAGGGCAGATCACGTGAGAAGGTTTTGGGACATGGATCATCGGATAGCGACTCAAAGTCTTCACCGATAGATAATCGATTTATAAGTAATGTCATATTAATTGAAAAGTTAAAATATAATCCCTTTCATAGATATATAACGATGACTAACATGCATATTATCTGAGGATGTCCACCGTAGGCCATGATGTTAGTGTGATCTTTCATATTGGAATGGATATTTAGATGACGAATCGCTTGATAATCTTTCATCAAATAATTTTTATTCTTGATAAAATCATATATTTCATCATATTATTTGAAAAACCGACGTGATCAAAATCAAGGGTGAATCCCCTTTAGGAGATATCTAGATATCCTTATGGGTGCATCCGATTAGGTCAAAATCTCAAGAAGATCATAATTTTATTTTTATTAAAATATTATTATTTTTATCACGAAAATGAGTCATTGATATTTAGTTAGCCCAACGTGATTCGAACCCGTATGTATAGGGTTATCTTAGGTGAAAACATTGAACTCCCGAGGTACCACCTACACAAGAATCGAGTTCAAGAGAGGTTTTTCGACTTGATCCCTTCAACATCCAAGTTACAAAAGATAATCCTCATTTTTATTGTGTTGAAGATGAGTTTTTATAATTGATCGTAAATAAATATAAAATATTCTATGAGGAGACAGTCTCTAACCACCTCTAATAGTCTCCCCTTGACGTCTTATCAACACAGGCGATAAGGGGGGAATAGCCCATAATTGCTTGTCTTAAACCCTTATCTACATGGGCAAATGAGTGGAGATTAGCCTTTATCTTCTCCTTTCACCCTGGATATCACATGATGATGATCACATGAAGTTGATGATTGATTAATAATATATTCCTTATCATTTGTCCGCCCCCTCCCCGCCTGCAAGCATGCTTTAGGGCTCTCATAAGAGGGATATAAAGTGTAACGTCTAGTTCATCCGGCACATCAAGCTTATGCCTCTTCGATTAGTTCTTTAATTTTGTGCATTAGGCAAACGTAGATAGAGTCGAGGGCATCCACGTCTTGAATTGATGACCCTTAACTCTTAGCAAGTGGTCTCTTCTCGTTGACGAGCCTTCCAAGTAGAGGCTCGGATTGATGCTAATTTAGCAAATGCATTAGTTTGGGCATTCTCTGTAAGGGGCTTGTAACACATTAAATTAGGGTTAGCTATGGGTTAATTTTTGCACCTCCATAAGGTACTTTGCCATGGTTGGGTCTCGAGCATTATAGTTTTTCTTCACTTAGTTCACAACTAATTATGAGTCGCTAAACACAATCAAATTCTAGACTTGAAGCTCCTAGGTGAGCCAAAGCCCCAAGAGAAGTGCCTCATATTTGGCTTCAAAGATTTTGAACCTGAACCAAAGAGCTTGCTCGTACACTTGTTTGTTCAAGCCTTTCAAGATGAGTTTGACAATACCTCAAACCAAGGTGGTGGAACCATCCATAAATAGCATCCATACGGTGGGGTGTGCTTATTGATCTCGGGCGAATAAGTTAGTTCTGAAATAAAGTCTCCTAGTTCTCGAGCCTAAATAATAGTCCTTAGAACATATCAGACATTGAACTCACCTAGTTCTACTAACCACCTCGACAACCGACCTGAGATATCAAACCAAGAGAGAACTTGCATAAGTGGTTGATCGGTGATCATCTATATAGTATATAATTAAAAATAGGGGCGGAGCTTTATTCCCATTAAGACTAACACAAATATGAACCTCTCAATAGGGGGGTATCGTTCCTCGGGTCCGCTCAAAATATGACTAACATAGTAGATAAGATTCTGAACTCTCGAGTCATATTCTGTACCATCACCGAGCTGACAGCTAAGTCAATGACAATGAGGTAGAAGCTTAGAGTTTCACCAAAATTGGATGAGATAAGCTACAACAATTTGGCAAAGTGGTCTTCCAACCTTTGGAAAGCCTCTTGACACTCTTCGATCTATAAGAAACCCTTTGAATTCTTTAATGCTCAAAAGAAAGCTAAACACCTATTCCTAGATTGGGATAAAAATCGATTGAGCACTGCTATTCGACACATTAACTTTTGAACTTTCCTGATCGACTAAGGTTTGCATCTATTATCCTCTGATACATAATGAACTCAAAGAACTTTTCTGAGTTGACTTTGAAGGCGCATTTGGTTAAATTGAAGCATATGTTTGAACTTTGTTAGAAGTTAAAATGTCTTGGCCAAATCTACCAAAAAGATGAGTCAATCGTCCTACTTTTCACTATGTTTATGCTTCAATATTTTTTTTCAATCTGTTACTTGAAGATCTTATTCACCATTCTTTAGTACGTAGCCTCCGTATTTTTTAACTCTAAGGATATGACTCGGTAGTAATATATGTCTCGACCGATGATAAAGGAAGTAATATATGATAGAAGATAAGATTTTGAAATCTCTTTCTTCTGTTAAGGAAAATCCTTTATTCTGTTGATAGAAATCATTCCTCCTAATCTGTATAAATAGGAGAGGGACATGTTAATGTATTTAAGCTTTTTCACTTTTTCAAGTTTTTTCAATAATTGTTCTTATCTTCAATCGCTCTTGCCTTCGGTTAGTGACCAACACCGTTGAGAAAAGTAATCATTATCTAATTTTCATTAAGCTTTTTAATGAGTACAACGTTGGTGAGTAATTGGGAGTGATGCACGTCGACAATAAACCATACTCCTAATAGCTTGCCTACCTCATCACTAATTATTTGCCAGTGATTTTGAGCAAACTTATAAGACCTTTACTTTAATGGTTATGCCTTGGGAGAAATGTTTAAATGTTGTTAAGCTACATTAAGGTTGATTCTCGGCATATCTCACAGTGATCACCCAAACACCTCAGTGTTCTCTCGACGAAAGTTGATGAGTTGCACTTGTCTCTCTTCAGGAAGTGTTACCCTGATCTTGACAACTCAAACAAGGCGGGCCTTGTCTAGGGATGCTTCATTCAACGACTCCATCAGCTTACGATGTGAGACAAACTTTATAAAGTCTCAAGTGGCCATAGGTGACATCTCGAGTCAAGCCTTCTTCCTACTTCTCAAGGAGCACTAGTGTGAGTCCCTTGGGTTGCTTCTCAGCTCTCCGATGTTAGTTTTCATCAGAAATTTAATTCTTCACCAATAAATGATTAAAATATATTTAATCTCATATTAATTAAAAAAAAAATAAAATATAGTCCCTCTCATGGATATATATATATATATATATATATATATATATATATATATATATATATATATATATATATATATATATATATATATATATATATATATATATATATATATATATATATATATATATATATATATGTATAGAGAGAGAGATCCCTTCGATATCTATCTAATAATATATGACATGGAGTTAGTGTAACATTTGATTTTGTGATGGATATTTAGACAATGAGCCAAAAAATTTTCATCAAATAATTCTTCAGTTTCATAATTTTATTTTTAATTAAAATATCGTAATTTCTAAAGAAACGATTACAATATGAACCGAATTGGGTTTGAGCAAGTTATATTATTGAACATAAGTATTTTCAATAATACCAACAAATCTTAATTAAGAGGTGAGTTAAACTGTTGGCATTCTCATCAATGTGATTCCATTTAAGAACGATGTCAGACGATGCTAAATCAAAAGTAGTCACTGAAAATATTCCGAGTCAGATCCAACACAAACGTTGTAAAAGCTCATCACGTACACCTCTGTGTGGATCATTTCTGTAAGGCAGTTCACAAACTCATTCATGGCCTTCGCCTGTGCTCGAAATCCTGAACTGCGGTATCCTATGTTGATGTGATGTGAAATCGATTGATGGCATAATGATGCTACATATGTGATGGGGTAAAATTCTATTCACTATGTACTGTTGTATAACCCTCGTCATGACATGACATGAGATGACATGACATGTATTCCCCTACCCTCTTCTTCTTCTTCTTACCCAACCAAACTCCAAATAAGTCTCATCCTTTCACTTGGGATATCCTCTTATGCATGTATTTCACGAAGACAGTATTGTTGGATACCTTAGTATGAACCATCATCAAATCTTGTTCGGAAGAAGGATTGGCCACCCGACCATGTTGATGTTTTGGTTCCCTCCGACTGATGGATTAATTGTACTTACTTTCGTTTTACTTAATTAAATGCCAAAACACAAAATCATGATCATCACATGTCGTTTTATTTTTCTCTTAACCGATAGCAATTTAACGCGGATACTATCTATCGAGCTACACCCAATAAGCAGTATGCTTACTAGAATCATCATGAACAGTCTAAAGAGAAGAAAAATAATAAATATACGAATCATTATGGATTAAGTAAGAATTGATTTTTCTATAAGTTATCCCATGATAAAATATGAAATATAATTACAAAAGTATGTTTGAGATAATGAACTTAATGACTATTTATACATATTAGCAAAGAGGATTTTGCTTAGAGGAATTATTGGAAGAATGAATGTGGATCGTTCCATTTTACCGAATGAGGATGCAAATACAAGATAATTTTTAATAGATGCAAGAAAAAAAAAAATCTCGAATTGCAAGAGATAGAGAGTTCGTAGAAGAGAATCGAGGCCCATAACTTGAGACATATTCCTAACTAAGTTGGGCCATGACCATCTAAGGCCGAATGATAGATTTGTGCTCCTCGATTTATAGTATGAAAAACCCCATTAAATACAATTGCAATTTTGATTTGGATATGATGTGATCATTATTTCGATCGATCAAAATTCCACATAAGGAATCCAATCAGAGCTCACTAAATACGCTACGTTCGTCGGCTATACATGACAGTGAAGAACCTACCGAGGCATGCCACATCATCAAAATATATTAAAGAATATATATTTTCTCATCAAGTCATGGCTAAAAATATGATGCTAGATAAAAGTGGTCTTATCAAGTATATGATTATTTGAAACGAACTAAATAAGTTCTTACAAGTTTTAGATGATGTTTGCATAAATCTATTAACTTGACACGAATATAAATATTTTTTGCATTCAAAAAAATTTCTCGTTCATAGATATTTTATTTTAGTGATCCCTCTTTATTGGATGCAATGATACTTAAAAATATGAATTAATCTCAATCTAATCTAATTTCATCACGATCGATTGATAAGATCTTATGAGTCTCGAGAACACTCGAGGAGCATTACAAGAAAAACAAATATGATTCTTGAATATTGATCGGTAAAGATGATGAAATTTGGATCTAAAAATGGTGGTAAAATATGTTAAGGAGCTCTGATGCTCGATTGGCTCATCCCTTACCTTCACTCAGATCAAAAGCTATGGACATTCAAGATAGAATCGTCCAATTTACGATCAACTTGCTCGATGTATCCCTCTACTAGAACAAGTGTGTTAGAGTGCAACCCTCGTGTCTTAGTTTCTAAGATGAATCGGTAGTGATCGAGATCAAACACCAGCTAAAGTACGATAAGAACTAAATCTTGTGAGCTATATATTAATTATCTAATGGATATTAAGGATCTAATTGATATTGATACTTCCATCGATTGAATATTATGATAGTAAGAATACTAAAGATATCTAAGGTTAATTTATATTTTTAAAATTTAAACTTAGTAGGTATTAGTTTGAAATTTTTCCAAAAAAATTTGGAAGGGTAAACTTGGTAAGAAAAGATATATAAAGCAGCTTACTATTCATAACTCTTTCTATATTATTGATAATCCCTTATTATTGATAACCTTTTTAAAAATAATAAAAAAATATTAATTTACTATTTATAGTATCAATATTAATAATTTTATATTTTTTTTTCTCTTTTTCTTCCCCACGATATCTTATTTCATCCTCGTCATTTTCAATAACATCATTCATCACTCCCTCAACGTTACCCTATAAGGAGAATAGTGTATTTATATCCAGATGTAAAGATATATTTTAAAAATACTAAATAGTTTTAAAATAAGATTATGAATGATAAAAAGGATTATAAATAGTAATCTTCTATTAAAAAATTTTATTAAATAATATTTATGATTATTAAATAGTATAGAAGACGTTTATATATCAACTTGTGTTAAGAAAAGAACTAGTTGATATTTTGATAACACGTGGCTTCAATTTGTGTATGTAGAATGGTCAGGGTGTGATCGAGGCATCCTTAGATGAAAATTTCATGCTAATCATAATGAAAATTTCTTGACCTGATTTTTTCGATGTTCAAATTAGTTCGAGATCAAGGATGATAAATGTAATAAAAAAGTAAGATCCTCGTGTTACTATATTAAAAATAATTTCTTATAACTTATGAGAGGAGAAATATTTTATGGGACTTTCTAAGAGGAAACAGTTTAAAATCGCTTTCTTTGACCTATTGTTCACTTAATTATTATCTTAAACTTTCGTCCATATAGATAGAAAAAAAAAAAAGAAAGGGTCTTACGTTGATCGAACTATGACGGGTTAGTCTCGTAACTTTGAAAGTTTTTGTCCTCAGACTGCTCAGCTCACCCTTAGAAGACTAATTAGCCCTTTGTCGGTTCCTCCTGTAGTAGACTTGGAATAATTAACAGCAAAGTGACTGTCCTTTATCTCCTTCAAAGTTCCTAAACTTGGGCAGCAATAAACGAGAGAGAGAGAGAGAGAGCAGAGCATGCATGCTATGATTGCATAGGGAGAGAATTGACGTAGTTCTCGAAAGCTTTGCTCTGAATCTGACGAGGACCAGCAGACATAACGCTGCTGCTGCTGCTGCCGTATTCATGAGTGGTGTCTTGTTGGGTTTTAATATGCGTGATTGAGAGCAGCAGTAGTAGACGAGCATTTGCTTGATAACAGTAAGAATGGATGCCCTGCCCTCGTTTAGTCCTACGTGGAGATTGGAAGGTGACTTTAATGGATTAATAAGGATTCGATTGATAAGGAAGGATACGAGGAAATTATTTCCGGATATCATAATTATAAAGATATATTCTTTGTATAATTAATGATAAAAAAATGTACTGAATATAATTAATGACAAAATGGTTAAAATCATAATTATAAAACTATTTTTTTTTATTATAATAGGATTGTGATGAACAAATATTCCCAACTATTTCCCAACAGTCGGAAGCATCAAAAAGCTGCTCTTCTTCGTCCCCCCACCCCCCACACAAAAAAAAAAAAAGAACAAAAAAAAGCAAGCAATTAGCGGCACCCATCATGCGCAGGCGAAGGCATCGCTTTTCTCTACTTTCTATAAGCTTTACACAGCCCGTCTTTGTATTATTAGCACGACTATTCTACTCGGCATAGCCTTATCATCAACCTTAGATAACACTCTCTCTCTGAGCCGATCGATGAGACTGCCTCCTCCTCCTCCTCCTCGGACCTAGCACTCAAAAAGCAAAAGAACGGCGAGATGAGCTCATGAGCTGCTGCTTTTGAGACTCCCCATGGAGTACCGCTGCGCCTCCTGCCACCGGCAACGCGTGCTCCGATGTCGGCCCCTTCGTGTATGGAGAGGGGGGGGACTCATGCAAACATGACCTCACCATGTGCCCCTTCCTAAAGACGCCTTTGTCGGCACTTCGCGAGCGCAAAAGTAAGCCCCGTTCCTCCTCCCAAAGAAACCGACCGATTCCGTTGCGTTGTTAAGGCATGTATGCTCGTCTCGTTGCTTGTTTTCAGTGAAGTGCTCATATTTTAGGGTTTAATGGCTCGTTTTCAGTGCTGCAGTTGAAGTGCTTGTGAGAATGCCGCTGTGATTGGAATTTATGTAAGTGGGGTGGGCCCATTCCCCTGTTACGAGTAAACAAACCTCAGCACCGATTCATGATGATCATGGTGTACGTGGTATGCGTCGGATCATCACATGATCACCGTAAGTTGCCTCTGAAACATGAAAGATTAATCAGGTATCATTGCATCATGAACTGTTCCAGGAATAAAGGCTTTACTGCAACAAAGTCGAGAAACCTATAGTGTCTTTGAACTCATCCACTTGGAGGTTGTCTGACCAAAGTAGTATTCATATGAATTATGGATATATCATTATTCTTTTTCCCATCATACAAGCTGTACGCTAACATGGTTCCTAGTTATGCCATAATTGGTTGTTGTTATTCATGAAGAAGATGGCTCAAACAAAAAGAAGAATTCACGAGTGCTGGTGAGAAAAGAAAATGAGCTAATGGATGGTAGATTGACCATATATGATGTGTTTCGTACACACCATCCTTTCATGCTGCTGATACTTCTAAAGGTGCTCTCTTGTCTCTTTGGCCATCAACTTCACTACTACCGCACCATCTCACATCCTTGTTTCTCACATTTTTGCCCATATAACAAAGACAAGTTTTGTCACAACGCAGTGTAGACACAGAGACAGTGAATGATCTACATGCTGGGACAACTGGTTGTGGTTTTGGCACGAATGGTTTGGTTCTCCTGGTTGTTGATTCTGTGGAGTATTACCGCATATAATTCTCCAGCACGGCATATATTACGTAGGCATTCTTATTTTACTTCTGCCTTATGTAGGAGTTGTCTGGGGCATCTTTTCCCTCATGCACCTGAAATGCAAAGGCAAAGTGCATTGGGATTTGTTTGGCATGCCTGCGGAGCCTACTAAATTATTCTGTGGGAGCGTGTTGACGGAACCTTAAATACTTCATAGCTCAGCAGATTGGGGATGAGAAGCTTGTTGTTTGTCTTCTGTCGTCCAAGGCAGGTAGTAGCAGAGAAGAAGCAGAGTTTCCCGCTGAAGCAGCTGCGTAGCCTGTTTCTCTGATAGACAATCACAGGTCATACTCTATATCACTCTTTGCTGCAGTGCTGCTCTTCTTTTGTCAGTCATGAGCTCTGCATATCTTCCTTAGCTTTCTTTGATTGCTTTCGTTTATGGTGATACTTGATTTTAGTATGAAGAATCTTGAGCCAATCTGGAATCCGTTGCATCCTATTCATATTTATTGCTTTAAGCATGTAAAGAAACATATGCTATGAGCATCCTGCACTGGGACCTTGGAGCTCTGTTTGTAAATTTATGAGCCTAAGTCCGAGTGGAAAAAGCTTTGCATTGTGATATCTAATATGAATTTGTCTCCTGCAGCTACTTATACAGATTCTAACAAGTAGTTTGTTGTTTCATTTTTTTTCCCTGATTCAGACAGGAGAAGGGCACTAGTCAGGCTAAATTATGTGCCATACTTCCTCTTACGACTCATCATATCTGCATCTGCAAAGTTTCTGTTCTTTTCTAAAGATGAATCATTTATGCTTCTCAGATGTTATCTGCTTATATTGTCTGATTTGAAGAACTCCTTTAATGTATATATATGTATCTATATAAATGTTGAAAAAGAGAAACCATGAAAAAGAAACAACAATACATCTGATCCTTGGTTATAGGCCATCAATATCAGAATCATATGTCTGTATACCTGCAAGGCAAACATCTTTGCACATCTTCACAACAACTTTAGCCCTGGTGTTCTACTCTAGGAGAAGTAATTGTTGCAAGGTCCCTTTGTCGAAGATGGTTATGCGATGAAATGTAATGAAATACCATTTAAAAGAGTTGGGTTACTGTCACCAAAATTTTGTTTCTAGTTTGACATCACTAGCAGAAACAGTGTGAACTCAACTTTTCATGAGGAAAAAAAACAAGTTTAGCTTACTATTAGTATTTGTTTTCAATATATGAATGTGAAATAGTTTTTATTTTTTTTTCAATATATGAATGTGAGATTTCTTTTACTTTGGTACTATTAGAAAGTCGTCTTAAATATCCTATGGTACCCACTGGATGAAGTTGTTTGGATAACACTGAATTGGATGCCATTCTCATGTCAACAGGATGCATGCCCTACCTTGGTTATGGTTCTCCATTTATCCTGTGATATGCTTTTACATGTCATCTGTAATATTATTATAGTTATGATTGGAAGGGTTCAATTTTGTTTGTTTGTTATGCTGTATATACCATGATGGTATACCTAATCATGATTTAGTAGCCAAAATCCTGCTAAATATGATCAGAAGCTCATCAAAATTCACTACAAGCGCACTGTCATTGAAGTGACTTATATGTGTTTAACAGTTTGTATGCCAACCTTGTACTTCCTCTACTCAGACGTCAGATAGAAGTACAACTTTTCTTTTTGCTATCTGCTGTAGACAATAATAAGAGTGATTATGAGGCATCTAATGATGAAATATTCTCTATAAAATATCAACCAAAAATAGCCCTTGATGTGAAATCCGGATATGTGCAGGGATTTGATAGATTCTGACGAGTGCAACGGGAAGCAATCAACATCAGTACCCAACAAATTGTCAGCAGACAGAGGACAGCCCAATTTCTTTCCTTGCGGTTCCAAACCAACAAGTCTGGTCGGTCCAATCAATCTCAGAAAACGCTAATGGAGATGTTTCTGAGGAAGGATGACAAAGAATGCATGAAGATGATGATGCTGAAGCATGAAGAGACCTTCAGGCAACAGGTAGTCTCCCAGCTTCAGATCCTCCCTCCCTCTTCGTCATTCCTTTCACAAGCACGCAGATTCAAGTTTGTTTCCCTATCAGGTCCATGAACTCCATCGCTTATATAGAGTTCAGAAGTTTCTGATGAGAGACATGAAGAACAATGAGCTGAAGAGACAGAGGCTCGTCAACCGCACTCGGTTTAACCTTGGTGATCGAGACGCTGGCACAGTCTCGTGCCTACTGAGTGAAAGACACCGTGAACGGAGGCCACGGCGTCGGGTACTTAATCTCGAACTTCCAGCAGATGAATACATAGAAAGAGCAGAAGGGGATACGACATTGGAGTTGGAACAAGAGAGTGACATAGAACTGACGCTGACGGTGGGAAGCAGCTGGAGGAAGAGGGAAGAGACATCCTTCACTTCTGATTCTGGAGCAAGCTTTTCCTCATCATCAACCGAGTCTGGAGGGCTAAAGGTGAGTGCACATAGATGGGAAACGCGGCAGACGGAAGATGCCAACATTAGCTACGACAATGGCATTAAGGATTGCCTCGAGTTGGAAGGCCCGAGAGATGAAAGACTAAAGCAGCCGTCTTGGCACTTCCAGTGTTTGAGTCTTAGGATGACTTGATGTAAGCTTTTTTAGATGCGCTCGTATGTCTCTAATTAAAGGAGTCAGTGGAAATGGGTTGATGCCT
Source organism: Musa acuminata AAA Group (assembly GCF_036884655.1). Classification (NCBI taxonomy): domain Eukaryota; kingdom Viridiplantae; phylum Streptophyta; class Magnoliopsida; order Zingiberales; family Musaceae; genus Musa; species Musa acuminata. The sequence continues at coordinate 27,118,457 of NC_088336.1, forward strand.
GAGAACCCCAAGATATAGTGTGCTCGAATGCCAACATTATCGTCGCTGATGCTGAGCCCATAAGCTACCTTGCAATTAGCACAACCAATAGAAGACGAATCAATCTAATGATGGTGATGAAACATAATGATATCGATGATGATAACCGTGGTAATGTAGCATAGGAATAATAAATATGATATTCATTTTTGTTAGGAAAAGTTATGATGATGATGTTGATGATAATAATAACGCATGCATATGGTAATACAGCGCAATGACGGCCATAATAATACAACGTGTTTATTAAACGAATAAACTATATTGTGCGGATCCTAATTCCTATTCTACCCCTAACAACTATAGGATTGCCCTCCCCAAAACCCTTCTCAAAGCCCAAGAAGTGCCGTTTCCCGTCCTCTTATCCACTCGCTCTCTCCCCCTCTCCCTCGGTGACGCTCCCCATTCTCCCACCTATGGCGGCGACCATCCCCTCGAACGGCCTTTGCGCTTCCGCCTTCCTCACCGCCGATCATCCCCTCCGCCGCCGCCTCGCGGCCTCCGTCGCGTTCCCTCTCCACCGGAGGGCCGCGTCGGCGACGGCGGTGCGAGCGGCCTCTTCCTCCAAGCCTGCCTCGGGGGCGGGAGCGAGGCCAGCGAGGGGCATCACCAGGCCCCGTCCCGTCTCCCCTGCAATGCAGGCCCTCGTCGGCGTGCCGGAGATCCCCCGCACCCAGGCGCTCAAGCTCATCTGGGCTTATATTAAGGAGCACAACCTCCAGGTTACCCCCACCTTTCTGTTTGTGGCCTCCCCCTTTTCCTTTTCTTCAACTAGTGATACACGTTTCCTTCTGTTTCATTTTTGGCCTCTAAGCTTAAGGCGTCCTCGATCTATGTATACCCTTGATTTGTGTTGTGATGAGAAAGATTAATCCTACATCGTGGTCTCTCGTCCTCGATCTTTTTCCTCCTTTCATTGTATTCATGGCGTGTATGGTTGTCTCTTTCTTTATCTTTTCCTTTTTATGTGGCAAGGAACGCAAGAACATGGCATGAAGTTCTCGCTTTAAGATGATAGGCGAATTTTAGTAGAATGCATGGATGCTTTTGTACTGATTTCATGAATTGTTTCCATTTAACTTTGAGATATTATATTATATTGGTTTATGGCCTTCGAATGAGGGGATTTTTTGGATGAACTGAGTGTTGATAAGATTATGGTTTTCTTTTTATATCTGCAAATCTGGAGAGACATGATTACAAGTGAAAGCTTAGTACAAATATGTGATTATCATAACTGTAAAGTTGAATAGATTGAATGGTCTTTTAGTAGATTGAAATGATATGAACATATGCTTTAGTTAATTCCTTGTGTCATAGAGACCGCTGTATAGGATACAGAATTGCACGTGTTTTAAACTTTATGGGAGCATAGGGAAGTTGAAGTTAGGTTACTGAATTAATGGTTTGCAGGAAAATGCATTCACTTAGAATTAATGGTAAATGCCTTATGGGAAGGATTACAAGAAAAAAATGCCCTTAATGATATGTATTATTTTGGGGGAGGTGCTATAAGTCTATGTTTCTGAGAGACTGAAACTTTGTGTGGATCATCAGAGCATTTAGAGGTCATTTTGCAATGATTTTAACATGCACAAAACAGAGAAGTTGAAGTACAAAAGAGTATGGAGAGCTTGGTTGAGTATATTGAAGGATGGTGTAGAAACAAAATTTTTTATGCCCTCCATGTATTTGATATTGGAATCAGTAGGTTTGACATATTGTTGTAAAATGATATCAGTTGAACAAAGTTCTAACTATGTTGAACATTTATGAACCAGTAGGAGCTGAACAGGATGATATCTTGAATATTGGTTCAGGCAAAGATGTCGATTTAGTCTTTTCCATTCTAAGTTGTAATTATTTGAATTCTAAGGGGGCTTTCAGCCATGTTTTATAATAGTTAAAGGCTGTTTAATCATTGTCATATGTGTCTGTCTTTAGAACTATTATTATGGAGCCTTGGTTATAAAATTAAAAATCTGGGCCCTGATTTTTCCCTTAATCTTGTTGAGTTAGCTTCTGCAGTTTCTGTTATAATTGTGCAAGTAGTCTGAATTTCTGTACACTTGATCCTATATTTTATTAGAGTTCACAAGGTATTTTCTTTTAGATTCAACTATATCTGTTTATTGTGCCATTCTTCTACTAAGAACAGGAAACTAACATTTGCTATGTTTGATCAAACTAAGATTCTTCTGCAATCATAGATTTGGCTAGCGTTGATTCTATCTTCTGCATCTATCTACCTTCATACAATTTGTAATACTAAATAGGAACTTTTCATGACTCCTGTAAAATCTGAGTAGAAGTATGTTAACAGTGAGTGTGCATGTGTATGCACAAATTTTGTTACTGATGCATTTGACATTGACTTGCCCTACCACTAAAGTTGACTTTGCTTGAGTCTGCTATCCGTCTAGCCTTTTTTTTATTGGTGTCAACTTACCATGTAATACTTTAGGCTCTGTATATGTCTCTTCCGTGTCAAGTGTCATTTTATCTTTGTTATGTGCTCTTCCCTTGCAGGATCCAGAGAACAAAAAGATAATTGTTTGTGATGAGAAGCTCAAAGCCATTTTTGGTGGGAGAGACCGTGTTGGGTTTCTCGAAATATCAGGCTTGATTAATCCTCACTTTTCAAAGTGATTATGTCATACGCAAGAAGGTAGATTTTGGTGTATAGATAACTGTAGGCTTATGACAAGCTTCTTGTTGGACCACGCAAGATGTGAGGTCTTTTTTGTCTGATAGCATGTATCTGTGGTGTATCAATGACCTAAAATGTAGTATTTGTTCTTCAGAATTAAGTTGAACTGCTTAACAATTTTCTACTGTTGGGTCCTATGTTGTTTAGGGTTCTTAGTGCTCTCTGTTGGTTTGTTGGTGTTACAAGTTTTTGCTTGAGAACACTTTGTACAACCTCAATCCTTTCTCTGTAGTGATTATGCCTTTGGTTTACCATGCTCAAGGATTGTGCTGATAGCTGACAGATCTTTAGGTTGGTTATCTTGTTTTTGGATTCTCCATGTGTTGTCTCATCACAGCATCGGACAAACAAGCACCAAGGTGTGAAAAGGACCAAGGCCGTGGCTAATCCTGCTTGCATTACAATCTGTAAGAAATTGACTAAAGCTTATTTCGGCTATGCTGGTAGTTACATGATACTTGTATGAAACTCGAATTTTATTTGCCATGATGACCTTGACGTAATTGTTGCGTTTGTGTGAATAACATGTTCATTTTTTTGTATGTTGGATATCTTTTTCTTCAATGATTTGATTGTTTAAAGAAATATGTTTGACTTTATCCGGAGTCTACTTTTTCTTAGCAGACCATGAGTGTTTGTGGTAAGATATGTTTGTGATAAAAGGAGTATTCTCAATGCTGCTGCTGCTGCTGTCTTCTCATGGCTGGGCATTATGCCTCCCGAGTTTGATCGATCTTGCAGAATGGTCTGTGGGATGCATGTTTGGATCCTTCATCTGAGCCTGGAGACATGGAAAGCGATGGATCAAAGAACGGAACCAGAGCCTGAGAACAAGGTGAACATCTTGTGAGCTATTTATTCTCCCACATGTTCTCTCTTTATGATGGCATTTCTGATGTCCAGCATCAACTTTTTTGTGCGGATTGTGGACATGGTTCTTGTGCCCGTCTTGTAGGTTTAGAATCAAGTTTATTTCTACAACAAGCGGAGCATGATATGTCGCTTTGACGCTTCAGCTAATAAGATGATCCTGATTGCTAGTGGACGTTTTAAAGCCTCCAGGGAACCACCATCTTCCAGGAACCAAACGAGGTTAGTTTATTTTCGTGCTGGACCACATCAACATCTTGAAGAACTTCCTGTCTTTTTTTTGAAGGTTTTAAGCAACCGCAACATGCAGGAAAGTGTGATTGCCTCAAGGATCAGATTCTTCATGGCTGTCTCAAGTATCATCAAGAGCTGATATATTTTGCAAGGGGACAGTGAGCATTGGATACCTACTTATTGTGTCTGTTCTCATTGAGCCACTGGAAAAAGGGTAGTAGCATAGACATCAACGAGAAACCACAGTGAGGAAGCTTCTGAGAACCATGGCCGAGTGTCCCTCCAAAACAAAATAAAGAATGAACAGTTCCACCACAGGTATCAATACCTTTCTCTCACCACCTGTACCAAATGTGATGGATTACCCATACGGGGGACCTTGAGCCTCCCATGTCCTTGGCTGCACACACCCTGCAGCTGGAGGCAATGAATGAAGCCCAGGCCCCATCTATCACATTACCTGACGCTGTCTAAACCCACCATAAATAACATCCCCATTTTAACCCCTTTAATTGATGTTCAACAACAATGATGCTGTCCCACAAAAAAGTAGCATCGCAGAAAGATGACACGTGCATCCACTACATCTAGAGTGTGCAATAACCAGTGATATCAGACGGAGCAGAGAAGTGTGGTTCGCACACCCATATATGATTGCAGTAGGTAAGGAAAAGTTTTATATCCCAACCCTCGTTTCGGATTGATGATTACATTTTTACTAATTACCTGCATCCTCAACAGTTGCCACACCTACCCAGCCAACAAACAAACACACAAGAACACATAAAATCTTGGGAACTCCGAACAGGCACCGTGAAGTCCCCGTTGCTGCGATTGGTAAGAACATACATGGTTGGTTCATCTTTGTTTTCGTGCATGGAAGGCAGCACCCTGGTGTAGGAGAAGAAAAAGTAAAAAAGTAAACAGGACTTCAACCAGCAAGCGTGACAAACCAAAGTAAGCAAACCAGCCAAGCCTTCAGGAATTCTACAACAAGGCTATATTGCAGGTGGCAGACCCAGGAATAAAAATGCTGCTATACACACAGGATTGTTGAAGTAGCAGACCCCAAATCTGTGAAGTTTGCTCTGCTATTCTGTAGTTTTTGGTGAGTCAGTCGGTTAAAGCTAAAGAACCATGATCATCGACAGGTTCACTTCTCGGCCCTCCATCGGATGTTACCATCAGGCTTGTCCAGAGCTGCAACCTTAGCCCGATGACTTCCGGCCATGCTGCTTCTACCCCTCTCCGATTGAGGTAGTTCGCAGGCCTCACTGACTGTTCCACGTTTGACATCAGCCGGCGGAATGAAACAGTCGACTGAGAGGCCGGCAACATTAAAAGCCACTTCCTCGATGGTCCACACCTCCTCCATCCTGGTCTTGGTGTGGCTCATGGCCACCTCGCCAAACCGGAAAAGGTTGACCGCTGATCGCCCGGAGTGGGCAATCATCACACCTTCCACAGGGCGGTAATCTTCTATGGAGGAGTTAATGGAGGTCTCCCAGTAGACTGCATCGCCTCCAACGCTCGACTGGATTCGAGTCAGATGGGAGTCCTCCATGTACGTAAGAAGCCCCGTCTTTTGGCTGAAGTAACCAAACAAGACATGCCTTATGATCTCGGCAGGGCCTTCGCTCCGAGCCTTGAGCGTCTGTGGGTCTGCACAAAGCTTGAGGATGAAGCAATCCTCTCCGTTGACCTTCTTCTCCCCGATGCACTGTGCATCAGAGAACATTCTGGCCGTGGTCAATGGATCAAGACCCTGCACAGTTCGATTGGGTACAATAAGAATTTCAAGCAGACAACAGAGATCGAGCGCCCAAAAGAAGGCGAGATGGTGGCTCATGCTGCACCTTCCGCCTCTGTACCTGCAGAGCTCGACGAAGGGGACGAACAGGGCCCTTGGCGGCGTGGGCGCCGAGCCATGGCGTGTGACGCCAGACGAGCTTGCCGTTGCAACCGGCACGGACCTTGCTACCACCGACGGCCAGCTCGACGTACCACATGCCCGGCGCCATCTGCCAGAGAACAAAGCCCCCGGGCTCTGCATCCTTCGTCACACTGTGGTTCTTGATGACCCTTGTGGCCGTCTCAAACTCCGAGGCCACCATCCTCACCTTCCCCATCGCGTACGCGTTCCTGATGGAGCTCAGCAGTTTCAGCCCTCCCGAGGCCGCTGTGTACTGCTGCAGTATGTATTGGGCTGACGACGTTTCCTACCATGAAAAATCAACAGCTTTTCTCAATGTCTAACCAAATTGGGCAATTAACGCAAGCAAAGATGCAAGGAGATGGAAATCAGATGCATTCATTGCAGGATATTGCAGGCATTTATGAGGAATTCGAGCATTCACTCAAAGCAGAGAAACCAGAGATGATAATAACTGCGCTTAAATCCACAAAAAATGAGTCTTGCTGATATTTTCTACCGACGACATGGTAGCAGAAGGCAAGGAAGAGAAGGCCGATGCAGGTTGTCATAGAAAAGCAGGCGAACAGGGTGCTCACAATGGGAGTGTCCTTGATGCTGAGGTGGGGGAGCGCGTATGTCGGGGAAACGTGGACGGGGGCCAGCGGCGCCCCCATGACGCCGAGGAGGAGGCGGAGGTCCGAGCGGTGGCAGGAGGCGGCAGCGCCGGACACGGACGGCGCCCGGGAGAGCCGCCCCTTCATCCACTGCCCCCACCCCCCCTTCCCCGGGCCGCTCCCCTCCCCCTCCGGCCCCTCAGCCAGCGGCGCCAGGCTCCCAGACGCCGGCACCAGCAGCTCCGCCGGAAACCCCCGCGGCTGCTGCCGCTTCCACCGCGTCGGAAGCAGCAGGTCCGCCACCGGCGACGCGCCTCGCCGCGGGCTCTCCGACCTCGACCTCGACCGCGCAGGTGACAGCCCCCGCGCCACCTCCTCCCGCAGCGCCGAGAAGAACCCTTGCTTCTTCTCCATCCCCCTCCCTAAACGCAGACCACAAAGCTATGGGCTCGAACGTGTATCCTAAAAGGAAGTCGAAAACATGCACCGATTCGCTTAGAAGGTTTCCAAACAGGGATTCGCTTACAAGTTTTCCAAACACGGAGAGGGAAGCCAGAGGCGAGGCGGGATTATAAATGCGATTATTCTTCTTCGAAGGATAGAGGAGAGAGAAAAAAGGAAGACTGCGAGCGTGCGACAGTGTGAGAGCGAAGGCGAAAAGAAAGAAGAGAGCAAAGCTGGAGGGGGTAAAAAAGAAAAAGCATATTTAAAGGAAAAAAAGATAAAGGTAAATAATATCAATAATAACCCAAAAAGAAGCGGCGGTTGCCAACCAATGGTCAAGGAGAGCGCATCGAAGTCCGATCACTCTCGGTGCCCTCACCTTCGACTGGGTCTTGCGATCCTTTGCCTCGTTAGGGAATTCTGAGGTCGTATGAGGCGAGCGGTGAGACGACGACGACGACGACGATCACGTGACGTGCAGGCGGTCTCCTCGCTTCGTTTAATTAAGCCTTATCTATTTAGGACTATCTAAAATATTATTCATGCTGCTGCTGCCGCTTCTTCTTCTTCTTCTTCTTCTTCTTCTTTTCCTTGCACTGTTTCTGCACCAAAAAGAAGCAGAACGTGGAACTCTGCAGCAGACGACAACGATGTTTCTGCCACCCATTCACGTAGGGCCTCGCGATTCGCGTGAGCCCGACATCTACACTGGCGGTCCGATCACGATCCAACGGATGACAACGTGGATTGCCTCATGCAGTAGGGGGCTCGACCGAACTGGTCTCCTCACGTCACGTCCCCATCGCGCCATTGATTATTCCATGTGACGAGGTCTCGATCGCCAATCGGTAGTCAATTCATCGGAACAGGGCGTGGCCTCATTAGGTGGACGGACGTCGTCGTCGTCTTCGCCACTTGGAAATCGAGTTATTACTCGGAGGATTAGGTGGTTCCATGTGCTGTCTCACACCGCGACGAGCCAACCCTCTTCGACCCATTTATTGGTGGACTATGGAGGACTCGTGTTTCCCTGCGAACGGTGGCGATGGGCGTACGTGAGTTTGGCGAGTGTATGTGCGTGCAATCTTCTCAGTTAACGTCAGATGGATGCACTACGTATGGGGCGTTTTCAACTTGGAGACGTTGTACTGCTTTGATGCCCTTTTAGAGGAAGGGGTTTTACATTTACGGAGTGAGGCGATGAGGACAGGAAAAGGGGACCAAATGACAAGCTTCGGAAGAGTTGAAGGCTGAGAACCTTTCCTTCTCGAGGTGGCCTCACCCCTGATATTTGAGATTGGGAACGAGGAAGACAATTTAATCCAGAATAGGTTATGGACCATTTGGATTCCATGGTTGATATTATTTTTTATTTTCCAAAAATAAGCGATGATGGTGAAATTGGAGTTCAGGATCTTACCATAATGTATTAAGTCTTTTTTTCTTAGATAAACTAGTCGACGTCTTTAAATATATATATCTGATATGATTTTGAACCCTCAACCTTTGATGAATGGATTTTTGATACATCACCGTCAGACCAATATTTAAGATCTCAATCTATATTTTCCGATATAGTTTACATGAAAAAAGAATCATGATAATAATAATTTCTAAAATATAAATTTATATTCAAAAATTAGAAGGAAAAGAACTATATATCTGTTTAAATTAGATCAAGATTCAGAATTGTGTGGTGATGAGTAGGGAAAATGGTGACACACTGAACCGAGATTATAAATTTAATTCACGGATATGGTAACCTAATTAGATAGTACAGAAAATACTAGCATGGAAAGATCCTCTCTCTAATTTTCATTGATGGGGAGAATAAAACATCTGCCTAATCAGGCAAGTTTGCATATTTCTTGTGGTCATTCAGCAAGTTGATAACAATCTGAGATCAGAGCTACATGTCATTTAAGCAAGTTTGACAATGTGCCAAAGGGTAGGCCTAATCAATCCCTGCAGCTTGTTCTTCAAGGCAGGCATCCAATCAAAAAAAGAGAAGCTTGTGATTTAGGTAGCATGTCTAATCTGACCACAATGGGACCAGTTTGATCTTTAGACCATACTGCTTTCTACAATATGAATACAGCGCAGATGCTGAGTTTTCCTCTTCTTTTGTGCTTTTGTGATCCATGTTGTCAACCTGAAAAAGTACCTTTTTCTTTTTTTGATTGCCTTTATCTGAAGATGCTTGGTGACAAAGCTTGATTGCTGTTCTTTGACATCTCCTGTTTCCAGACTTCTTTGGCTTGGTTTCAGATAAATGCAGCCTAACAAGTACTGAATCATATCCAATTGTCCAACCATTCAGCTGGATACTGTGATTGTTGCCTTGTTAATTTATTCTAAGGATCAACATGAACAGTGTGCTAATGAACTGAAATCCTGAATCCACCATCTGCTGTTGCTCATGAAAGGAAGTTTGGCATTCATTCATCCAACTTCTACATGGACATGATTTATGTATGAATGAGCACAGAGTAGACTCTTGTCAAAAGTATGTTCAGAGAAAAAAGTGCTGCATTGGCTTTTGTTTTGGGGGCCAACAAGTCAATAATGGGCGCTTTTAGAAAACCATAGCTGTCCCCAATGCTGTTCATATAGATAGTGTCCGAAAGGTAGTTGAAGTATCTCGCCATGGATTGCGGGAGAGGCTGTTGTGCTGCCTTGTCAACACACTTCTTCTTCTTCTTCTTCTTCTTCTTCTTCTTCCACCAATATCCTAATTTATTAGTAGTAGTTGTGTATCAGAAACTATAACTTATGACCTTAAATTTCCACACCAGAGTGGAAGATTACAGCTTGATGAACAAACTTTGAATGCTTGCCTCCTTTTTCTGATCCTATGTTTCACCAATTCATATTTATAATTAATTGTCTTTGACCTGTGTTGTCTTTCTCTCTTTGTTGCTCCACTGCCTAACTTTTTGTGTGTTTCTTCTGCAAGAAAATTCAACGCAATCCTTCTTAATTAGTTCTCTCCAAAATAATAAAAAGCAGAAAAGAATTTGCATAGGAAAGATATCGATCTGAGGTAAAATATTACCATCTTTTGTCGATGAAGGAAGCTATAGCAATGATCGAGAATTGCTATTTTGTGGAGGCCATCTTTTTGCGTGATGAATTAATGATAACAAAGATGTTGTTGTTCTATTGATCCCAACTTGCCCACCAAAATAGCAACACTGATGATAATTACCATGGTCAAAAAGTTAGTACAGAAAAATCAAAGAAACAAAGATGGAAGGAGGGAAGAGAAGATGAGTATGCTTGTGGGTAGCAGCACCAAGGAATTTATGTAGCCTATTCTTTTAATTCTCTACTATATCTTATCCCACCAAAATGATTTCCATGTCCTTACAAACCTAAAAATATTTCATGCATCTTGATGTCCCTGTTTTGTGGAAGATTTACTAATATAATTTTCAAAACTATATATCGTCATCCATGCATGTATGCATGCCTCCAAAAAGAAACAAATATTGAAGAGGTTCATGCATTCTGGTCCTCCCTTGTTCTTGGAAGCCAAGTCTACTTTCCAAAACTCAATTTTTCTATGCATGCTCAGATTCTATTTGGCCATACAGTTGTTAGAAATTGAATATTAATGATCAATCAAACCAGTCATAGAATTAACATATATCAGATTTAATTTTAATTCAACCCAAACTCAACTCAATATCTTGGTTCATTATTGTACTCCTCTTCACTTTTATTTGTTTCTTTTTTATGTTGGAAGAGAAAAAAAACTCCACACACACACATATATATAGCTGATGCTTTCTATTTATATTTATTTGCACACAATCTAATTTGGAGTTAAAGAAGCTCAAAATTTTTAGGGACGTTCCTATCTTAAATCTAAATTTGGGCCTGAAATAGGAAGCCTCGAGAATTAGCTCTTCGATGCTTGTTGGGCTATTTGATTGAGGAACGCATGGAGACACCATCACATATAATTCGGATAATTGATTGAGCAACGAATAAGGTAACCCTATTTGATCGAGCAACGCACAATAAATAGTGGCTAATAAGTGCCTCTTTGTTGTCGATCTTCTTCCTCCTCTCACCATTGTTTTCTTCTTATGTAAGAAAATTCAGTAAAATCCTTTTTAGTTGTCCAAAATAACAAAAAGTGAAAGAACTTATATATATATATATGAATGCGGACGCACACATGAATTTTTGAAAAGGTTTCTAAGTTTCAGAATTACTCAAATAGAGTCTCAGAAAATTTTTCATAACACATCATTGGACTAATTTATCCCTAATAAATTTTAAAAATATGTTTTTCATTGGACTTGTCATCGCCTTCACCCTACACTACTGTACATAACTCTTATGCAAGGGCTTATCACTTACTAATCCTCATGCGAGGCAGGACTATCATCGCTTGCAACCCTAGTCATACTATGGCTGATTACTCTCATTTGTGATTTCCATTTAAAGATTAGGTTAATTACATAGTCACAAAGAGAACAAATCACAATGGATCAGTAAATTGAATGACATAAAATTCTTCACTTGTCCTCTCTCTCTCTCTCTCTCTCTCTCTATTGTTCATATTTCCTCCCTTCTTTTAACTTTATCTCTCTCCATAATTTTTATGTTTTCCTCTGCAAGAAAATTCAGTTTGATCCTTTTTTCAGTTCCCCAAAATCTAAAAAAAAAAAAGGAAAGAAACTGCATATGAAAAAAAAATTATTCTAAGGTAAAACATTACCACCTACTAGAAGGAGCTACAGGAATATTCTGAGTGGACAAACTCGCTGAAGTCCATGGCTTACGATGCCTACTTGGCCTCTTTTGATCCCAACTCGTCCACCAAAATAGTATGATTCATGATGATCGCCATGACCAATAAGTTAGTATGCAAAAATTCGAAAAATCAAAGGTGATAATTTGTTGAGTAATCCTTTTGATTCTCCACGTTGGTCGATTACGAGTGGGACGAATCTTATCCTCGCAAATTCATCGACGAAGGATATAATTTCCAAAAGATTCACATCGAGATGTAATTTCCGAAACTTTCTGTTCTCATGCATCCATTTATGGGTGTTTTTGAGGTCTTTCTTTCATCTCTCTTTCCCATGCACGCATACATGCGTGGATTCTACGTGGCTCTAATCATCCTCCAGATCTAAGCAAAAACAAAGAATTATAGTTTCTTTAGAGGCCTTGTATCGATGCAGATGCAGGATGTAGACAATCAAACTTTTCCTTCACTGTGGGCTATTCTCGTCGGTCTGTAGTGGCCAAGTTGACCCATCATTCCATTTGATTTGCCCATTGGAATTAACAATCGGATGATGAGTTTGGTTTTGGATTAGTGGTATTAGTGAACAAATATATCGTGACTGATAAGTCAGCACGGTTTGGTCCATGAGTCGATGTCGGGAGTGTCAACTGAGTTGGATGATGTGGTAGTCGTGCTTACGGGAAAGAGTGCTTGTCGACGTTTGTCGGTCTCTGGGTCGATTGGCAGCTCACCCTTGCGCGTTGGATGGCGACCCCTAGGTTAAGGTGCTTGCAGCTCGCGGGAGGTCGTTCGCCTGCAAAAATGATTCTCGTTGGGTGATCCCCGACTTTGGCCCCTCCAACTTTGGCTTTATACTATTGTACATGGATCGATTGCACGCTAGTTCAATGTGGCCACTGACCCTCGAGGGATGAGATAGCACTTTTGACCAGTCGTCGTCTCGAGACGTGCTTAGCGACGTCAGATAGCATCGTCCCGAGCTATGAGACAAGACATGTCGAATAGCGTCTCGGTACGGATTCTAACTTGGCGTGTGGCGTCAGCTGTGATGTGTCTTGGACCCAAAATACACCTTATGAAGTGGTATATTCGATTCGAGTCGATTCAGACAATCCAAACATAGATGGATCTGATGATCCAATCTGACCACTCCATGTCCATCGAGATGAGTGGCATGAGGTTGTTAGCAACATGATCTTAGGATTCGAAGCGCGCAGACCGATTCTTCTGGATGTGGAAGCAGAATGTTGCAGGGTCCCTCAGGAGACTCCCTCTTTAATGACTGCACGCACCATCACGCCCACCTCGACTGGCCAATACCCTCTTGGGAGTCCGAACATGGTAGATTTCAAGGCAAGCAAACCCCATTCACGTGCCTCCCTCCTATCGACGACATGCAGCAAAGCTTCCACCGACGCAGCAATGAATGAGCACAACTCCATGGGGCCATCCCAAGCTAAAAGGAAGTCCTACCCCGCTCTCCATGGAGGTATGGCATCCCTCCACCTGTCCCCATATTCGCCATTAGTGGACTCCCCCTTACTGGATGCCAGCCCAAAAGGTCCTGCCGTCTTCATTACTGATGCTTCTCATACTTCACCCACCTGCAACCTCTCCCCTTTACTACCCTTCTATAAGTAGCCAGCCAAGCCTCTTCTGGAAGTCCCTGCATCGCTTCGACTACATACCACCGTGTGAGCATTCCGTAGCCTGATCCAGATATGAAGCCTCTCCACGCCATCGTAGCTCTTCTGCTCATCCTCTTCACCTCTTCCTATCTGCAAGCCACCATGGCAGGCTCAGGTAGATATAATCAAACACAAGTCTTCTGTGTCACCATTTCTCATGCATGGATTTTGATCGTTTCATGTCGTTGTTTTGGGTTTCAGCGTTCTGCGGGTCCAAGTGCAAGGTGAGGTGCTCCAAGGCGAGCGTTAAGGACCGATGCCTCAAGTACTGCGGGCTGTGCTGCGAGCAGTGCCGGTGCGTGCCGTCGGGGACCTACGGGCACAAGGACGAGTGCCCCTGTTACAGGGACAAGTACACCGGCAGCGGGAAGAGGAGGAGACCCAAATGCCCCTGATCGAACACCTTGAGGTCATCCGGCGTCGAATGGTGTGTGTTTTATAGCGTATATGAATCAGAGTGGGGGTCGCATGTATCGACGTGATTATGGGCGGTGGTGAAAATAAATGTTGTGCTACTCGGTTTACTACTATGTTTGATGGGAGAGAGAGAGAGAGAGAGAGAGAGAGAGAGAGGGAGTGGCGTTGGATCTTTGGAGATTTTGGGTGAAAAAGTAGATTTGGGCTAAATATTTCATATATATATTCTGCCTACTTTGATGCACCATTTTTTTGCGTGTGAGATTAATTCAATTCCAACTCGATGTACTAACTATAATAGACGAACGTGCGCTGCACGTGATTGCCTTTTTTATTGTGAAAAGAGAGTTAAAGTCGGTTTCATAAGAAAATGAAGAATAAAAAGATGGGATTTTTCTTTCTGTTTTTAGAAAAGGGGGATTTTTCTTTCTGTTTTTAGAGAGAGAGAGAGAGAGAGAGAGAGAGATGTTCCAACCTTTTGTGAAGCATGTATTGGGCAAGACTGTAGCTAAAGCAAGACTGGTTCTGTGCAAAATGGATTGATGATTTGAACTCTGACTGCTATGTATTCGTGAAAAGATAATATTCTTATTAGAAATGCCTACAATTTTCAGTGATATAAAATTAAATATAAAAATTATTTTTTAAAAAATAAAAAAAAATCGAAGTCTCATCCAATATATTTTTCGAAAGATTTATCCTGAGTTCAAATATTATCTTCGTCACCTAAAGAATTATATGAAATGCAAACTGCTTCTAATCTTGATAGGCCTAAAAAGGTTGAAGCTTAGTGAAACAGAAACCAGAAAAAGACCACGAAGAAAGCCATTCATTGTACTACGCGCAAGTCATGTGAACTTTTACCTGTTGGGAACTTGAAAAGGAAGCATAGGAGTACAAAGCTCATGTGGCATTACTCTGGTTGTGCACCCACTTGCCTTGGCCAAGAAGCATGTGAAAAAAGGTTGAACAGTAACCAAGCTTGCTTCGCTTTGGCTACGACAGCTGGTTACCAGAGAGGCCATTCGTGTTATGCCATGACCATGACCGACCGACCATGGTGATGTCAGGAATAACTTTGCAAATCCTACATAGGTAGATGCATGGCATTAATACTCCATAATAAACCTGCTTTTACTGAATGACTTGGGCAAGTGGCAATGAGATCGATAAGAACTGAAAGAAGACGACGAAGAATAAGATCAACAAGAAATGAAGCAAGGTGGATAAGGTTGCAACAATCTGAAGAAAAATAAGCGCCTGGAAACTGATCTCGAGTGAACAAAACATTCATGGAAGTGAAACGTTAATTTGGAAGAACGCAAGTAAACATTTTCTTTGGGAAAAGCTTCGAGAAATCGAATCTCTACTACATGGACTAACGTCCTCAGAATGCCACAAAAAACCTGACCTTTTCAGTCCAAAGCTATGGATTAATTCCAGATGAATGGATGAGTGGAGGCACATAATTAAGAGTAAATGCTTCATAATGCAAACTTATGAATTATGGTTTTAGAACGGTATAGTGGTACCTTATGGTACAATAAGATCGACTTGACCAAGACGTAGACCATCATACAGAATTGCTTTCGCACAACAGAAATGTAAATTGACCGAAAAAAGACGCAGACCATCATACAGAAATTGCCTTCGCACAACAAGAAATGATAGTTGAATCATTTCAAGGACCAAAAAATTGATGCTATCTTCCTTGCTCCGGGAAACAAATTATAAGGGAAATGCTTAAACATATGGGAAAATTATCGTGCATCCTCTACAGCAACTTTTCAGCAATCTGGATAGCATTTAGAGCTGCCCCTTTACGTATCTGATCACCACACACAAATATGTCCAACCTGTTGTGAAACTTCAGTTAGTACATGGTGTAAATTGATAACACTAGTAGTATTACCAGTATTCTTTTGTCAATGTCAATGATAAACAATGGCAGCGGCAACCATATGGGTTTTAAGGAGCTTATTACCCTAGGTTGCCATCTTGAGATAGATCCTGTCGTATGCGTCCCACAGCCACATCATCTTTATTTGACACCTGCAGACAGGAGGTCTCCTCTCTGATTAAAATTATGATCAAGATTTCAATTGAAACATGAAAGATAATGCATCCTGACATTTGGGTAACTTGAATCAAGTCGCTTTAGTTTATGTGGTGTCTCTCTGTTATCACACAATAGTATAGGGAGGGAAAAACTAAATCCAAGGGTGCAGAGAAGTGATCAGAAGTTCATGCAATTTTCTATTATGACATCAAGCAAAAATCCAAGAGCATAAGTGATTGGAACTTTATAGGGTTCTGTCACACATTAGTAAATGATATAAGAAGGGAAAAACTAACATCCAAGGGCGTAGGAAAGTGATTGGATTCCCGGTCATCGATAACTGCGACACCAGCAGCTCCCTCCAGAATGCACCTAGCAGTATCCTATATATTCAACATACAAAAATATTTGAAAATTCAGTGAGACTAAGAATCAGTTTTAGTTGAATTCCACTCGGTTAGTGGAGAAGTAGGATAACATTCATAATAAGCAGCAGAAATACTCGAACACTGAATATGTGAGCTAGGAGCTCTGTATGATAAAGGAAGACAAACGTTGAAATAACCTTAATGATTACTAGCTCCTTAAGAATGACTTGACAAGTCACACACCTCACATGGGCATTTCAAATTACATAAACAGGCATTACAAAATATAGAAAAACCAGCTAATTTCCTTGGGGAATTGAATTAAAACCCAACCAAGTAAATCACAAACTCAGAAGAAAAGTTGATTAATCTTTGTTTCCTTAAACAATTAAGAGCAAAGTGATAAGAACTACCATTATCTAACAAGGCGCTTTGTTTGAAATTTACATGACAAGAGTTAGCTTCAAATGCTTATGCCTTTGCTAAAAAAAATGCTTATTTCTGTACATATCCATGTACTAGTTGTGGATATATATACTAATATTGAAGATATACCTAAACATATCTATTCCAATCAGAATAGTGACAATGATTCATGAAGTGAACATATTAAGTTAAACAGCTCTGAAATGTACTAAAAATGTCTGAAGGGTGACACACCATAGTAGTGATTACCCTGTATGTAACTTTGCACTCGGATTTAAACAAATCGAGAATGACCTTGATGATGATCAGCATGGGGTATTAACTATTAACCATAAGAACTTAACTCTTCAGATTATGGTAGGATGCTAGTCTCATTTTCAACTTATCTCATATCACTACACAAATAGAGAATAGCATTGAGATTATCAACATATGGGCATATGGCATTATTCCTTAAAACTGTTTAGATTACCGGTTTGACAATTGCTAAGTTCACTTCTGACCGTGTTCATGTGACTAACCTTAACGCATATTGGTAGCAGTATCATCCATTTGGCAACTTAGATTTATTAAAAATGCATGGCTACGGAGCAAAAAAATGACTCTCTTACAATATGAATATATGCCTTAACTGTCAAAAGATCTAAAAATCTAAAAGTTTATGTCAGCAACACCAGCTGCACTTCTTTACTATAACTATTCCAGACAAATATTTCTGAAATTTATTTGGAATGCTATTGACAACATTGCCTTCCTTTCTGAGCATGTTTCTCCAACTGACCTCATCAAGTGGCTTTTCAAATTGAAGGTTAACACTTTCTGCATGTGCACGCATCACAGGAACTCGTATGCAAGTTGCAGTCACTTTGACATCCATGTCATTCTGGAGAAATGCACGATGAGAAATCAAATAAATCATTTATTGTAAAAAACACAAAACATTAAAAAAGATTGGACATTTATATAAAAATGATAAGCAATTACCCAGATTTTTCTAGTTTCCTTCACCAATTTAATTTCTTCCTCATTATAACCATTAGAAAGAACTGCTGCGTTATGCGAGAACAGATTGAAAGCATACTGCATTAAGAGTTAAACAAACTTAAAGTCCGATCATCTGATCATATCTTCAATTCAGGGTGGCTTAGAGAAAATACCTGTTGCTTAAAAATTTTGCATGTAGGTTGCTTCCCATCCAAGACCTATAAAATAACAAAATATATATATATATATAAGGTCATCAGTAGCAAATAGAGACGCAAAAAAATGAAATGAACACCTCATGAGTTTGCTGCAGGAGCTCTTCCATAGCTGCAGCACCTGCGCCGCTGGCTGCTTGATAGGTGCTGACAACCATCCTGACCACCTATAGAATGCAGAAAGTCAGGTAACTTTTGTGACTTAATGTCCATAAGAAATTAATGAAAGAAATTGCGGACATAAGGAGGTTAAATTTCAACATAGTATGTCTGAAAAAGAAAATCTCCTGTCATCAATCAGCTTAAGATTAGAGACAAGCATCATAACCATGTCAATAAGACATGAAAATTAATAAGCTGATTGTTATGCCAAGGGTTTATACTTTTCTTATACATCTAGGTGGTATTTGATTCATATTTAACAGTAATTAAAAACAAGTAGAACAAAAATGCAGAATTTTGTTATAATGAAACTCTAGAAAGATTAAGCAATTCAGTACATGGGGAGGAAATTATGCATCCCCAGTATACCGACTTTCTGCAAGAGCTGCGAATTTTAACCGGTGAATTATCTTTACCCTGTACATCTAGCACATAAACAGGCTAAATGCTTAACATTATGTAACAGGTCTAGGGTGAATAAGTTAGCTTTCATCCAAAAAGAAAAATATATATATGGTGTCAATGTCATGAGAAGATCAAAAATTTTGAACAACGCGAATAATAGTCAAGTTTTAAATGCATACTACAAGCATTAAGAAATGTCAAGTAACTGATTAATTAATTAATTGATTGATTATATATATATATATATATATATATATATATATAGTCATGCACAAAAATTGCACTCCATTTATATGTGAGGAGATCGCACTGTACAAAGAAATCACTTCATGAAATGCCCTATACCAAGAGTGGATGAGATAGGTGGAAGGCCAACAATGGTGAGATGGGAACAACAGCCAGAAAATCTTATTGCATAATTCATAATTTCTAATAGTTGCATGCTGAACCGGGATCAAGTCCATACATGATGGCAGTCACAAAGTCATGCTTCATGATTTCGATGATAACGCCTAAATAAGACCACTAGTCTCATCCATTCCATCTATCGGTGTGAACAGCAGATCAAAGTATCATATAGATCAAGAAATAAAGCAGAACTCGAAATGCAAAGCCACATAAAGAATTATATGAAGGGAAGAGATAACCTTGGCATGGCGATGGAGAGGCGTAGCGGCCATCAAACAGATAATGGTGGAGCAATTAGGATTCGCGATGAGCGCCCCTTTCCCTGACCTCCCCTTCAGTTTTATATGAGCCATCGCCTCCGGGTTCACCTCCGGGATAACCAGCGGCACCTCCGGAACCATCCGAAACGCCGAACTATTATCCACCACGATCGATCCCCGTTCGACGGCCACCGGACCGAACTCTTTGCTAATCGACCCACCGGCGCTGAACAGAGCGATGTCGATCCCTTCGAAGCTCTCCGGTCGGAGCTCCTCGATGGTATACTCCCGGTCCTCGAAGGTGAGGCGCTTCCCGGCGGAGCGGCGGCTGGCGAGTAGGCGGATGTTTCTGTACGGGAAGTCGCGGTCGGACAGGACGCGGAGGAACTCCTGTCCGACGGCGCCGGTGACGCCCACTACCGCCACGGAGGGGCCGTCCTCCCGGAGGCCCATGCGGACGGTGGTGGCGGCCGCATTCCGGTTTCGACATCTGCAATGCTTGGCGGAGGGAAGGGACAGCGCGGGGGAGGACAACGGGGAGAAGAGGTGTACACGGTGAGCGGAGGCCGTCACCTGCATCGTAGCTTGGTCAGGCGGCTCGGCGGCGGCAATGGGAGATGGAGGAGAAGGTTACGGAACCGCGGGTTTAGGTTTTGTGGACACATCGTCAGTGGGGAAACGGGATTCCCATGGTTTTGTGGGCGGATCGCTGCTCGTTTCCCAATACCGTTGGCGACTAAAGGAGCGCACCAGAATATCAATGCGAAGCTTTGTTTAACGACGTCCGACTTAGCCTGCATGGTGATTGGGGAATCAGCCTGGGGACTTGGTGGTCCCTCTGTGGGGCCATCATTTTGATACTGGAATTCTATTTTGATACTTGTCAAATATATTGGCAGATAAGTTAACTGTACACAACTGATTCGTGGAGGAACTGCTTCGAATTTCATAACAATTATGTAACTTGATATGCCGAATATTCTCTTGCCATTGCCATTATTTGGTAGCTAAGGTCATCCAAGAAACCCTCGAGCGATGGATGATGCAGCACCAAGGTAACTAAGTTATGAGATGATCTTTGTAGTGGCGTCGAATGATCCGAGGTAGTCTTGACCTAACCTTTCTGACGTTTGAGTTAATTTTTTTTTGAGTGGGTTATATAAAATGTAAAAAGTTTTCGAAAAAATGATTCGTCCTTATAATCATTGTCAAATATGGACTTTTATATCTGAATGATTGAAGGGATTACCTATAACCGTTATGACAACATCCTTTGGTGTTTTATTGATAAAAGCAATAGGCTTGAATAGCCTCTCACGAGTTATCATCCACGGAGATCAACTTGAGGGAGAAAAAGCCTAAACAATCATTCATGAACCATTGTCCATGACAACAAATAAGATTAATGTGAATGACCTCTCATTAATTGTTGTCCATAAGAGTCGAGAGGTAATTATAACCTCCATATCGCTATCGAGTGGAGGGTAATTTGATTCTCATATTTCATGTTGGCATCTCGATGACGATCAATTATCGGACTAGTCTGTTTTACCAGAATATCTCCTATTAATTATAAATCATATGAATTTTAATTCAAAATATATTTTTATCTTTAATCTCTCATTTGAAATATTTAGTATTTGATCTAAAAAATAGATTTTTATATTGAAAGTCTCCCTTAAGCACCTCGCTTACATAATTTTTTCTAACACTATTTATTGAATCTTTTAATTTACAATACCGATAAGCTACTTAAGTTGATTTTATATTTCTTTCATTAGACAATTAAAATATAATATAACATAGGACGATTTTCACTTTTACCTTCGAATATGTCTTTTAATAAACAAATATAACTTAGTGATTGCATGCATAATAATAATATATTTGATTATACAATAGTTGATTATTAAAAAAGGAAAACAATGGATATATAAAACAACATAGATAATTAGTGGATGAAACAAAAGAAAACTCGAAGTTAAAAGAAAAACTTAAAAACCAAATATCAACAATCAAATAACATATAAAAGTCAATACAAGATTAATGTAATTTAATAATTTTTTACCTAAATCCATGATATTAATTAATTTATTTTTATCACATATAAGATCAATTATAACACTTCCAAATTATCTCACTCAAACATATATCCTCATGTATACCCCATATTGCTAGTTCACTTTTGTAAAATATAGATTATTCACTCAAACGTCTGAACCAAATGAGGATCGATGACGTGTGAGTTCTTAGCTTGTCGAGGCGTAATCAGATCATGACGTTGTGGTCATACTGGTGAACGATTATCGCATATCACGTGTGATTTAGGATTAACCGTTGATATGATAAACATAATCGGTTTATTTCTGTTCAACTTATCTAGATTTGATGAAGTTGTCACGTCTCGAGAAGAACATTCACTCTATCATAATCTAATCTACAATCCACCGTATGACATTTCAGACCGTATATCTACTTCAACACCTACATAGCTATTTGCAGAAAAGAAAAAGGAAAATTAAAACTTTTCCAATGTTACAGTAAAATCGCATATAATATATGGCGGACCAAATCGATTAGCTACTCATGCAAAGTATTCGATGATCCTCCTCCGCATACATCCTCCCTCGAGATGCAATTGCAGGGTCGTCGATACATCGAAATGAGACCACGACGAGATTTAATATGATCTGGACGCGTTTTAATCGGATCGAGCGGACGAATCGGTTCGTGACGGGCTCGAGCGTGGATCGATTCCGGTCCGATGCAGGTTGGATTTGATTTCACTTAAAACAAAAGGGGATGAATTGTTGCCGGTACGGAAACCAAGCGGCGCCATCAGATGCCAAAAATGGATGGAGCGCAGCGAGATTGATTTCCAAGTCTCCGCCAATCCCAACCTCCCAAAAAATTTCCCAATTCCGAACGGCTCGCTCCCCATTTCGAACTTTCGAAAGCGAGGGAATCCCCGCGATCGCCGAGCCCTCCTCCCAACCCCGCTCTCTCTCTCTCTCTCTCTCGCTCACTCTTTCCAAAGCCAAAACAAACCCCCCTCTTTTCCCCTCACCCCCCCCCCCCCCCTCTCTCTCTCTCGCGGTTTCGAATCGCTTCAAAAAATGGCGGACTCCCTTTCTTTCCCCCTCACTTCTACTCTCCCCTCGCTCCTATACAAACCGCACATTCCCCCACTCTTTCCCCCATTCCCTTCTCTCCTCTCCTCGCGCCCTCACCAAATCCAAGCGCAACTTGGTTAGCGCGAGAGATCGGAATCCATGGCGGACAAGGAGAACGGCGCCCCACGCCTCACCCGTGCTGCCGCCAAGAGGGTAGCCTCCGCCCAGGCCGCGGACCCAGTCGCCCCGCCGCCGGCGAAGAAAAAGCGCGTGGCTCTGAGCGAGCTCCCCACCCTCTCCAACGCCGTCCCTCGGGCGGCGGTAGATCCCACCACCCCTCCTCCTTCTAAGCCCAAGTCGAAGCCCAAGAAGAAGGTGGAAGAGGCGGATGACGAGAAAGTTGACCTCGTGGAGGTCGCCGCCCCGTCGGATGATGATCCGCAGATGTGTGCACATTGCGCGTCTGATATCTATCAATACCTCAATTCAATGGAGGTTTGTCTACTACTAAGGAGTCCTTCCGTGGGAAAGTGTCATGTTTTTAGTTAGAGTTGGTCTCATCTGCTATTTTGCTTCGTTGGATTTCTAGGCGGACGCGAAGCGGAGGCCATCGCCGAACTATATGGAGACGGTTCAGAGCGACGTCACGGCCAATATGAGGGCGATTCTGGTGGATTGGTTAGTTGAGGTGGCGGAGGAATACAAGCTGGTCTCCGATACCCTTTTCCTCACTGTCTCCTACATCGATCGATTCCTTTCGTTCAATGCGATCAATAGACACCGGTTGCAGCTCCTTGGGGTTTCTTCCATGCTCATTGCTTCGTATGTTACAATCCATTTTCTTTGATCGATGATGATTTTCTTATTTGAACACTGCGCTAATGGAAGTTTTTGGATTGGTATCCGATAACGCAGCAAATATGAAGAGATTAGCCCCCCTAACGCGGAAGATTTTTGTTATATCACGGATAATACCTACACAAAGCAAGAGGTAGCCTTTTCTCTATATCTTCTTTGATCTCATTGTACCGTTTGATGATTTAGAGCTTGTTGATGAACACTTCTTTCTCCATTTATCTATGTCCATATAGGTGGTGAAAATGGAGAGTGACATCCTAAAGTTTCTAAAGTTCGAGATGGGCAATCCAACCATCAAAACTTTCGTAAGGTATGGAATGTTAGCCCCTTTCTCAGGTTCTCCTTGATGTTTCGGTGTAAGCATATACTGATTGGTTTTTGCTTACCAGTTTAGCTCCCCTAATCATTGTGATGCTATTTCATTATTGCAGGCGATTCACACAGGTTGGTCAAGAAGATGGCAAAGTGAGTGTTTATTCCTCTTGCTTGATATGTTCCTCAACTTGTTACAGTAGCCCGACGTGCAATTATGGCTTCATTGCTTATATATTTTTTTTCTCATTTTGTTTTTTACTTGATACAGTACCCAAATCTGCAATTAGAATACCTCGGAAGCTACCTTGCTGAGTTAAGTTTACTGGACTATGGTTGCGTTAAATTCTTGCCGTCGGTAGTTGCTGCTGCTGCTGTTTTTGTTGCAAGATTCACAATTGATCCAAAAAGTCATCCTTGGGTAAGACATTGTTACATGAGAATGGATAGAGTGTGTGTCTTCTTCTTGTTTGTTCTTCTTGCTATGCTTAACATCCCTTCTTTACTTTGCAGAACAAAAAATTGGAAGAGTGTACTGGCTATAAGGTGTCTGATCTAAAATACTGCATCTGTGCCATACTTGATTTGCAGTTGAGTAAGAAAGCAGCGTCGCTGGTGGCTATCAGAGATAAATACAAGCAGCACAGGGTAAAAGTCTTATCCATCGAACAGAAGTGCTTTTATGCTTTTGAGATTGCTAGGACGATCTTAGTTCTCTTCATTTGTCTGAACTTTTGTATTCATTTTGACAGTTCGAGTGTGTATCTTCACTGGTTCCTCCCTCTGAGATTCCTGCAACCTACTTCGATGAACCCAAGGAATACCTACCATGACGTGCACCGTGGCTAACTATCACGACTATCGGTAAACGTGATCCCAAGCCGGAATGTGGAGCTAAATGAAGTGTGATCTAGTCTTTGAAATGAGAACGCTGAAGCTCTTTGGATGTTTCTGAAGTCTCTATCTAATCTTTGTGCATGACTGATAACTTCGATGTTAAAGAATGCATCAAAAATTGCTGATTGCAGTTCTGTTCCTACTAAAAAAGTATCATTTGATGAGGGAAGCTGGAAGAGATAATTGCCCCTCGAGATTTACCATGTGCAAGTCTAGGAAATGATGTGTATTATAAATCTCATGACTATAACTTTGTGGATCAGATATTTTTTTATGGCACGTATAGGCTGCTTTTCTGTAGAAGCTTGCCATGAATTGTGAGAGTGCCAATTAATCTCAAATTCTTTGGAAGTGTATCCTTTTGTAAATATATATGGTTTTCATTGGTCTCCATCCCTGTTTTATTGTCGTGTGATAGACTTGTGATGAAGTTGCTCTACATGTGATTGGATTTCACAGAATGTATATAGAAAACGCAAGATCGCTAACTATGATCGCAAAATGAGATCACTACTGCTATTCTTGAATTTATGTATTATATCGAATGCACTTTTCCAGATGAATCTTGGTATTTATAGTTGAATTAGAAGCAATACTGGACCAAATAACTACCAAAATTGAAGCAATTATGGTATCTGGAGAGTTCAGGACTTAACTATGATTTCGTTTCACGATGTGTCAGTATCATTATTGTTACACAACGTAAACCTCGATAGAGATCTAACGAAATCAGCAATTGCGCGATTTTTAAAGCATGAGTCGGGAAGCAGTTGCGCGCTCCGACTCGCTCGCTTACCTGACCGGAGAAGCCCACATCAAACGTCACTGCGGGCTCCACTGATACAGTCGTGTCTGATGCCCACGTCGGCCTGTTCCTACCGATTCACCATTTCCAACTTCTAGATCTTTCCGGACGCATAAAACGTGATGCTGCGGGTGCCGTAACCTCCAACCCAGAGAAGAAGCCAATAGAGGGTGAGAGAGACCCGACTCGAAGGCGGACAAGAAGAACGCCGACCCCCGCCTCACTCAGATGGTGGCGAACAGGGCTGGAGATGGATCGCGCGGCTCTGTGCATTCATTCCGTCCTCCCGACGGCGATGCGCTTCGTCTCATATGCCCTGATGCGAATTCTTTGGCTACTTAAAGATTGTATCCCTTCGGAGATAATGGTTGTCTTTAGGTCTTGCCTTCTGTAATCGCTGCTTCGATCGCGCTTGTTGGGTGATTCACCATCGATCCAAGAAGTCATCCTGGGTATTGACATGCAATGGTTTGGATTAGATGATGCTGTATCTGTTTCCTTTTTTTCTTCTCTCTTCTAATTATTCTTCTTCTTCTTCAGGAGGAATAGCAATTGCAAGAAAGATATGGTGGAACAACCTCACCGCCCCCAAAAGAAGAAAAGAAATTGCCATCATCGTCGCCTCTCTCTTCTAATTCTTCTTCATGTACGAGCTCATGCTTCCCTCCCGCACCCCACTTTCTTTCATCTCCTCTTCCTTCTCTTTCGTTTGGGTTAAACTCAAATTTCACTAGGTTGTAGGAATCGAGGACGACATCCAAGGAGCGTTGGGAAATCAGTCACCCAAGAAAAGTCGAGGCCAATTTGCCAGACCTTGCGGGCATCATCGTCGAGACTACATCCACGGTTGATGATCCGCAAACGTGTACACATTACGCGACTGATATCTATGATTACCTCAGATCATTGGAGGTTGTCCTTCCACAAGAGGATTCTTGAAAGCATGTCGGTTTCCTCGCAGTCCAGTTAGGCTAATCAAAGTTAATGTTGAACTCTTGTAGGAAGTTCATTCTATGTGGTCAAGAAGATTGCGAAGTGAGTGTTTATTAGGCTAATCAAGAATGAGTGGTGCCCATTGGTTGGTTTGCATGCTGCATTTCTCATGATTTATTACGCTAATCTGACACAGTTTTCAAGCCAGCTGTTAGAGTTTCTAGGAAGCTACCTCGGTGAGTTGAGTTTGATAGACTATGATTTGCAGCTGAACGAGAAAGCAATCCGATGGAAGACTACCAGAATACAATACAAGCAGCCTCAGGTACATGTCTTTCAAGCAAAAAATACTTCTATGTGATGTATACATGTACAACAATCTTGATCTCATTGCATCTGTCTGACTGTGTTCTTCTGCCTATTGATACCTCTCGCATCTTAAAATTAAAGGTGTGTTTGAGTCCCTGAAGATAGCCCCAAAGAATGCTAATGTTGACACAGAATATAAAATTGCGCATGATTTTGAACAATCCATTTTTCTCTCCCATGAGGGAATTCTCTAGGGGTTCCATCACAGCCTGCAGACTAAGAGCCTCTAGTTTAGAAACGCCAAACCCACAAAAAAGAGAATACCAGAAAATACACAAGAAGCATAGCCTCAAGTATGAAGCTATGTTGCAGGGAACTACTAGAAATTTGCATGGGTCTCCAAGTGAGAACCCAATGTTCACAGCTGCTTTATTAGACATTTTTTTCTCAGCGTGTTGACTATACTTAGCATTAAAATAAGAATCGTGTCTGTTTGTATTACAATTAGCTTTAACCATTTTGTCATTTTTAATCACTGGCATGTGTTACTTTGTCATCCGTTTCAACTTCTACAATGGTGATTTTTTCCTTCCAACTTCTTGCTTTACATGATGAAGTTTGACATAACATCTGTGCTTGAATTCATTTCTCATTATTATAGTATTGAGATGCTTTTTGTTTTTGTTTTGGCTGGCAGCTGTTAATTTAGTCCTTGTTAGTGATTGATCCAATTAGAATTTCTACTGAACACATTCTCCCCTTATAATTCGATCATGGATCTGTTATGTTTGAATTCTAAAAATTATTTGATCATACTATTATTCACACTTCAAAGCCAAACCATCTGACAAAGGCTATAATCTGTTTATATAATGGACTGTGATTTCAGTTTACATCGCTTGTTTCTTGCAAACTAGCCAGGTGGCAGTCAGTTGGGTTTGGCATATCTGAAGAAATACCTAAGGTTAGTCTCGAGAAGGCATCGCATCATAAACTATCTATTTGCGTTGTGAGCGAATAGAACTTAAGAGTAGCAATTATTCGATCGAAGTTAATCTTGATTTCGATAGTTACTTCGAGAAAGTTAGTTTCTATCAGGTTGTTACGTTTTACTATTTTGTGAAACCATTTCCAAATGGATCTAATCAGTAATTCTTTAATAACCGTATTGGGGGATTGAAGATGCCTGCAGGGGGAGCCCATACTGAAGCTGACGTGGCTCCATCGTGGGAGAACCAGCATCGGAAAGCTTTCTGACACGGACCGGTCAAGAAGATGGCAAAGTGAGTAATTATTCAGTTACATGTACCTTAGTTTTAAGTATTAATATGTTTGGTTTATGATCACCATGTGTGTATATATGTATATATATATATATATACATATATATATATATATACATATATATATATATATGTGTATGTATATATAATATGCATACACATATATACATATATATATATATATATGTGTGTATATATGTGTGTGTTTATATATATATATATATATATATATATATATATATATATATATATATGTGTGTGTATATATATATGTGTGTGTGTTTATATATATATATATATATATACACATGTACCTTAGTTTTAAGTATTAATATGTTTGGTTTATTATCACCATGTGTGTATATATGTATATATACATACATATATATATGTGTATATATATATATATATATATTCTGCTTCCTCTTCTTCGGATCTATGTAGGGGAATCAAGAAACAAGAAATATAAGGAAAGGCAACACCAGATCGCCGGTCCTCCATCGTTGCGGGTTACATCCAAGGAGCGCCGACAATGGATCAGTCCCCCAAGAAAGACGTGGCCAGGTCGCCCGACTCCCACGCCGCCTCTCAGGCAGGAGATCTCCCCTCCACCACTGCGGGCCGCGTCCAAGGAGTGTCGGGGGATCCGTCTCCCAAGAGAGACGTGGTCATGTAGCAGGACGTCCGTGTTACGCCCCAGGCACCGAGTGCCACCCCGTCCATCACTGTAGAGCACATCCAAAGAGCGCCGGGGGTTCAGTCTCCCAAGAAAGAGGTGGCGAAGCCGGACCTCCCCGTCATGTCGCAGGCAGGGACTGCCCCCTCCACTGCTGCCGACTGTATCCAAGGAGCGTCGGGTAATCAGTCCAGCCATAAGAAAGATGGCACCGGACCGCCGGACATCCTCGGCACCTTCACTAGCGGAGCCTGCCCGCTCGATCTCTGCGGATTGCACCCAAGGAGCGTCGGGAGATCAATCTTCCACGAAAGACAATTCCAGGCCGGCGGACCTCGCTGGCACCTCCCAGGCGGTGACAGCCCCCTCTACCTGTGCGGATTGCACCCAAGGAGCGTCGGGAGATCAGTCTTCCAAGAAAGCCGATTCCAGGCCATCGGATCTCCCTGGCACCTCTCAGGCGGCGACTGCCCCCTCGACCTGTGCGGACTGCACCCAAGGAGCGTCGGGAGATTAGGATTCCAAGAAAGACGATTTCAGGCCATCGGATCTCCCTGGCACCTCTCAGGCAGCGACTGCCCCCTCGACCTGTGCGGACTGAACCCAAGGAGATTACGTAGATGTTGATGATTCGCAGATGTGCATACCTTACGTGTCTGATATCTATGGTTACCTCAGATCAAGGGAGGTTAGTCTTCCACGACATAGATTGTTGAAATCATGTCGCTTTTCTATCCACAACTCGTCTTCTTCTTCGTGTTTCTTTGTTGGTTTCAGGTGAAGCTGAGGCCATTAATGAACTACTTGGAGGCAGTTCAGATCGGAATCACAGCCACGATGAGGAACTACTTCCGTCTGCGCTCAGATATCCTTTGCCTTGCTGTCTCTTACGTTGATAGATCCCTTTCCTCATTCACCGTTATAGGACCTCGTCTTCAACTGCTTGGGGCTTCTGCCATTTGCGTTGCATGGAATGTTATTTGTCTCAAGATCCTCTCTCTCTCTCTCTCTCTCTCTCTCTCTCACTCACTTTTTCTTTCCCCCTTGAATATCTTTTGCTGCGTCATTTGGTCATCTTGTTGATGGAACTTGTTGCATGGGGTTCCACCAATGCATGCAGGAAGTACGCAGAGCAGAAAAACCCTGGGATGAAACACATGTGCCATATAGCTCATGATGTTTACCGGAAGGACGAAGTAACCTTCTGTTCACCCTCTTCTTGAATTCGTTAATTGTTCTTTGGCAGTTTCTTTTTTTTGTGTTTTTTTGGTGCTCATGCGCGTGCAGGTGTTGAACATGGAGATCAGCATTCTAAGACATATGAGATTTGATATGGGCAGTCCCACGGTCAAGACATTTCTCGGATGCCCTTTCTCGAGTCCTTGTAGTGTCATGAGATTTTGCGCAGCGTTAAGCGTCTGGTGAATTCTCTTCTCTTATAAGTTTGATCGCTAATTAAATTTGCTATATTGTGGTTATAGGAGATTCACACAGGCTGGTAGAGACGATGGCAAAGTGAGTGTTTGTTTGTTTGTTCTTCTTGTAGGGTGCAATCTCTTTCCAAATAGTTACATTATAGCTTCAATTCTGATGGTATATATTAACTCTGAAACAGTACTTGTATGCGAACTTAGAATTCCTGGCAAGCTACTTTGGAGAGTTGACTCTAATGGACTATGGCTGTCTTTGGTTCTTGGCATCGGTAGTTGCAGCTTCTGCTGTTTTCGTTGCTAGATTCACGCTCGATCCGAGAAGTCATCCCTGGGTAAGACACTTTCAGTTTACTCAAAGTGTCGTGCGTTTTGCTGGATGCCAAATGTTCCTTGATGGCAACAGATACTGTCGCGACGAAGTTTTATCTTTCATACAGAACTACATCTATATATGTTGACAAGTTATTCTAACCTTATCTTTGTTCGCCATTGTGACTGCATGTGTGTAGCTTGGTTAGCCCTTACCCTGAAATCCCTGCAACCTACTTTGACGAACCCAGGGTAGTTTCCCTGAGAAGGCTGAATGAGATGTTATTGTGGGTTGCCCATATACTGAAAGATATTGAAAATTTTTTTCTTGCAATATTGAAAAATGCTATAGAGAAATGTTTTCATGCAATTTATTTATTTCGTACTTATAGAAGTTTGACTCCTCGGAACTAATAAAAAATATTTCGTACAATTTAAAATAAAATAATGTAAATTTGCTTCAAATGAGAAATTTGTCATGCAATTTGAATGGTTCCTCGAGAGATATATTTGCAGTAAGAAATTTCCTCAAAAAAAATATTATTCAGAAATACAAACTCAAAACATTTCTAGGTCAAATATCTCCTGCAACTTTTGTTCTCCACAGGAATGGCATCTTCCCATGAGAGCCATTTTTCTCCAAACCAAACTACAGGATGATTTCTTCTTGTACACTAATGCTCAAGGTTTTGTTTGGTAGAATAATGCTGTTGATTACAACCACCTCATCTTCAACTGCTACAGCTTCACCTGAAAATTAGAATTAACAGTAACATCTCCAAAACAATTTTCAAAAAACAAAAGAAGGTGGACAAGGAGTAGTAGTACCAAGAATGGTTATCCCTAGTTTCGCATTGTAGTCTCCTTCACCCTGAAAGACAGCCGGTATTTCCCAATCATTCACTTAAAACACTATGGTTGTTCTACAATCGAATTCGTGCAACCACCTAGGCAAGTGCAATCAAAGTAATCCTACTTCTACAACCAGTGCAAGACAACTATGGTTGTTATACAACCAGTGCTTCCTAGAGGACTCAATAATTGTTCTTTCTTTTTCAAGAGGTTCGTGTGGTTATTTCTATCTTAACAAGTTCCATATAATTTTTTATTATCTGTCCTGTAATTTTTAGTCCAGAAATAAACTATCATCAAAACAATGGAACAAATAAACTAAGCTTGCCTGCACACGAGCCCATCTTCCAATAGATGACTTCCAACCAACAATGGAATTAATAACAACTGCATTTTCCTGTAATAAGAACAGAAATGTGTAAAAGATGATGCAGGACTGAGCTTAGTTAGTATTGTAAGTTTC
This sequence comes from Musa acuminata AAA Group, assembly GCF_036884655.1. Lineage (NCBI taxonomy): Eukaryota > Viridiplantae > Streptophyta > Magnoliopsida > Zingiberales > Musaceae > Musa > Musa acuminata. Next base: position 27,149,687 of record NC_088336.1, read on the forward strand.
ATACCTTAATGTCAACATCATCTAGGATGATGCAACTGATAAGTCTCACACCAGCTCCGATACGGGCATTTGCAGAAACAGAGACATTAGGTCCAATCTGTTCACTTTTAACTGCACAAGTTAGTAACAACACATATGGCCTACAATTATTGTCATTGGTCCATTCAGCACTAGTCAACCCTTTTTTCCTTCACATAAACACTTTTATTGTACATTTTTAACTTGACTATCATTGGATGTAAATTAAACAGCAGAAATATAAGATGCATTCCCAAGCTTTATGGATCACAGTCACAACATTCAGTAATCAAATTTTGTTAAGGAACAACTCAGAGAAGGGTCCGAGTTGGCTATGTGGTAATATTCAAGAAAAAAACATTACCTTAGCAGTTACATGCACTTTTGCTGATGGATGGATGAAAACATCACCAGTAATACTTGGACTTCTGGTGCCATCTCCAGTTGCTAGGAGATGTGGAGCGGTACGACGAAATTGGGAGAGATACAATTCAGAGCATCTCAAAGACATCCTGAAGGAAGAAAAAATGTCAGTGCATTCAGCTGTTGCAGGATCAGGCATAAGAAGTGGGATGGCCATGGCGTTCAAACCCTGGAGTCTTGATCTGTTCCCAGAAGTCAACAGTCTCATATGTATAAAGCTTTTTCTTTCCAGCAAGAGGAGTCAGGATATCCTGATCGAGCCGAACAAATTCTGGCGGTAGCACCCTGTTAAGAAATGTCAGTACCAATTCCAACACAACTGAGCCTCTTCAAAAGTTAAAAAGACTATTTTGACAACCAAACTGGTTGACTAAAACTAAAATATTTTGACACTGTCCAGAGAGGAGCCTAATCTTTGACAATGGCTATGACAAACATCCAGCAACCTATCCACAATAGTTTCCTAAGGAAGAGGGTGGTGGGTAGGTTGGAAGAAGTGCCTTGCTCCTAAGTCTAGAACATCATGACTGATTCTGCCCAAGTTACTTTTGCCCTGCAGACAACATAATAGTAACAACGATCAATTTCCTAGACCTTATTATAATTACCCATCCTAAAAATATATTTGTCCATTAGAAATATCCAGCACTGTCCTATTATAGTAGCAAATGACGACAATGAATCAACTTGTTGATACAGGCTTATTCCATTTTCATACTGCAGATAAGTTCCACGAATTCATACTTAGCCACTGACTGGAATGCTTCTAAGCTGGTTTCACGGCGCAAATTAACTGAAACAAAAGAAAGTAGGGAATACATTAACATTCGATTAATTTTCATATAAGTAGAGTAGCATTATATTATTATCTGCTTAGCTAAAACAAAAGCAAATTAAACTACACATCTTACTATGCAAATAAAGGTAGAAACAGTATTTATGGACCATAATACTTGCAGTGGCAACAGTGCCAAAGAAAAGAAATGCCATCTAAGATATGAGATCAAAAATCTCAATTAACTTTGATGAGCATAAAAGAAAAGACTACAAAAGGATTAATCTAGAATATTATCATCTAGAAAAGATCGTATATTATCATCTAGAATATTCGCTTGTAACTGCTGGAGGAGATTTCACTACAGGTTGACATTCGGCAATGTGGCAACCAAAAGGTTTAATCTAGAGAGTTATGGGTCAACATCAATATCTGTAGCCTATCATTTATTACCTTCAGCATAAAATCATAAAATTCTCCTCACTAGACAACTAATGTCACACCAAACAACAATGAGCTAACCACATACTTCCTTATTGGCTTAGGTCTAGCAACTTGTGCTACTTATTATCTCAAGGAAAAAGGATAGTCACATAATTATTAAAAAAAATAATTAAACACAAGATTATGATGTAGAATTAGTGATGCTAGAAAACATCATTTGTTAATGAACCAACAGAATCATCTGCAATTGCAAATAGAAACATTACATGAGTGGTACTTCTTTTTCTTGAAATACCTCACACCCAATAAGCATCGGGTATTCCTCTAATGATTGCAGTATTAATAAAATTTCTAACAGTTCCTGTTCAGAGGAATGAGACAGAATCCAAAATCCATTTTGCCATCTAGTATCCATCTCTGGTTACATACTCGAGCAATGTTACCTAGGGATTGGGATGTCTTTCGATGGAACCTGGGTCTAATTGTTAGCTCCTATTTTTTGAGAACAGTTCCACAGAGTGTAGGTAGCGATTATGACCAAATCAATAGAAGAAATAGTGGGATTTTTGTTGGGAATTTCCTCGAATAGATCATTGCATATTTTTCACTTCCTGGAAGTTAGAGAGGATTTTTATCCCTGCCAAGAATTCATAAATTTGTGGCCATAAAGTCATTCTCTTTACTGGTACTAATGAGAATTTTAGTCCATGAAAAATTGAAAAAAAAATATACCGAATTGCCTATCACAGCATCCAAAACTAAATCGACATAGAATAATGATCTCTGAGCCCAGACCAAACCATGGATCTTATGCCAACTGGTAGAAAAAATATTTTGAGGACATGCACTGAACTGATATAATCTGGACAAATGCTACCTCAAAATCTTAAGTTAGTAGGTTTTAAGACCAAAAAAAGTTATAGTTAATAATTCAATCACTTCAGTCATGTGGAACCATAATTTCTAGGTTAAATTCCCCTTTGCAAATATCAATAAAAACCTCTTAACCGCTGCAAAGATTCAAGTATTTTGTATGACCCTGTAAACAAAAGACACTACACTTTAAACTTGTAGCTACCTTGAAACAAAAGACACTACACTTTAAACTTGTAGCTACCATTCACTAAAGTTGCACTTAACTTGGTATAGGTGATGAGTTAACTAAAAATATTACCAAAACAACCAAAATGCTCCTAATCATGGTCAATTATCTTATACACAGGAAGGGGTTTAGATTGTTGAGATTTTGGTAGGTGAATTTTAAATAGAGAGCAAAAGCATCACTGCCATAATGGATGGAACCTACCAATTCACCAATGAAATGTGGCCTTATATGCATCCTTGCTAACTCATCCACAGAGAGTGTATATGCATAAATTTCATCTTGCATAGTGTATGTGTTCAATTCTCCTCAATTTAACAATTGAACTAAGCACCAACCAATCATCAATTGTTCAACATACAGCCACAATTAAGTCAGCCCTTAACTTGCATAGCGTCCACCATTCACCAAGCTTAAGTCAAACTATGGGCTCTAGTACTAATTATTGATTATGAGTATGCCAAATTGACAATTGAATTATTATGGCAATTTAGACAGTATTATAGCCCAAAATCCTAAAGTTAGTAGGTTATCAGCCGACAATTCTAGCTCAATTTTATTTTCTTAAACATGTGGACTATATTCTCAGGTGACTTCAAATTTAACTTAGACAAGATCAACAATTTACAGTTCTTCAACTATTCATCATACTTAACGTGGAAATGCCAATTTATGCATCAAGACAGAGTAACATTATAGACAAGACAAAGGGAAGTTAGATAATTAGTTTTAGTCAAGGTTCGTCGTACCATGATGTACCACTCGGTACAGGCGGTACATACCGATCCAACAGGAGATCGACATGGATAGTACATACCAATCTATTGGTAAGAGATTGGTACACCTCATCGTACCATGTGTCAATACATTGGTATGTACCATACCAATTGTCGGTCGGTACACCGGTATGGACCGATAAGGCGAACCATGGTTTTAGTATGTATTCTCTTAGATAAAATATTCATATAACTCATCAATTCTCATAAACCAGTGGCTTCACTAATTGAGAGGCAAAGGTTACTTTAGGCATCTATAATATCCCCAACAAGGTGTTATACAAACTATTTCTGAAATGGTTTAGTTTGCTTAAATAAATAACTTACAAGACCTAAAACCAAAAATTATGTTACCATAGACAACTTTGCTAGATTATTGAACAATCAAGTAAAACCTACAAGCTAAAATAGATTACTCTGTGCTAAAAACATGCATTATACATAAAATAGAGAAGTTCCATAAGAACCAACCATTAATGAGACTCAAACTACTGCAAAAGATAGTAGCCTGAGGAGTTAAAGTAAATGACTAAACAATTATATTAATCTTTTGTACTTTTACTAACTAGGTAACTGTGTTAATACTGAATATGCATAAAGGAGTGGCACCTGTGTTATTCCCCTGCAAAACGACTTCCTGGATGATGGTAAAAATCTGTGGTGTAAATACATATACACCACAATTAATAAGATCGTTTACCTGCAAAGACACAGCAATAAAAAGTAAGATGGGTATGATTCAACTACCAGTTAAACTGCCTCCTAGAGATGCATGTGCATGCGTATAAGCACTATGAGTCTCTGGCAAAAGATGAATTTGCAACTCCCAAAGAAAGAAGTCAAAATTAAATGACATGACAACCCATACATACAAAAGTCTCAGGCCTCTCAGTGTAGTGCAAGACTTCGTTTGTGACAGGATCAGCAACCAGCTCACCAAACTGGTTGGCTGTTTCAGCAGAGACCTAAACAGAGGAGCCAATGCAAGCATATTGAGAAGTCATATGGTGCTGCCTAAAGGAAGCAGCATAAGATGAAATCAAATTCGAAACTAACCACACTTTACCTTGATTACTAAAATAGTACCCATACCACCATGTCTTCTATGTGCATCTGTGTTCATTTAGACAATTGAATGTAAAACCATACAAATGTGACATGAGGAAGAGGTATGGTCCAGCAATATGATATTCTCCGGAATCTACATAATTGTATAATATTATGGTATACTTGAAAGTAGAATTGGCTACTTCCCCACATTTTCTTTTTATCAAAGTCCTATTTAATCCTCCTTAAAGCTTCCTTTGGCTAACTTGCTTTAGTCCAAGGAATAAATCTATTATTTTTATACTTGTCACTTCCTCCTACCACAGATAGTAATTACCTTAGACTGCTTGTTAGAAACATAAAAATAAATATTCCACATTTCCCTAACCTATCTATTATTAACAAACACCATTTGATCTTCATCCTTGTTACATCTAATATTATCTACTATCTTTTCCTTAGTTCTAATGTGTTAATGGATGCTTTTCCCCCAACTTTAGTATCTGACTTATCATGAAACCTATCACAAACATTGTATTTAGTCACATTTAAAGAGTTTTTTTTTTCATTTTACAATTCTATCATTCTTTAAAACATACATAAATCTCTCACGTCTCTCGTTACCTTTGGTTCTACTTATTACTTTCTCACATGTTCGATATCCTTTTATTTATATTCAATTGAGACTCGTGAAGCAATCACGCTGCAACTCTGAACATTATGAAAATTTTGAGTATGCGAGTGGAATTGAGTTCTCTTGGCCTAAAACTTGCAGATCCCAATAAGATTTTACAGACAATTGTTTTTGCATAAATGATGTTTAATAGCATGAAAGATTTAACCATCTAAGAACAAGATAGATCGAAACATGAACGCTAAAACATCTTACAGCTTCAAAAGGAACTTACCTAGCATTTCTGACAGAGGAAAACTACAGCAAACATCGCAATTCAGCAGAAATATGTGACACTGTCACCCAAAAGAAAAACACGAGACAAATCAGAAAACAATCGTATTGCGTTTTCTCTAACTTACCAATGCAGCACGCCAGAACTTACAAGGTATGAAATCAAACTAGGAGATCAAACTAGTTTTCAATTTCAAGAATCAACAAAAATCTATGACCAAGATCAAAAGACGCCTAACCGGGTTCTCTTCCATTATATGGTCCCGAAATTTGTAGATCCCTCCTGCCGAGCCAAGCGGCTTGTCTTCTCTCAAATACCTACCGATTAAAAAGAAAGAGTACACAATAATAAGATTCTTGAATCAACTAAACCTACAAGAAGCCATAGCAAACCCATAGCAAAGAACAAACCGCACGGGAACCCTAAGCTCGTTGGAGATGGACGAGACGTACAGAGCAAACTCCCTCTCCTCGTAGAAGCCGATCAGGTATATCCGCGCCAAATTTGGGATCTAAAGGTTTCCAAGAACATGCGTCACACCGTAATGCATAAAAAAGAGAGAGCATCGAGGGAACGACGAAGTACTCTTTTGCAGGCGGAGATCGGGTGGTTAATCATGGGCTGCCCCGCCAAAGGGACGAGCGGCTTCGGGACGTTCAACGACAGCGGCCTGAACCGGGTCCCTGAACAACGACGACGACGACGAAAGCAAGAATCAAGAACCTGGATCCTCAAGTTGAAGGAGAAGAGCAACGAGAGGATCGGACACGGGGGAGAGGGAGGCGTAGACCTACCTTTGGTCGGACCTCCCATCAAGATCACCGCCACCGCTTTCTCTTGGGAACTCGCCATGTGGATCTGGTAGCGGCGAGGAGGAGGAGAAACGGAGAGGACGTACTCGGGGCCGCCAAGAATGGGCAGTGGCGGCGGAAGAGGGAAAGAAACAGTTTCATGGAACGAAACGAAAGGTCAAAGAAAGAGAGGATACGCGTTGGAATGCGAATGGGGTGGGAAGTCCAATCCCAGGTACGGCGCTCCTGATGGGCTGGTGGCCACCGACCGCCCACGGACTCGCGAGTAGTCGCTCTATGTGGGATCCGAGGATCCAAGAACCAAACTACTCGACAAGGAGAGAGAGAGAGAGAGAGAGAGAGAATGATGTATTGTGTTGTCCTTCATTTCATCAAACATGTAAAGCTCTTTCTTGATCACTGATCCAATGTCTTCCATTTCGAGTAAATACTGCGTTGCCCTCTCTCTTTTTCTTGTCGTCGTGTATCAGTAGTGTACAAAACCATGTAGCTCTTATCGATTGAGGGTATTGTACACGTAAAGTACGATATATGACATAGGAAAAAAATACTTAGGATTATAAGGAACTACATATGTAGACATATAGGAAAATACTTCGAATTATAAGACAGTATCTAAAAGCATATGATAAAGATCATAATAATGACTTCTTTTGATGGGAGTGTAGAATCATAAACTAGGATGGAGATGGGGGTGACAATAAAGGAACAAAAGAAGATGCCATGACTAATTTGGAGAAAAGGAAATGGAAAAAAAGAAAAAGAAAAAGAAGAGGATGAAGGTAATGTAGCGAGGTAAGATGTCGATATCTCAGCATGCTAATTAGGCTTCGAAAGGAGGTAATATGAGGAAGGTAATGTAGCGAGCAGTATGGTTACAACACAATAGAAGTAGGCTTTGAACTACACTAGGATTAATTAGTCTGGTTGAGATATGACTAATCGTGTGCATACGACACTTTTATGTAAAGATCATACCCGACCTATTATTACATTGCCAAGTATCCCAATCTCTCAGAGCTGTGAAAGGGCATCAAGCATGGTGTGGCGTGGCGTGCACATGGCTTCCAGTGGCTTTGCTTTGGGCATGGTGAGCCCCCGCCCTTCAGTCATGTCCACCTCCTCCCCCGGAAGCTTCTCCCACTCGAAACAGTGGATCAAGGTCGCGAGTGCCAGCCCGATCACTCGCATGGCGAGGCCTTCCCCGGGGCACTTGCGCCGCCCGGACCCGAACGGAAGCATCCTAAGCCCTGCCTCCTCCTTCCCTCCCTCGCACTGGAACCTCTCCGGCTTGAACTCTTGGGGCTCGTCCCAGGTGTTAGGGTCCCTGTGGATGGCCCACGCGTTCACCAACAGCATCGTGCCGCGAGGCACGTCGTAGCCACCGACGGTGCAGTCCTGGGAAGACTCATGGGGCACCAGGAGCGGCCCGGCGGGGTACAGCCGGAGGGTCTCATTGATGATGCAGTTGAGGTATGGGAGATCGGGGATGTCTTCTTCTTCCGCCATGCGCCCTTGGCCGATCTTGGCATCGAGCTCGGCCCTCACCGCGTGTAGGACTTCAGGGTGGTTGAGCAGGAGGCACATGGCCCATTCCATGGTGACGGCCGACGTGTCTGTTCCAGCTGCCAATAGTGACTAAACATGAAAAGAGTGTGTATTATTTCCTTCTCCTCGTGTCTGCCTCTATCACAACCCTCCAATAGGATCAAATTCTATCATTTGTTAGTATGTTATCATTGGAGGTTGAGGGTCATATACTCTTTTTTTTTTATGGCAGTCAATATTTAGTGGGCACGGTAGAAAATTAACTAATAAGACTGTTGCTTCATATGCCGACTTAAGCCATGACTAATATTTTTATTAAAGTGAAGCTAATTATACATTATCCTTCCGTAATTAATTATCTTTACATATAAATTTTTACGTGATAATATTAAGAATTTTATATTTATAAAATAAAATATCAATACTTTTATATAAATTTAAAAATATAATTTTATAAAATAAAAAATAAAAAAAATAAATTTTATTAGAACAATGAATAATTTTTGAAATTATAAAGATCAATGTTAAAGATAACTAATCCCTCGAAATGGCGACAGCGATAATTCCGCTGCTCGGTGGGAGATGAACATAGCCGGTAATTCGGCTCCGAGACGGGAGGTGACATAGCCGGTTAAAGAGGAAGAAATAAGAAAGAACACGTACCACGATAAGGCCCTTAATTGTGACGTCGGTGTACGTTTCCGGCTCGCTTTCCTGCAAGGACAACATAACGTCGATCACCGTTGTCCTCCCCTCGTCTCCTTTCCCCGCCGCCGCCGCCGCCTCTCGGTTGCGGCAACTCTGACGGCGGCGGACGCGATGACGCTCGATCAGTTCCCCGATTAACGCGTCCCTCCTATGCTGGAGACTCGCGAGCTTCCTCTCATGCCCACGCCAGCCCAGCCTCCGCAGCGCCGGAAAGAAGTCCGCCACGTTTACCGCCCCGCTCACCGCAAACGTCTCCTCCACCACCTCCCGGAATCGCTGCCTCTCGTCCGTGGACTCCCCCTCGATGGCCGTGGCCACCACCCCCATCATCACGTCGTACGCGAGATTGAAGAACCTCGACTTCATCTCCACCCGCCGCGGGCCGGCCGGCCCCGAATCGCCGCCCTCAAGGAAGAGGGACTTCGCGAGCGACCGGACCGCGCCAGTCCGTGAGTCGGAGGACGAGCGGAGGGCGCCCGTGGATAAGAGGTGGACGGCGGATATGCGGCGGAGGTTGCGCCAGTGGGGACCGTAGGGGGACCAGGCGATGGTTGTGCAGCCGTAGCCTAGGATCTGAGCGGCGAGTAGGCGGGGGCGGTTGGCGAAGGCAAGGTCGTGGGCGGTGAAGCACTCTTCCGCGGCGGGAGCGGAGGAGACGAGGAGGACGGGGCGGGATCCGAGGCGGAGGAGTACGACGGGGCCGCGGGCGGCAGCGATGGCAGCGAGGGCGCGGTGGAGCGGGGGCTTGGCGATGAGGTGGAGGTGGCCGATGAAGGGGAACGATGGGGGGCTCGGCGGGGGATTCTTGCGAGCACTCTTCAGCCATCGCCGTGACAGGGATGCGAGCAACAGGACGAGGAGAGGGAAAAGAAGAGAAGAGAGGAAAGTGAGAGAGGAGGCGTCGTCGGCCATACTTGTCCAAGGATGAGCGGTTTTGCAGGGATGGGCTGAAACCAAAGTGATGAAGCAGCCCTGCCTTATATCCTCGAGGATGGGGTTAGGTTATATCCTCAAAGATCACCGTATGTTCACCGCCAAGGGCAACAGAAGCATGTCTGATTTCGTCCCACTTGGAACATATCTATTATCTAAAAAATCGGATATCACCATAAATGTATCATTTTAAAAAATTAATTTCACCCTGATTCAGTCACCGTCTGCCGTGCTTGAATATTCTTCGACAAAAATGAAAAAAAAATTGAACATTTTCTTGTAAAAATTCAGTTTGAATATATTTGGAGAAACAGCCTCTAACCATTCGATGCAGTGCTTCTTGTATTGGTAACGATCAACGTGTGGTGATGAGAAAAGCTACAGAAATTACTCGCAATCTCAGAGTCGATAACTAAACGCCACTGAAATAAGCAGGAATTTTATAGCTGATAAGAAAACATCAATTGACACGGGAATGAAATATTTTTTTTAATTTAAAAAAGACCACACCTGTGTTTTTAAAAACAAAAGCGAATTATCTTCGTTATATATATATATGAAGCAGCAATAAAACTTAAATGAGAAAAAAATAAAATCGAACCAGGAAAAGACAAAGTGGTGCTCAAAGTCTTCTGATGCCGCTTCGTCGAGAACAATAGACTTGTTTTAGACGGAGATGGATTGTGAAGAGGCAAAGACTTACGACTCCCATTGGAATGACGTTCAAGACATTGACGAAGCTGTGAAGTCGAAAATGAAGGGAGAAGCCCGCCACATACGCGCCTCTGGATGAGGCTAAATCGTGCACGACGGTAACTGATATGGTAAGTCACCGTCTCCGGGTGCCGTTTCCACCACGGCCACCAAATGCTGGTCCACCCGGACGGCGACCGGCCATTGCACTTGCAGCACCTTCACCTTGTCAACTCTCAGACTGATCTTATAGTTTAAAATGGGGTACAAATAATCATCAAGGTAACATAGAGTCTCGTTTCTAATGGCTTTTAGCTCTTGGGTTGCATGCCCCGACCAAGTTCCATAGATCCGACTCCGCTCTCCTGGCCAAAACGATATGACTATCACCGACGTTCATTACATACATTGCCTCGCCCCTCATCAGCATCACAATAACACATGATCCCATCAGTGCCAGCTCGGGATTCGCATATACCATCTTGTTGGACATATGCAAAGAAGCCTCCTCTATTTTCCTAAGAGCCCTTGAGATCGCCTTCGGTACTGTCCTGTGCTCCATCGCATTGTTGGTGCTCAACTGTGTCAATTGTTCCTTCGACCGCCTGTTTGTTTTCGAACCCTCTTTATTGCAGTCCATGTAGTATTTGCTTCTCTTAATTTTGGTGCTCTACTTTCCTTCTTTGCAACAACCATCGTTGAGCTCCTGTGAGGTGTCAATGGAAGGCTCGCTGGTGTTTTGCGGGTGGTCTCAGTGCAACCCCTTGAGATCCCATTGGATAGCGAGATAGAGATTGATGAGGTAATCGGTGGCGTCGAGGCCATTGAAGTCATCGTAAATGTCGATGAAAACCCAACCATGCTCCTCTAATACAACGACATGCGTTCTGTCCTCTCCAGCCTTGCCCTATGCCCAATGGAGGTTGCCATTTGTGGCATCCATCGAATCTGATTCATCCCCGATGTGGTCAAAGCTTTCATGATCGTTGCGACTACTGTTGACGGTGGTGGAGCTGCTACGGGGATCGGCAGTCGAGTTGAGGTAGGCAATGAGGTTAGGAACTTTGCCGTCATCTAGTTTCTTAGAAGTCTCACGACGTGTGGCTATACGGCTGATCTCGGTGGCGATTTTAGAGAGGTACTTGGTAAAGCAACAGATGAGGGTAAGCATAGTGAGACTATGATGGGTGGCCTGATGGATTGAGAGGCATCGGGTAGGCTGCAACAGAGGTGGTCGAACGAGGATGACGCGAAGGGGAGGCAGTCAAGTGGACCGGAGAAGACATCGGAAATGCATTGGTTCTCTATGGGGCTAGAATGGAATCCTTAATAGAGTTGGTGGCAGTTGGATCCGATGGTGCGATAAAGTGAACCGGAGTATCGGGGTTATACAGGGACAAAGGTGAAGGAGGAGGAGCTCTCAAGGGAGGTGACAGAGGAGCAGGCCATCTCATTTTGAAGGATGAACGAAGCAAAAGAGAGAGAGGTGGCGGTGTTGGCACTCACGAATTTATCGGAGATAAATCGAAACATGCTGGTGCCCTCATTAGAGTGGTAGATGTGAGAGGAGGAGGCGTTGGAGCGGAGCTAGTGATGTAGAGCACGTCAGGGTTATCATAGACAAAGGAGTGTCCAAGTCCCTCATCGACAAGTTTCGACGTCACATTGATTACAACAGCAATGGCATTGATGGGGCGACCATCGCTATAGAAGCGATCATTCTATCGCCATTGAAATTACCTTGTTGTGTATCGATTTTGCACCAATCCAACATGTGATGTTACGTGCTGGGTCTTCCATCGATACAGCTAACAATGCTAGAAAAATAAAATAAATTAATTTTATTTTTATAATTTTGAGAATCTTAATGTAAATTTTATTATATAAAATTTTGAATTATAAAAATTATGATATCCTAATATAGAGGGTAAGTAATATGTAATTAGCCATCGAAGGGAATAGAGTACGACGTTTTTTGAGGGATTGGTGGCAAAGGATGTAACAGGACAGTCGAATAGGATGACAAAATGCGCCAACCTCGTTTTTAGATTTATATGGAGTATGATAACACAAGAGATGGTCATGCCTATCTCAGCGTGTAAATTATTAATTAGGCTACAAACACAGGTAAGACGCCAACCAACAAGAACAAAAGCGTCCATAACGACAAAAGCACACGTATCAGACAACGAACCCAATAGCAGCTTTTTAACGGGAGGAACGGACGTATTAGCCACACTGTATGCCAACTCTCAAAGCTGTGAAAGAGCATGAAGCATGGTGTGGCGTGGCGTGCACACGACTTCCAATGGCTTTTCCTTGGGCAGGGATAACCGCTGCCCTTCAGTCATGTCCACCTCCTCCCCCGGAAGCTTCTCCCACTCGAAACAGTGGATCAAGGTCGCGAGTGCCAGCCCGATCAGTCGCATGGCCAGGCCTTCCCCAGGGCACTTGCGCCGCCCGGACCCGAACGGAAGCATCCTAAGCCCTGCCACCTCCTTCCCTCCCTCGCACTGGAACCTCTCCGGCTTGAACTCCTCGGATTCGTCCCATGTGTTAGGGTCCCTGTGGATGGCCCACGCGTTCGCCAAAAGCATTGTGCCGCGAGGCACATCATAGCCACCGACGGTGCAATCCCGGGAAGATTCATGGGGCATCAGGAGCGGCACAGCTGGGTACAGCCGGATGGTCTCATTGATGATGCAGTTGAGGTAGGGGAGATTGGGGATGTCTTCTTCTTCCGCCATGCGCCCTTGGCCGATCTTGGCGTCGAGCTCGGCCGTCGCCGCATGCAGGACTTCAGGGTGGTTGAGCAGGAGGCACATGGCCCATTCCATGGTGACGGCCGACGTGTCTGTTCCTACTGCCAGTAATTCCTACACATGACAGTAGTGTGTGTGTGTGTGTATTATTTACTATTTAAGAATTAGTGGATACAAAATAAATGATTATTTACTAATTCTTAGAACTTAATTATTATTACTAAAAGTATAAAGCAGCTCGACATCACAACAGAATTGTGGCGAGGGATGTAATCCCTCTTCTAATACCTCTCGCCGTCCATCAATGCACTTTAGTCGTGAATCGAAGCGGGGAGATGGACGTAACCGCAAGATTACGAGTAGCGAAGAAACGACACGTACCGCAATGAGGCCCTTAATGGTGACGTCGGTGTAAGTTCCCGGATCGCTCTCCTGCAAAGACAACATAACGTCGATCACCGTTGCCCTCCCCTTATCTCCGTTCCCTATCGCCGCCGCTGCCACTCCAACGCCGGCGGACGCGATGACGCTCGATCAGTTCTCCGATTAGTGCGTCTCTGCTCCGTTGGAGCCTCGCGAGCTTCCTCTCCGGCCCGCGCCACCCCAGCCTCCGTAGCGCCGGAAAGAAGTCCGCCACGTTTGCCGCCCCGCTCACCACAGACGTCTCCTCCACTATCTCCCGGAAACGCTGCCTCTCCTCCGCGGACTCCTCGAGGGCCGTGGCCACCATCCCCATCAGCACGTCGTACGCCAGATTGAAGAACCTCGACTTCATCTCCACCCGCCACGGACCGCCCGGCTCAGAATCTCCGGGCTCGAGGAAGAGGGCCTTAGCGAGCGACCGGACTGCGCGGGTCCGTGAGTCGGAGGACGAGCGAAGGGCGGCCGAGGATAATGATAGAAGATAAGATTTTCGTAACTAAGATAAGATTTTCCTAACTATATATAACTATATATAACTATATAAGGAAATTTCTCTATTCTATTGAGGAAAATCCTCTATTCTGTTAGGGAAATCTTTCCTCCTAATTTGTATAAATAAGAGGGAACATGTTAATAGATTCAAGCTAAAGCTATTTCATTTCTATAAAAAAAAAAAAAAAAACCCTTCGGCTAGCGACCAAGTGGTCAATCCTCATCGTAGTCTTCGCTGATCTATCAACATTCGGTAGACTTAAGGAGAATGAAGGGAACGCCTGTGCCATCACAACAACAGCAATCGCAGCAGCAGCAGTAGCGATCTACACTTATCTTACTCATGAAGCCTCTCGCTTGTAAACAATTCTTTGCATCGATTCAAGATTGGTATCCTTGTCAGGAGCACCATCTTGCGGGGGCATGATAGAAGATAAGATTTTCCTAACTATATGAGGAAATTTCTCATTCTGTTGAGGAAAATCCTCTATTCTGTTAGGGAAATCCTCCCTCCTAATTTGTATAAATAGGAGAAGGAACATGTTAATATATTCAAGCTAAAAGTTATTTCATTTCTATAATAAAGCTTCTTCAATTATTGTTCTTATCTTCTATTATTTCTATCATGGTATCAGAGCCGCTTGCCTAGAGCAAGCTCTCTTCTCGCTGCCAATTCATCATTGGTATTGCCACTCTGCGCCAACGTCCGTTCCCTTCCGCTACGGCATCTCTAGTGCTGCTCATCAGCACTGCCCCACCTTTCTTCCTCGTTGTAGCTATTTTCCTTCCTCTTCTGCTACAGCTTCCTCCTCTGTTGCAGTTTCCTCTTTTGCTGTAGTAGCATCACTGCAACATTGCTGTAGATTTCTTCTCTACCGTTGCAGCCGACCACGACCAACGTCGTTGAGAAAAGCGAAGCTTCACTCTTGCCTTCGGCCAGTGACCAACGTCGCTAAGAAAAGTGAAGCTTCACCCTTCGGCTAGCGACCAATGCCGTTGCATTCCTAAGAGGCTCCGTGGTCAATCCTCATCTTCCTCACCGCGGTAGTCTTCGCTGATCTGTCAACATTCGGCAGACTTAAGGAGAATGAAGGGAACGCCTGTGCCATCACAACAACAGCAATCGTAGCAGCAGCAGTAGCGATCTACACTTATCTTACTCATGAAGCCTCTCGCTTGTAAACAATTCTTTGCATCGATTCAAGATTGGTATCCTTGTCAGGAGCACCATCTTGCGGGGGCATGATAGAAGATAAGATTTTCCTAACTATATGAGGAAATTTCTCATTCTGTTGAGGAAAATCCTCTATTATGTTAGGGAAATCCTCCCTCCTAATTTGTATAAATAGGAGAAGTAACATGTTAATAGATTCAAGCTAAAGCTATTTCATTTTTACAATAAAGCTTCTTTAATTATTGTTCTTATCTTCTATTATTTCTATCATGGTATCAGAGCCGCTTGCCTAGAGCAAGCTCTCATCTCGCTGCCAATTCATCATTGGTGTTGCCACTCTGCGTAGCGGGCACTGCCCCACCTTTCTTCCTCGTTGTAGCTATTTTCCTTCCTCTTCTGCTACAGCTTCCTCTTCTGCTACAGCTTCCTCCTCTGTTGCAGTTTCCTTCATTGCTGTAGTAGCATCACTGCAACATTGCTGTAGATTTCTTCTCTACCGTCGCAGCCGTTGTAATCGCAACCACGACCAACGTCGTTGAGAAAAGCGAAGCTTCGCTCTTGCCTTCGGCTAACGACCAACGTCGTTGAGAAAAGTGAAGCTTCACCCTTCGGCCAGCGACCAACGCTGTTGCATTCCTAAGAGGCTCCGTGGTCAATACTCATCTTCCTCACCGCGGTAGTCTTCGCTGATCTGTCAACATTCGGCAGACTTAAGGAGAATGAAGGGAACGCCTGTGCCATCACAGCAACAGCAATCGTAGCAGCAGCAGCAGCGATCTACACTTATCTTACTCATGAAGCCTCTCGCTTGTAAACAATTATTTGCATCGATCCAAAATTGGTATCCTTGTCAGGAGCACCATCTTGCGGGGGCATGATAGAAGATAAGATTTTCCTAACTATATGAGGAAATTTCTCTATTCTGTTGAGGAAAATCCTCTATTCTGTTAGGGAAATCTTTCCTCCTAATTTGTATAAATAGGAGAGGGAACATGTTAATAGATTCAAGCTAAAGCTATTTCATTTCTACAATAAAGCTTCTTCAATTATTGTTCTTATCTTCTATTATTTCTATCATGGTATCAGAGTCGCTTGCCTAGAGCAAGCTCTCTTCTCGCTGCCAATTCATCATTGGTGTTGCCACTCTGTGCCAACGTCCTGTAACGGACAAACTTCTAAACAAGATGTTGGATGTAATGCTTATGTCTGTCCGTTGTCTTTTGGCATGTTCATGCCTTGTACAGAATGTAAAGGGGCGGCCGAAGGCTTAATAGTCCCATTTTAGTTGGGTTGGTGGCCTCTTTAGGCTTGTAAATAAAGGTTGTGTCATGTGGACACGTTCGAGAGCTTTTCGGTCTGTAATGGACCATTTTACCCTTTGTTGTGCAACTATTCAGAGCTTGTAAAGTCTGTTTGTAATTTGCATTGTCTATGAAGTGTTTTTCGGACATGTTTGCTTGTGGATCCCGATTGAGGCGTTCTCTTCAACCCGTTCTCTCTTTTGTTGGTCCTAAGGGACAATGGGAGGCTTCGGGGAGGCTGACCTTTGCGGACGGACGCGCGAGGGTGCCGCACGCCTTAGGCAAAACCAGCTAAGGTCGTGACATTGTGGTATCAGAGCGGGACAAACACTCATAGAAACACTTGACATGCAAACGTGGGGGACCTAGCGGGGCTGCGTTGAGGGCAGTCAGCACACGCGCGACCGTTTGAGGGAAAACGGGCATGGAGATGTAGGGAAAAGAGTCGCTCAGAGGAGCGGGCATCTGAGATTGGCATTCAGAGGAATGGCCAACCCTTCGCGCAAGAGGCACCACGAGAACAGGCAAGCTTGGAAGAATTTGGAGCGCACAAAGGTTGGGATGGCTGAGTTTGAGCTACGGCTCAACGTTGACAACTTTACTTGATGGTGCTCAAGGCAAGCGAGGCGCTTGGCAAAGGACGAGACCATGCAAAGTGGAATGAGTTGCTCAGCGACCGAAAGAGTTGTGCAAAGCTCACAGAGGTGAGGGGAATTGCTAACTCGAAGAATTCGGTACTCATGCATGGGCTTGTATGCGGACGATGGATTGTTCGTGGCCATCCCAAGGCGGTCAAGACTCGGCGCCATGGAGCATTGAAACTTTCTCTTCGACATGCGAAGGATACGTCCGGAGGAGGCTGAAGTGTGCAACGAGTTCAGCATGTTGCTAGGCCTTGAGGGGTGCAGCGGTGGCTGTATTGACATGGAGGCGCAATCTAGCAAGTGCGTTTGCAAGAGGCAGAACAATGCACAGTTTGTTCAGCAGATCGGAGTA
The DNA here is from genome assembly GCF_036884655.1 of Musa acuminata AAA Group. Classification (NCBI taxonomy): domain Eukaryota; kingdom Viridiplantae; phylum Streptophyta; class Magnoliopsida; order Zingiberales; family Musaceae; genus Musa; species Musa acuminata. The sequence goes on from NC_088336.1 coordinate 27,167,022, forward strand.
GTCCAAGGGGATGGTGGTCTCCGAAACGAAGAGAGATGTTGCTCCAACGGGACAGTTATCCAGGAGGGATAAGTCTCAGCTCTCCAGAGGGAGAATCATGTGAGACGGACTTCACATGTTGAGGAGGAGTACCTCACAAACAACAACTCCACGAAGCTCGATGGACTGAGCAAGCGGCGAGGAGTCGTCGCATGATCTCGCTTGAGAGAATGCATTGGTGGATGCATTGCGAGATCAAGTGGGGGAGCGACCCAAAGCAACTCAAATGGAGGCACACTTGGAGTCGATATGGAGATCGGACTCAAGGGAGGGCTGACCCGTGGAATGGTGGGCGCGAGGGCCACCATCGACTCAATGCAAAAACGAGGAGCGGAGCAACTTGGGTGTAACTTGGCGAAGTACCCAAGCCGCATGAAGGGAGCCAGCATAGAAGTTGGAACATGGAGCAGAGGCACAGCGCTTTCCCTAGACAGAGGTCAAGGACATGAACTCTTGCAGAGGCAGGAGTAGAATCATGCTGTTCCCTGGGTCCTTCATTCTGACAGAGCGGACTCATCTTGCATGGTGCCAAAGACGAAGGGAGCTTCAGGGCACATGCACCTTATCTCGGAGGAGCATTCGACGGAGGAACTAAGGCGACTCAATTTGCGGAGGCGAAGTTGGGTACAGAAGGCCTTAGCACGGGGCAAGAGGACGCAGAGGCGGGTACTCTTGAAGAATATGCCACAGTGTTGCCATTTGAGTTGCTATGAAGAGAGCAGTGCGCAGCGGAGATTGTGCTGGTAGGGGCAGAGGCCCAGGATCCAGGCAATGGTGCACAAATTACAGCGAAGTCGGTGGACTTCGGGAGCTACTAGGCGACGGACTGTCCTAGAGCGGTGCTTCATCTAGGTGTGACCCAAGAGTGGGTGGATGAAGGTCGATTGCCAAAGGAGCGAACAAAATCGAAGGTGGAGGAGACCCTGCGATGTATTGGCAGAGGCCACACATGGAGGGTTCACAATTCGAGTTTATTCCACAAGGATCAGAATGCAATGGAGATGTCACCAGGAGGCGACATGGTGCAGCGGATCGTGGTGGAACAGTTCGTGGCAATGCGACACACACGACAAAGTCCCGTGAGGGATGAGATCATATGGAGGTATGATCGGGAGCTACTGGGAGCTCCGCTTTGGTGAACAACATGACGACAAGAAGGGCTATGGATTCAAGGAGTGAAGGCCATGGTACCGTAGAGGCGGGTCTTCCGGGCGTGCACCGAATTTTGCATCGGATGAAAACCTTGGTCATCAGCATATGGGGGCTGGGTTCCACCAAGGGAAAAGTTCGAATGCAAGTACCAGTGAGTCCCATGAGAGGGACTTGATCATGCAGAGGTATGATCGAAGCAGCTGGAGAGTTGGACTGCTCCAGAGCTCATATTCGCTTAAGGGAGCCCGACAAGTCAGAGGACAAGGTCGAGTAAGCGAACGTTGCTACCAAGGAAGCTAAGGAGAACAGAATCGGTGCAAACCCTACAATGTGATGGCAGAGGCCATGCATGGGAGTTGCAGTCTGTCTTTCCATCGACCAAACGGACTGCTTGGAAGAACACAGTGGTGTTGAAGCAGGGGGTCGAAAGGGGCGAGGAAGCGACGACGAGTCCAGAGGGACTTAGCTACCCAAAATCAAGCATCAGTTAGAATGGAGGTGGACTCAGAGGAGTGCCACGGAGACATCTCTATTGATTGTGAAGGAAAGGGATACAGAGGCGAGGCGACGGATAGTAGGGCCATGGGCATGGCAGCGCCATGGTACCGCAGAGGCGGGACTTCCGTGCAAGTCATTGATCCCTTGCTCTCACGGAGGGAGAGCGGTTGGTCGTGAAAGGGGCCGAGGAGGTGGAGCATGCAGAGGTAATCTCCAAGTACCGAGACAAGGCTGAAGGGCAGAGGCCAAGAAACTTCGTAAGACCGGTGTCAACAAGTTTCTCATCAAGATAGCCGTAAGTGAAGGACTTCGGGTCATGCAAGAGTGCATGACCAAGGAACGAAGCAGGCAGTACGCGGTGCTGTACCTTTGCTACTCAGTGGAGTAGGCGGCAGGGTTGATGGAGAAGACGGTACAATCCCAGAGGCGACCTTATCTATCAGAGAATTACTCCAAGTTGGGGTGAAAACTTCCTGCATTCCAGAAGTTCAATGGCATCGAGAAGGTGAATCACAGTAGCTAACTCAACGCAAGGAGTGCAAACACTTCAAGTGCTTCAGAAGTGTGAGCAAAGAGCAGGCGAAGGCCAGTAACCAGCTCGATGCATGAAGTACAACCTCGAGGAGGCGGGCGAAGTCAAGTAACCTTTGCCTTCTCAACTCTTAAGAGAATGGGCGAAACCGAGTACCCCAGTTCTCTTATCTATCCAGCAGAGGAGCTCTGCACAAGTTCAAAGACCCTTCGAAGATAATGGAAGACAATAGTTGTCAAAATCCTCACCAACGGTGATCAGTGCTACTGAGAGTAGATTGTCCGCTTCATTTCCCAACGAAATGGCAATCGAAAGCGGAAGTGATGCGAACCTACTTGGATGTGACAACTAACTGAAAGAAGAGTCAATGAGCAGATTTTGTGGAGGAAGGACCCAAAACTTCAGAAGTTTGCGAGGCGATGCTCGTTAAAGCTCCAACAAGCATCCACCCAGTTCAAGCAGCATGTGGAAATTTTGAGAAACTGGCGCAGTAAGAATGGTCTTTTCCTTCATTTGGTGGATCCGCAAGAATCGACAAGGATCAACACAACTCAGCCAACCCCACACCAGAGTCAGAGTCATTGGCGAGTTGAAGCAGCATGGCGGATCAAAGGTTCGACTACTCAGAAACAGCAGCGGAGAGCAGCTGGGAGCCAGGAGGCGCATTGCAGCTGGAGCGGAAGATTGAAGACTCAGCAAAGGCGAAGAGTTGCAGTGTTCACAAAGGCTTCGACGAGGACGTCGAAGGGATAAGTGGGGGAGAATGTAACGGACAAACTTCTAAACAAGATGTTGGATGTAATGCTTATGTCTGTCCGTTGTCTTTTGGCATGTTCATGCCTTGTACAGAATGTAAAGGGGCGGCCGAAGGCTTAATAGTCCCATTTTAGTTGGGTTGGTGGCCTCTTTAGGCTTGTAAATAAAGGTTGTGTCATGTGGACACGTTCGAGAGCTTTTCGGTCTGTAATGGACCATTTTACCCTTTGTTGTGCAACTATTCAGAGCTTGTAAAGTCTGTTTGTAATTTGCATTGTCTATGAAGTGTTTTTCGGACATGTTTGCTTGTGGATCCCGATTGAGGCGTTCTCTTCAACCCGTTCTCTCTTTTGTTGGTCCTAAGGGACAATGGGAGGCTTCGGGGAGGCTGACCTTTGCGGACGGACGCGCGAGGGTGCCGCACGCCTTAGGCAAAACCAGCTAAGGTCGTGACAGTCCGTTCCTTTCCGCTACGGCATCTCTAGTGCTGCTCATCAGCACTGTCCCACCTTTCTTCCTCATTGTAGCTATTTTCCTTCCTCTTTTGCTACAGCTTCCTCTTCCGCTACAGCTTCCTCCTCTATTGCAGTTTCCTCCTTTGCTATAGTAGCAACACTGCAACAATGCTGTAGATTTCTTCTCTATCGTTGCAGCCGACCACGACCAACGTCGTTGAGAAAAGCGAAGCTTCACTCTTGCCTTCGGCCAGTGACCAACGTCGCTAAGAAAAGTGAAGCTTCACCCTTCGACTAGCGACCAATGCCGTTGCATTCCTAAGAGGCTCCGTGGTCAATCCTCATCTTTCTCACTGCGGTAGTCTTCGCTGATCTGTCAACATTCGGCAGACTTAAGGAGAATGAAGGGAACGCCTGTGCATCACAACAACAGCAATCGCAGCAGCAGCAGTAGCGATCTACACTTATCTTACTCATGAAGCCTCTCGCTTGTAAACAATTCTTTGCATCGATTCAAGATTGGTATCCTTGTCAGGAGCACCATCTTGCGGGGGCATGATAGAAGATAAGATTTTCCTAACTATATGAGGAAATTTCTCATTCTGTTGAGGAAAATCCTCTATTCTGTTAGGGAAATCCTCCCTCCTAATTTGTATAAATAGGAGAAGGAACATGTTAATAGATTCAAGCTAAAGTTATTTCATTTCTACAATAAAGCTTTTTCAATTATTGTTCTTATCTTCTATTATTTCTATCAGATAAGAGGTGGACGGCTGAGATGCGTCGGAGGTCGCGCCAGTGGGGGCCGTTCGGGGTCCAACCCATGGTTGTGCAGACGAAGCCTAAGATCTGAGGGAAGAGGAGGTTGGGGTGATTAGCGAAGGTGATGTCGTGAGCAGTGAAGCACTCTTCCACGGCGGGAGCGGAGGAGACGAGGAGGATGGGGCGGGATCCGAGGCGGAGGAGTACGATGGGGCCGCGGGCGGCGGCGATGGCAGCCAAGGCACGATGGAGCGGGAGCTTGGTGATGAGGTGGAGGTGGCCGATGATGGGGAACGAAGGGGGGCTCCGCGGGTGGTTCTTGCAAACACTCTTAGTCCATCGCCATGACAGGGATGCGAACAAGAGGAAGAGAGGGATAAGAAGAGAATAGAGGGGAGGGAGCGAGGAGGAGGCGTCGGCCATGGTATGCCTTCCGAGGATGAAAGGTTTGCGTGAAATGGTTGCCGACAGAGGTCGCGTCTAAGCGCCATGGGATAATGCCTACTCGTGTCGACACTATTATCGATCATCTTCAATGAGTGATTCGTTGCCCGCGTGCCAACATTTAAATATTGCAGTGGGGGCTGTGACAGAATTGGATTCCCACCTGCTTCGGTTATGTTGTCTCCTCTCCTATCCCAGCAGGTAGTGAAGAATTCACGTCTTTCCCACTACACCCGTCGGGAGAAGCAGTAGGATGAGAATTGAATGGTCACTGCCGATACCCTGATTCAGAATAGGGCTAATTATAAATTACTTTATTATCTCACGTAGTTAAATTTATTTAGTATTTTATTTTTTAGATTTTAAAAAAAATTATATTAGAATCTTTATAATTATAAATATTTAATATTTAATTCTATTTATCCTAACATTATTAGTTTTACTAACGAAAAAATAAAAATAATAGACAAAAAGATAATTTTAACATTCCTATTATGTTTTCGGTGATGAAGGACGATGAAGATGCTGGGTCACAGGTAATTATTATGGATGAGAAGGAAGAGGACGACGCAGATGTTGATGCTGGCATCGATACAAATACAGAGGGATGAAAGGGTCGCTCAGCATCTGCATCAATGTCGATGCAAATGCAGAATGCAGAGCATCCTCATTAGTGTCAATAACGATGTGGGGTAGGGCAACATTGTTTTGTATTTGCATTGAAGTCGCTTAACAACTGCGTTGTGTTCTGCATCTGCATTGATGCTGATGTACTTGTCGAATGACATCGATACAAATAAAGAGCATAGATATTTATATCATCCTTTACCTTTGTCTTACCTCTTATTATCGCTCTCATTTCTCACCCACAACAATCATCCGCTCTCTCCAACAATATCATCGTCCGTCAATATCAAACACATATTTGAAATATTAAAATTATATTTTTACTCATTATTTTTATGCTTCTATCTGTAAAATTGATAATGTTAAGATAAATAGAATTAGATAATTCACTTTCATGAATATAAATCTTGTCTTCCGTAAAAGCTAAAAAGATCATTAACATTGTGATTTTAAACTACATAGGTTTTATAAACTGTGAAATTATAGAGACGAATTTTACCTGAATGTTTTTCGACGTCCTCAAATCTATATTTGGATCTTGGATTGTTGATTAAAATTTTAATATTATCAAATATGTTGATTTAAAACAGGTTCATACCTCTTGAATGTGATAATTCAAGGGGCATGCAGAGCTCTCGTTGGATGGTGAGATAGAGATTAGCGAGGAGGTAATCAATAGTATCGGGACCAAATTGTTGTAGATAATGATACAAATCCAACCATGCTCCTTCGATATGATGACATACGTTCTATCCTCACCAGCCTTACCCTGTGCCTAGTGGAAATCACTGTTCGTGGCATCCAATGAATCCGATTCATCCTCGATGCAGTCAAAACTTATTTGATTGTTGTCGTTGCTATTAATGGAGCTACTGTCGAGATCAGCGGTCCAATTGAGGTTAGAGATGAGGTTGAAAAATTTACCATCATTCGGTTTCTTAGAGGTCTTTTGGGGTGTGGCTATACAATTGAATTTGGTGGCAATTTTGGAGAGGTACTTGGAAAAGCAACGAATGAGGGCAAGTGATCTGCGATTGTGACGGGCAATCCGATGGATTGGGGGGCGTTAGGACATGGTGCGAGAGAAGTGGTCAGAGAAGGATGACGAGGAAGGGACGCAGTCAAGTAGACCGGAGAAGACACCGAAAATGCATTCGTTCTCTATAGGCCCATAATAGAATCCCTAATCGAGGTGACTCAAGCTAAAGTAGTGGCAGTTAGATCCGATGGACTGGGAGATTGAATTGGAGTGTTGGGGTTGCAGAGGGACAAAGGTGAAGGAAGAGGAGGAGCTATCAAAGAAGGTAGCAAAGGAGAGGAGCAGGCTAGCTCGTTTCAATGGATGAACAACGCAAAGGAGAGAAGGGTGGCAGCATTAGCACTCACAGACATACATGAAATAGATTAGAACATTGTTGGTGTAAACAACTTTAAGCCGTCGTCTCGGGACCGACGCGGCTTGGTTCGGGTGTGGATGATGGGGGATCTCCCTGGGACGTTCCTCGAGACTGCTGAAGTGGCCGATTACGGTGTTCCGATCGGGACGGGGTCGCTATTCCCTCCGGGAAAGAACTCCTCGCCTGTGCGTTTAGTGGGTGACCTCCGCCTTCGCACATGCACAAAGGTCGGGTCGGGGAGCATGACCCAACCCCTCCGACGATCAAGTTAGTGGATAGTTGCAGGGGGTTTTTTTAGCTAAGTTGTGTCTTCTTGTTTGCCTCTCGTCTCCCTCCTCTTTCCTCTTTCTCCTCCCTTTTCCTCGGATCGCGACGGTTTTTATAGTGAGAATTATCGTTGCCTCATATGCCTGTTCGTAGGGAGCAGGATCATACTTCTGGTAGCGTCTGGCATTGCCGTTGGGGTGGCGTAAAGGATCGAGCCTGAGTAGGGTGTTAATGTGCCTTGGTAGGCATTCCGGTCCGCGTTGACCAGGTGCTCTCAGTTCAACAGAGGCGTGAGGCGTCATATGGGGCAACTAACGTCACACGAGTCTTATCACAATTATTACCCTCATCACGGGAGGGGGGGGGGGGGAATATGATGAGAGTAATAATAATGATGGGACACGAACTAACGTCACCTGCTCTCGAGTGACGTCTCTTGGATCATGCAAACCGAGGAGCTGCTCGGGTCGCCTACCTCGGTCTGACCTAACAGCGCCTGGCCAAGGCAGACCAAAAACGCCCACCAAGGCACGTCACCACCCTATAGGAGCCCGGTCCTTCACGCAACGCCTATGCCGGTGTCACAGGTTATCCTAGGTACGACCCTGCTGCCTGCAAGCGGGCACATCAGGAAGTGGTGACCTTCCCTATAAAAACCCTCGCGTCCGGAATGAAGCAGGGAAAAAAGGAGAGAAAAAACTCCCTAAGACTATCGACTGACTTGATCGTCGGAGGGGTCGGGTCGAGCCTCCCGACTCGACCTGTGTGCAGGGACGAAGACGGAGCGGCTCCTACTGCGCGCCCAGGCGAGGAGTTCCCTCTTGGAGGAAACTCCTGTCCCATTGCGATCGGACCACCGCAGTGGCCACCTTAGCAGTCTCAAGGGTCGCTCGGGAAGATCTCTAATCATTCGGACCCAAACCCAGCCGTGTTGGTCCCGAGGTCACGACTTAAAGTTGTTGACACCAATAGTAGCCACCGACGGTGCAATGCTAGGAAGACTCATGGGGTACCAGGAGCGGTCCGGCGGGGTACAGCCGGAGGGTCTCATCGATGATGCAGTTGAGGTAGGGGAGATTGGGAATGTCTTCTTCTTCCGCCATGCGCCCTTGGCCGATCTTGGCATCGAGCTCGGCCGTCGCCGCATGCAGGACTTCAGGGTGGTGGAGCAGGAGGCACATGGCCCATTCCATGGTGACGGCCGACGTGTCTGTTCCTGCTGCCAGTAATTCCTACACATGAAAGTAGTGTGTGTATTATTTACTATTTAGGAATTAGTGAATACAAAATAAATGATTATTTACTAATTCTTATAACTTAATTATTATTACTAAAAGTATAGAGCTGCTCGACATCACAACTGACCTGTGGCGAGGGATGTAATCCCGCTTCTATTACCACTCGGCGTCCATCAATGCACTTTAGTCGTGAACGGAAGCGGGGCGAGGAACATAACCGGAAGACTACGAATAGTGAAGAAGAGGAAGAGAGGGATAAGAAGAGAAGAGAGGAGAGGGAGAGAGGAGGAGGCGTCGGCCATGGTACGTTGTCCGAGGATGAAAGGTTTGCGCGAAATGGTTGCTTATAAGCCCCATGGGATAATGTCTCCTTGAGTCGACACCATTATGGATCATCATCGGTGGGGTTTGACAGAATTGGATTCGGACCTCCATAGGTTAGGATGTCTCCTATCCCAGCAAGCAGGTAGCGAAGAATTCATAAATGACACAGATGTGACCAAGAGAAAGAGAGGGATACGAAGAGAAGAGAGGAGAGGCAGAGAGGAGAACACGTCGGAGGATGGAAGGTTTGCGTGAAATGGTTTCCAACAGAGGTTGCTTAAGCACCATGGGACAATGCCTCCTTGAGTCAACACCGTTTTCCTTGACAAAGTTGGATTCACTGATCCAGTGGACCCCTCAGCAGAAGTTTCAAAAGGCCGTTGGCAGATGGGCAATCTTTTTCCCAAACGTTGTAAAGAGACTGTTGCTTACTTTTCATTGCCCACGCATCTTGTACGGCTTCGAACAACGTAGGAATAGGTCGAACAACGTACGAATAGGTGGTGGTCCCATCTAAGTCTGAGGTCTGAGGTGTTGTGTCGATGCATGTGTCATATCAGTCTTAATGCTCCATATTAACTTTGACATGACTGTTGACTGTTACCACTGGAGTATACGAGAATGTGTCCTATTAGAACAAACCAAATCTTATATAAGAATTACATCTTAATTCTCAGATGTCACAAAAAAAAAAATGTATCATTTTAATAATTTTAATTTTATCCAGATTAAAAATTTTAAAAATATATCATTTTAAAATTTTATATTTTAAACATAGTATTTTAATAATTAAAAAGATAAACAAATAAAAAAGGAATATTCTACAACAAAAATATAAAATTGTAACATAATAATTCCAACGCTGAAGGATTTAATTTGTCTCGCCAAAAAATAAAATCAGTTTAAATGTAATTGGAGAGAGCCTCTATCATTTGATACGGTGTTCCTTGTGTTAGCAATGATCGATCGGATGAGACAAAAGTGATGTTAAGAAAAGCTATAGAATATGAACACATATCCTCCCCCAACAACATCAAAAGAACACATTATCCCATTAATGTCGGCTCGAGGTTTGCATCCGCCATCTTGTTAGCCATATGCCAATATGCCTCCTTTGTTCTTTTAAGACCTTTGAGATTGCCTTCGGTACTGTCCTATGGTCGGCCACACCATTGGTGCGCAAGTTGTTCCTTTGACTGCTTATTTATTTCCTAACCTTCTTTATTTTCTTTGATCGTTGAGGTTAGCGATGAGGTTGGGAACTTTGCTGTTGTCCAATTTCTTAGAGGTCTCCAACGGTATAGCTATACAGCCAAACTTAGTGGTAATTTTGGAGAGGTCCTCGGTAAAGCAAAGGATGAGGGCAAGCAAAGTAAGACTATGATTGGCAGTCCGATGGATTGGGAGGCACTAGGATAGAGTGTGATAGAAGTGATTGAAGGAGGACGACAATGAAAGGAGGTAGTCGAGCAAACCGGAGAAGACTCAAAAAATGTATTGGTTCTCTATGGGGCCAAAACGGAATCCCAGATCAACGTGTCCCAAGCTAAAGTAGGTTGGATTCGATAGGGCGGGAGAGTGAACTGAAATGTTGGGATTGTAGAGGAACGAAGATGGAGGAGGGGCTTTCAAAGAAGGTGAAAGAGAGGAACAGGTCAACTTGTTTCGAATGATGGACGGTGCAAAGGAGAGAAGGTGTGCTGCATTGGCGCTCACGGATGCACCAATGATAAATATTTTAAATATAAAAATCATGTTAAATAAGGGATAAGTGATATGTAATTAAAGGGAATAGAGTACGGCGTTCTTTGATGGATTGGTCGCAATGGATGTAACGAGACACTCGAATAGGATGGCACAATGCGCCAACATCGTTTTTAGATTTATATGGATTATGATAATACAAGAGATGGACATACCTATCTCAGCGTGTAAATTATTAATTAGGCGACAAACACAGGGAAGACGCCAACCGACACGAGCAAAGGCGTCGATAACTACTAAAGCACAGGTAGAAGACAACGAACCCACAAGCAGCTTTTTAACCGGAGGAACGTACGTATTAGCCACACTGTATGCCAACTCTCAGAGCTGTGAAAGAGCATGAAGCATGGTGTGGCGTGGCGTGCACACGACTTCCAATGGCTTTGCCTTGGGCATGGTTAGCCCCGGCCCCTCGGTCATGTCCACCTCCTCCCCCGGAAGCTTCTCCCACTCGAAACAATGGATCAAGGTCGCGAGTGCCAGGCCGATCACTCGCATGGCGAGGCCTTCCCCGGGGCACTTGCGCCGCCCGGACCCGAATGGAAGCATCCTAAGCCCTGCCTCCTTCCCTCCCTCACACTGGAACCTCTCCGGCTTGAACTCCTCAGGCTCGTCCCATGTGTTAGGGTCCCTGTGGATAGCCGACGCGTTCGCCAAAAGCATCGTGCCGCGAGGCACGTCGTAGCCACCGACGGTGCAGTGCTGGGAAGACTCATGGGGCACCAGGAGCGGCACAGCGGGGTACAGCCGGAGGGTCTCATTGATGATGCAGTTGAGATAGGGGAGGTTGGGGATGTCTTCTTCTTCCGCCATGCGCCCTTGGCCGATCTTGGCATCGAGTTCAGCCCTCGCCGCGTGCAGGACTTCGGGGTGGATGAGCAGGAGGCACATGGCCCATTCCATGGTGGAGGCCGACGTGTCTGTTGCTGCTCCCAGTAATTCCTAAACATGAAAAGTAGTGTGTGCATTATTTACTATTTAAGAATTAGTGAATAGAAAATAAATGATTATTTACTAATTCTTAGAACTTAATTATTATTACTGAAAGCATGGATCAGCTTGACATCATAACCGACTTGCGGCGACGGATGTAATCTCGCTTCTATTACCTCTCGGCGTCCATCATTGCACTTTGTCGCGAATTTAAGCGGGGAGACGAACATAACCGAAAATTACGAATAGCGAAGAAACGAGACGCACCGCACAGAGGGCCTTAATGGTGACGTCGGTGTAAGTTTTCGGATCGCTCTCCTGTAGGGACAACATAACCTCGATCATCGTTGGTCTCTCCTTATCTCCGTTGCTGCCACTCCGACGCCGGCGGGCACGATGACGCTCGATCAGTTGTCCGATTAGTGCGTCTCTCTTCTGCACGAGCCTCGCGAGTTTCCTCTCCGGCCCGCGCCACCCCAGCCTCTGCAGCGCCGGAAAGAAGTCCGCCACGTTTGACGCCCCGCTCACCGCAGACGTCTCCTCCACTATCTCGCGGAAACGATGCCTCTCCTCCGCGGACTCCTCGAGGGCCGTGGCCACCAACCCCATCATCACGTCGTACACCAGATTGAATAACCTCGACTTCATCTCGACCCGCCGCGGACCGTCCGGCTCAGAATCTCCGGGCTCGAGGAAGAGGGACTTAGCCAGCGACCGGACCACGCGGGTCCGTGAGTCGGAGGACGAGCGAAGGGCGGCCGAGGATAAGAGGTGAACGGCGTAGATGCGTCGGAGGTCACGCCAGTGGGGGCCGTGGGGCGTCCAGCCCATGGTGGTGCAAACGAAGCCTAAGATCTGAGGGGCGAGGAGGTTTGGGCGATTGGCGAAGGCGACGTCGTGAGCAGTGAAGCACTCTTCCGCGGCGGGAGCGGAGGAGACGAGGAGAACAGGGCGGGATCCGAGGCGGAGGAGTACGACGGGGCCGCGGGCGGCGGCGATGGCAGCCAAGGCGCGATGAAGCGGGAGCTTGGCGATGAGGTGGAGGTGGCCGATGATGGGGAACGAAGGGGGGCTCGGCGGGAGATTTTTGCGAACACTCTTGGTCCATCGCCATGCCAGGGATGCGAACAAGACGAAGAGAGGGATAAGAAGAGAAGGGAGGAGAGGGAGAGAGGAGGAGGCGTCGGCCATGGTTTGTTGTCCGAGGATGAAAGGTTTGCGCGAAATGGTTGGTTATAAGCCCCATGGGATAATGTCTCCTTGAGTCGACACTATTATGGATCATCATCGGTGGGGTTTGACATAATTGGATTCGGACCTCCGTAGGTTAGGATGTCACCTATACCAAAAGGTAGCGAAGAATTCATAAAGGACACGGATGTGAAAATAGAGGAAGAGAGGGATACGAAGAGAAGAGAGGAGAGGCAGAGAGGAGAACACGTCGGAGGATGGAAGGTTTGCGTGAAATGGTTTCCGACGGAGGTTGCTGAAGTGTCATGGGACAATGCCTCCTTGAGTCAAACACCGGTATCGATCAATCATCATCAACGAGTGACTTGTCCCAAACGTTGGAAAGAGACTGTTGCCCGAATGCCTACGTTTATCTAACAAAGTTGGATTCGCTGATCCAGTGGACCCCTCAGCAGAAGTTTCAAAAGGCCGGTAGCAGATAGGCAATCTTTTTTGAGAGAAGTTTCAAAAGATTGTTTATTTACTATTGACTTTGGATCCTCCAACAATGATATACGATTACCGCTTACGTTTATTCCCTCATTAAACAAATAAAATCTTATATGTTACATCTTAATTCTCGGATATCACCAAAAGAAATGTATCATTTTAATAATTTTAAATTTATCCTGATTAACAATTTTAAAAATATATCACTATAAAATCTTAAAAGTTTTACATTTTAAATGTAGCATCTAAATAATTATAAAGGCAAACAAATAAAAAAGGAATACTCTATAACAAAAATATAAAATTGAAACCGACTAATTCTAACGTTTAAGGATTTAATTCGATACGGTCCAGCAACGATTGACCGGCTAAGACAACAAATGATGATAGGAAAAACTATACCACAAGAAAATTATACTCAAACTCAGAGTTGATAACAAATATATTCTCAAAATATTATTTTTTTTTGGGGAAAAGAGATACATAAAAGTATTATTTGCAAATATACCCTCAAAATTGTCTAACCAGAAAGCTTGGCTTAGATATCCTCAAAAAGGATGTAAAGCTGCAACAATTCCAAGAAGCTACATTAGATATATACATAGAGTTTGCAAATTGTCAGCCTATGGATAATTATCAATACAGTTCAAATTAACATTAGGAATCAAATGCAGCTGAAGCACAAACAACTTCTGATGCCCAGTATAACTTCCAGTTGCCAATAGTCTTAGATAAAATAGTCATCACCATTACTAAACCTATCAAAAATCGGTGTTGTATATTTCAAGATTTATCAAAAGAAAAGGAAATTATTACCCACAGAACATGCTCAGCATGCATGGAAAATGTTATCATCCGAGAAGAATACAGTATCATTGAATCAAGTTCAAGAAGAAGATTTGGGTGCTAGAATAGGCTGAACTGCCTTTGAGGATAGCTTCAGTATATTCCACTTTGTTTGATGCTAGAAATCCTGTTTTACGTCCACCTTCATTCAAAATTATGTCCATCTTGGGACCTGCTGAATTATGAGCTGATGGGAAGAAAAGTATTGTCAGTGGATAGCATGCTTAGCTTTCGGATAAACAGTAGGATGGGAGCCCACATGCACTAACCAATTGGTATCACTCCAGATGCCATGTACTCCTACGACACTATTTCCAAAATGTTCATTAATCATAGAGTGAAGTCCGGCAACAGCACCTCCCAGAAGTTGGATCTAGTCCTTGTTATGGTGAACAATTCAAAAAGAGCTGACGGAAACATGGCAAACAATAGAAGAAACTGTATATCATTTATGCATTGGAGGCAGTAGAGTTTTAGATAATGTAGTGAAGATTCCTCTCGAGTTTCAAGAACTTCTAAACATAAAGTTCAGGCACAAGACGACATCCAAAATCGCATGTTCTGCAAATAGTATGTCAAAGTTTGAGCTCAGATGCATAGCCACGATTAGATTGATCTAAAACTTTCTTGTTCCCTCTCTCAGAAGACCTTTGATATTCCCTCGAGTCTGAAGGTATCCAATAACTTGTTATCCTTTGGACACTATATTCAGTCGTGCATTAATGGGTCAGTCGTAGTTTACAGGAGACGGTCAAACTAGTTGAAAGAATGGTATTGCTCAGAACAGTTCTAGATCGATTCCACTGGAACTTCAAATTGACCACTGGTCAAAGTTCTGACACGGCAGACAAATGAGTAGACCATTAATGGAAGTTCCATCCATGCTAATGGTGGAGTAAAAATCTGTCGTCGTTCATCTCTACCTGCAAACTATGGAACTGACTTCTGGTTTCCATAAGGGTAGAAAAGAAATATCCACAAAAACCATACAAGTTCAGCTTTGTTTTAGTAAATAACCCTGGGCCTTCAAGAACATATGGAATGTTGAAGTCCTTATCCTCCTGCACATCTCCAGCCTCAAGCTACTCATTATGCTCTTTCTGGATATGCTTCGATTAGTCAATAACATAAAAGGGTAGCACAAAACCAAACAGTATATAAAGGATAACGGAGTCCTTATATGGGAAATTCTACTTGGTACACCTAAACTCAAACATAGATGTCACTAACTCTGTTTTGATCCACCAAAATTTAAGAAAAAACCAGAAAATTTTGTTAGTTGTGTACAGTGAAAACAAATCTAGAGACAAAAAAGGGAATCCAAAACATAAAATATACTAGCAGCTAGGAATTTTCAAGTTGAAAGAAAACTAGTGCTGCAGATCGAACCTATTCGCAGCATCCCTGCAGAACTCCACAAAATTATCCAAATTTAGTTCCCTGCATCTCTCTTTGAGCTTCTGCAAACTTTCTTCATCCTGCTTATTCCGACAACTACCCACAAATTGGAGCTTTGGCCTAGGCATGTCCTGATCTAGAATTCCAACAGATTGTGCAAACGCTTCCAGTTGAAGGCTATGAGCCTTGATGAGAATCAAGTGTTCAGTTAATATTGTGACATCAACTAACCATATGCCCACATGATGAGGGCATTCACAGACATTACCTTCTCTGGGCGAAACTGGGCAACTGATACAATCACAGGACTCCTAACTAGCTTTCCCAGAGGAAGCATCCGCTTGGACATTCAGTACTTTCTTTCATCAATGATGGTTCAATAAATCTCTAGCAGTGAATAATTAAATGGAGCCAGATGATAAAATAGGATGTTTTGAAATGTCCAACTCGCTAATTCTTTTAAACAATTGCAGGTAATAAGACACATTTAGCTAAACCGTGAAACTTAGCTCTCTAAAGTTGGTTTTGTAAAGAAACAAGACATCAAAATTAAATATAATTGGCTTGGAAATTTGTCATGCATTCTAAAATTGTTAAGCAACAGTCAGGTATAAGCCAGGCTGCCAATTTACAAGAATTATATATATACCTGAAGGGATGAAGTATCACAGGGAGGGTACACTCTCTTAGTGAGTGGAGGAATCTTCCACAGACAATCTATATGTGACCTGGCCCATGAGGAGTTTACCATTGCAAGATGTGCACAGGATCCCACCGACCCATACAACCAACTAAATATTGTATAGTACACCACTTTGCACCTGGATAGCAGAATGCTGCCTCACAAGTAAAGAAGACATAAGATGATTAGCACCACACGTCAAAGAAAAAAAGACTTCTTCTTAGTCCAAACAAGACTAGATTGCCTATACCTCGACTGCCAAATCCATACAATTTAATGCTTATTTATTTCTTTGAAGTCAGAGTATCAGTATTCTGACCTCGTCTACAGGAGTGAAGAACAATAAGAAGCAGTGTTCATCGCTTAAAATCTTTACATAGCAATTGGTTGCAAACAAATCATGACATACATACAATACAGAATAAGCACTAGGAAAAAGCAGGACATGGAGCAAAAGGAATGACCATGTTCTCATATGTGTGCTCCAATTCGTTTAAAAAGCTCTTGTTATTGTTGAATAAATCAAATGTCACCTCATCACACAATTCTAAGAAAATATTGCATAGATTAAATGGAACTTACAAAGAAAGTTGCATCCAGAGGTTAAAGCAGACATGTGGCCATTTAACAATAAAAATTTAACAAACATGACCTTTAAGCAACATTACCAGGAGTCATTTCTTGTGAAACAGATTGTAGAGTGATACTCAATTGCAAAAACAACATAAGTTTACAGTTAGCGTAGGACACCAACTAAGCAACTATTTTTAGAACCTAGCTTATGAACATGATCAAGAACAAAGGTCTAAGCTGTACCAGTTCTTATAAACAGATTGCAAATGATAAAGATTCCAAAAATCATGAAAGCAACTATTTCTGCAGTCAACTGAAGATACTATATCTGCAAATACCTCATAGCAATTAGAGCATCATTATTGTACATTGAGCTGCGCTGGAGTACACGAGAAAAACCATATCCGAGCTGGTGGTCGTATAGTAAGTATAGCAAATAACTTTGCACCCAAAAATCCGAGCAAGCAGGTAGGTAAAAGCATATAACCACTAGTATCAAAATAGAATTGAGGGGTGAATTTGCACAGAGCCTTCCACGAAAAATACACTGAACCAAGACTTTATCCAATCATAGTAAAATGAGGATATGTGTGCTCTTCAATGCATTTCCACCTGTACAAGTGAATGACCTAACAGTGCATGTTGGCACGTAAACTATGGGATCATTTAACCAAAACTGAAGTGCCAGAAAAGGATGAACTTGTTTATAGCAAAAAAATACAAAAGAACAATAGGTATTGATGATGGACTCTTCTTTCTTATCAAATTAAAAACCTAAAATATTAAACACTCTTTGTTGTTTTGTTTCATAGATCGAAGGTAATGGTGGTAAGCAACAAAACATCCTAACATCCTCACCAATTTCATAATGTAAATGACTAGTAAAGACGGCGTAGCCGAGATCGGGGTTCTCTTCCTGCACGGCTCTCAGGGCGCACCACAGGACCCTCTCCCCGCGACCGCCGTCGTTGGTGTAAGAATGGAAGAACCCCACCGCCCTCCGCCTCCCCCGCCGCCCCGAGATCACGGCCGCGACAGCGGAGAAGGGTACCAGGGATAGAAGGGAAGAAAGCAAGGTGGTCGACAACAAGACCCAGACCGCCATGGATCACGCTCCGACTCTTCGCGGCCCACCGGATTTGGGTCTCGGCGGGCAGAGCTATGGGGTCTTGTTTATAAGAAAAGAAACCATCCGTGCTTGGAACAACGGATGCCCGATACACCACCCACCCACACTGTGATTGGATGCAGCTAGCGAACCCACAAGTGGGCCACCTCAGAGTGGCTCAAATCAACGCGACGGATGGACCCTGAAGAATTTACGGTCGATTGCGCCTTGGTCTTATTCGACGCTAATCCTCCATATTAGTCTCCGATCGTGCAACGAGGAAGAAGGGAATCGGAGAGGACGTAGTTGGGGCCGCAATGGTGGGAAGTGGCGGTGGAAAGGGGGAAAGATAGAGTTTCATGGTTCCACGACAGGGAAAAGAAAAAGCACTAATTACATATTATCTCCGTACTTATGTTATTTAATTTAATAATTTTTATATTTTAAAATTTTATATTATGATTCTCATAATTATGAAATTAAAATAAATTATTCTTTTTTAATATCAAGTATAGCATTGAAGCATGAGACATCGTCATCATCATCGTAATCATATTATTCAAGATAATATAATATTTTATTCTTAATGATTTTCAATTCTTGAGTCACGTGTCTTTACATATAGAATTCGTATATCCCTTAAAATCATGCATATAAGAGAGATATGTTTTATCTATAGAGTTCGTATATCCCTTAAATTCTAAAGATCTGTGGAAGATAATGAAATAGGTCAACTGTCATCCTCTCTAGTGATAATTTACATGACAAGGCCTACGAAAACGTACCTCAAATCACTATCCAAATCTTTACACGCCCCAAATAGGGGTTATTGGCGGAAAAGGGAAAAAAAAGAAGAGAATAGAAGGTGACATCCAAAAAAACCTAACCTACAACTCTTTGATTCTCTCGGTTGAAATTACGTTGTTATTCATCGATTTTGCGTCAATCGAACATATGATGTTACATATGGGGTCTTCCATCTGTGCAGTTGACAATGTTAGAAAATTAAAATAAATTATTTATTTTTATAATTATAAAAACCTTAATATAATTTTTTTAATAAATTTTTTAAGTATAAAAATTATCATACCCTAATACATAGGGTAAGTAATACGTAATTAGTTCAATCATCAAAGGGAATAGAGTACGGCGGTTTTTGATGGATTGGTCTTGATGGATGTAACAGGACACTGAAATAGTATGACATAATGCGCTAACCTCGTTTTTAGATTTATACGGAGGACGACAATACAAGAGACGGTCATACCTATCTCAGCATGTAAATTATTAATTAGGCTACAAACACAGGTAAGACGCCAACCAACAAGAACAAAAGCGTCCATAACGACATAAGCACACGCATCAGACAACGAACCCAATAGCAGCTTTTTAACCGGAGGAACGAACGTATTTGCCATACTGTTTGCCAACTCTCAGAGCTGTGAAAGGGCATCAAGCATGGTTTGGCGCGGCATGCACACGACTTCCAATGGCTTTGCCTTGGGGATGGTTAGCCCGGACCCTTCGGTCATGTCCACCTCCTCCCCCGGAAGCTTCTCCCACTCGAAACAGTGGATCAAGGTCGCGAGTGCCAGGCCGATCACTCGCATGGCGAGGCCTTCCCCGGGGCACTTGCGCCGCCCGGACCCGAACGGAAGCATCCTAAGCCCTGCCTCCTCCTTCCCTCCCTCGCACTGGAACCTCTCCGGCTTGAACTCCTCGGGTTCATCCCATGTGTTAGGGTCCCTGTGGATGGCCCACGCGTTCGTCAAAAGCATCGTGCCGCGAGGCACGTCGTAGCCACCGACGGTGCAGTCCTGGGAAGACTCATGGGGCACCAGGAGCGGCACAGCGGGGTACAGCCGGAGGGTTTCATAGATGATGCAGTTGAGGTAGGGGAGAATGGGGATGTCTTCTTCTTCCACCATCCGCCCTTGGCCGATCTTGGCATCGAGCTCGGCCCTCGCCGTGTGCAGAACTTCGGGGTGGATGAGCAGGAGGCACATGGCCCATTCCATGGTGACGGCCGTCGTGTCTATTCCACCTCCCAATAATTCCTGCACATGAAAGTAGTGTGTGTGTGTGTGTATTATTTACTATTTAGGAATTAGTAAATACAAAATAAATGATTATTTACTAATTTTTAGAACTTGATTATTATTACTAAAGCATTAGAGTAGTTTGACATCACAACTGACTTGTGTGGCGAGGGATGTAATCCCGCTTCTATTACCGCTCGGCGTCCATCAGTGCACTTTAGTCGTGAACGGAAGCGAGGCGAGGAACGTAACCGGAAGACTACGAATAGCGAAGAAACGAGACGTACCACAATGAGGCCCTTAATGGTGACGTCAGTGTAAGTTCCCGGATCGCTTTCCTGAAGAGACAACATAACGTCGATCACCGTTGCCCTCCCCTTATCTCCGTTCCCTACCGCCGCCGCTGCCTCTCCGTTGCTGCCACTCCGACGCCAGCGGACGCGATGACGCTCGATGAGTTCTCCGATTAGTGCGTCTCTGCTCCGCTGGATCCTGGCGAGCTTCCGCTCCGGCCCGCGCCACCCCAGCCTCCGCAGCGCCGGAAAGAAGTCCGCCACGTTTACCGCCCCGCTCACCGCAAACGTCTCCTCCACCACCTCCCGGAATCGCTGCCTCTCGTCCGCGGACTTCCCCACGACGGCCGTGGCCACCACCCCCATCATCACATCGTACGCCAGATTGAAGAACCTGGACTTCATCTCCACCCGCCGCGGGCCGTTCGGCCCCGAATCGCCGCCCTCGATGAAGAGAGCCTTCGCGAGCGACCGGACCACGCCAGTCCGTGAGTCGGAAGACGAGCGGAGGGCGCCCGTGGATAAGAGGTGGACGGCGGATATGCGGCGAAGGTTGCGCCAGTGGGAACCGTAGGGGGACCAGGCGATGGTTGTGCAGTCGTAGCCTAGGATCTGAGCGGCGAGGAGGCGGGGGCGATTCGCGAAGGCAAGGTCGTGGGCGGTGAAGCACTCTTCCGCGGCGGGAGCGGAGGAGACGAGGAGGACGGGGCGGGATCCGAGGCGGAGGAGTACGACGGGGCCGCGGGCGGCGGCGATGGCAGCCAAGGCGCGATGGGGCGGGAGCTTGGCGATGAGGTGGAGGTGGCCGATGATGGGGAACGAAGGGGGGCTCGGCGGGAGGTTCTTGCGAACACTCTTGGTCCATCGCCATGACAGGGATGCGAACAAGAGGAAGAGAGGGATAAGAAGAGAAGAGAGGAGAGGGAGAGAGGAGTCGTCGTCGGCCATGGTATGTTGTCCGAGGATGAAAGGTTTGCGCGAAATGATTGCTTATAAGCCCCATGGGATAATGTCTCCTCGAGTCGACACTATTATGGATCATCATAAGCGGTGATAAGGATAGTAATTATGATAAGACGCTACCAGCGTGCCCTGCAAGCGGACAGCTCAGGAAGCAGTAAGCTTCCCTATAAATACCCTATCGTTCATCAGAAAAAGGGGGGGAGAGACAGACACACCAAAACACTTCTTCATCTAAAACCATCTCTACATCTGCTAACTTGATCGTCGGAGGGGTCGGGCCGAGCACCGACCTTTGTGCAGGTGCGAAGCCGAAGGTCCCCTCCGGATGCACAAGCAAGAAGTTCTTGTCCGGAGGAGGTGGCTACACCGTCCCAATGGGCTCGAGGAACGCCCCAGGGAGATCCCCGTCGTTTGGACCCGAACCAAGCCACGTCGACCCCGAGGCCACGGCTCAGTTGTTTCCTAGAAAAGGACCTTCATCGATTAGGATGTCTCCTATCCCAAAAGGTAGCGAAGAATTCATAAATGACACGGATGTGAACAAGAGGAAGAGAGGGGTACGAAGATAAGAGAGGAGAACACGTCGGAGGATGGAAGGTTTGCGTGACATGGTTTCCGACAGATGTTGCCTTTAAACGCCATTGGATAAGGCCTCCTTGAGTGAACATCGTTTTCTATCATCATCAACGAGTGACTTGTCCCAAACAATGGAAAGAGACTGTTGCCCGAATGCCCGCGTTTATCTGACAAAGTTGGATTCGCTGATCCAGTGGACAATCTTATTTGAGAGAAGTTTCAAAAGATTCTTTATTTACTATTGACTTTGGATCCTCCAACAATGACATATGATTAACATTTACGTTTAGTCTCTCATTGAACAAATCAAATCTTATATGTTACATCTTAATTCTCAGATATCACCAAAAGAAATGTATCATTTTAATAATTTTAATTTTATCCTGATTAATAATTTAAAAAATATCATTATAAAATTGAAACGAAATAAATCTAACGTTGAAGGATTTAGTTTATCTCGCCAAAAAGTATCATTTAAATTAACCAAAGAACAAGTCCCAATCATTTGATACCTTGCTACTTGTGTTAGCAATGGTAGACCGGCTAAGACAACACATGATGATAGGAAAAGCTATAACACAGGAAAATGACTCTCCAATTCAGAGTTGATAACAAATATATCATCAAAATATTAGTTTTTTGGAGAAGGGATACATATAAGTATTATTTGCAAATATACACTCAAAATCGTCTAACCAGAAAACTTGGCTTAGATATCCTCAAAGAGGATGTAAAGCTGCAACAATTCCAAGAAGCTACATTAGATATATACATATAGTTTGCAAATTGTCTGCCTATGGCTAATTATCAATACAGTTCAAATTAACATTAGGCATCGATTGCAGCCGAAGCACAAACAACTTCTGATGCCCAGTATAAAAGTCTTTGATAAAACAGTCATCACCATTACAAAACCTATCAAAAATCGGTGTTGTATATTACAAGATTTGTCAAAAGAAAAGAAAATTATTACCTACAGAATATGCTCAGCATGCATGGAAAATGTTATAATCGGAGAAGAATACAGTATCATCGAGTCAAGTTCATGAAGAAGATTTGGGTGCTAGAATAGGCTGAACTGCAGCAGCCTTGGAAGTCTTCGAAGAATTTCTGCTCTGAAAACCTTTGAGCGTGCTTTCTAGCAGCTGCAGCTATTGCTAGTCTCTCTGCCTCTGGCATCTTAATCACTTCGAGGATAGCTTCAGTGTATTCCTCTTTGTTTGATGCTAGAAATCCTGTTTTACGTCCACCTTCATTCAAAACTATGTCTCTTGGGACCTGCTGAATTATGAGCTGCTGGGAAGAAAAGTATTGTCGGTGGATGACATGCATAGCTTTCGGATAAACAGTAGGATGGGAGCCCACATGCACTAACCAATTGGTATCACACCAGATGCCATGCACTCTACAACACTAATTCCAAAATGTTCATCATTGGCGTCAGAGCCAGACTGTCATAGATAATGACAAAAATCCAACCATGCTCCTCCGACATGACAACATGTGTTCTATCCTCACTAGCCTTATCCTGTGCATAGTGGAAGTTATCGTTCGTGGCATCCAACGAATCCGATTTATCCTCGATGCAATCCAAAATTTTCTGATCATTGCCACTGCTATTGATGGTGGAGTTATTGTGGGATCAGCGGTCTAGTCGAGGTTAGCGATGAGGTTGGGAACCTTGCCGCTATCCGGTTTCGTAGAGGTCTCTTGGGGTATGGCTATACAGATGAGGGCAAGCGAAGTGCGACTGTGATGGGCGGACCGATGGATTGGGAGGCGTTAGGACAAAGTGTGATATAAGTGGTCGGAGGTGGACGAAGAGGAAGGAAGGTGGTCAAGCAAACCAAAGAAGATACTGAAAATGCATTAGTTCTCGATGGGGCAAGAACGAAATCTCGGATCAAGGTGACCTGAGCTAAAGTAGTGGCGATTGGATCCGATGAGATTGGAAGAGTGAACTGGAGTGTTGGGGTTGTAGAGGGTCATAGGTGAAGGAGGAGGAGCTCTCAAAGAATGTGAAAGAGGAGAAGTGTAGACCAGATTGTTCCGAAGAATGAACGTTGCAAAGTTGAGAAGGGTGCCAACATTTGTGCTTACGGATGCATCGAAGAAAGATCAGAACATGATAGTGCCATTATGAGAGCGGTGGATGAACATGATAGTGCCTTTATGAGAGCGGTGGATACGAGTGGACGAGACGTTGGTGTTAGAACTAATGAGGTGACACACGTCAGGGTCAACGTAGGCAAAGGAGTGGCCAAGACCCTTGTCGATAAGCTCCAACGTCATAGTAAAAATAGTAGCAACAACGTTGACGGGACGGTAGTCACCCCATTTTTATTGAAATTAATGTCACGTGGTAGGCCTTCCGTCAGTAAAGTTGACGGTGTTAAAAAAATAAAAAAATTATTTTACTTTCATAAATATAAAAATTTTAATATAAAAATATAAATTCTAAGTACAGAATTAAGTAATATATAATTATCCCTGTCATATAAGGGAATAGAATAGGGCGTTCTTCGATGGATTTGTCGCAATGGATGTAAAGGACACTCAAATAGGATGATACTGCACCAACCTCGATTTTAGATTTATATGGAGTAGGATAATACAAGTGACGGTCATACCTATCTCAGCCTGTAAATTATTAATTAGGCCACAAACACAAGACCAACGCGAATAAAAGCATGGATAACCACAAAAGCACACGTATCAGACAGCGAACTCACATGCAGCTTTCTGACAGGAGGAACGTATTTGCCATACTGTTTGCCAACTCTCAGAGCTGTGAAAGGGCATGAAGCATGGTGTGGCGTGGCGTGCACACGACTTCTAATGGCTTTACCTTTGGCATGGATAGCCCCGGCCGTTCAGTCATGTCCACCTCCTCCCCCGGAAGCTTCTCCCACTCGAAACAGTGGATCAAGGTCGCGAGTGCCAGCCCGATCACTCGCATGGCGAGGGCTTCCCCGGGGCACTTGCGCCGCCCGGACCCGAACGGAAGCATCCTAAGCCCTGCCTCCTCCTTCCCTCCCTCGCACTGGAACCTCTCCGGCTTGAACTCCTCGGGTTCGTCCCATGTGTTAGGGTCCCTGTGGATGGCCCACGCGTTCGTCAAAAGCATCGTGCCGCGAGGCACGTCGTAGCCACCGACGGTGCAGTCCTGGGAAGACTCATGGGGCACCAGGAGCGGCACAGCGGGGTACAGACGGAGGGTTTCATAGATGATGCAGTTGAGGTAGGGGAGATTGGGGATGTCTTCTTCTTCCACCATCCGCCCTTGGCCGATCTTGGCATCGAGCTCGGCCCTCGCCGCGTGCAGGACTTCGGGGTGGATGAGCAGGAGGCACATGGCCCATTCCATGGTGACGGCCGACGTGTCTGTTCCTGCTGCCAGTAATTCCTACACATGAAAGTAGTGTGTGTATTATTTACTATTTAGGAATTAGTGAATACAAAATAAATGATTATTTACTAATTCTTAGAACTTAATTATTATTACTAAAAGCATTAGAGTAGTTTGACATCACAACTGACTTGTGGCGAGGGATGTAATCCCGCTTCTATTACCGCTATGCGTCCCTCAATGAACTTTAGTCGTGAGTCGAAGCGGGGAGAGATGAACATAACCGTAAGATTACGAGTACCGAAGAAACGACACGTACCGCAATGAGGCCCTTAATGGTGACGTCGGTGTAAGTTCCCGGATCGCTCTCCTGCAAAGACAACATAACGTCGATCACCGTTGCCCTCCCCTTATCTCCGTTCCCTATCGCCGCCGCTGCCTCTCCGTTGCTGCCACTCCGACGCCGGCGGACGCGATGACGCTCGATCAGTTCTCCGATAAGTGCGTCTCTGGTCCGCTGGAGCCTCGCGAGCTTCCTCTCCGGTCCGCGCCACCCCAGCCTCCGCAGCGCCGGAAAGAAGTCCGCCACGTTTGCCGCCCCGCTCACCGCAGACGTCTCCTGCACTATCTCCCGGAAACGCTGCCTCTCCTCCGCGGATCCCTCCTTGAGGGCCGTGCTCACCATCGTCATAATCACGTCGTACGCCAGATTGAAGAACCTCGACTTCATCTCCACCCGCCGCGGACCGTCCGGCTCAGAATCTCCGGGCTGGAGGAAGAGGGCCTTAGCGAGCGACCGGACCGCGCGGGTCCGTGAGTCGGAGGAGGAGCGAAGGGCGGCCGAGGATAAGAGGTGAACGGCGTAGATGCGTCGGAGGTCGCGCCAGTGGGGGCCGTGGGGGGTAAAGCCCATGGTTGTGCAGACGAAGCCTAACATCTGAGGGACGAGGAGGTTGGGGCGATTGGCGAAGGCGACGTCGTGAGTAGTGAAGCACTCTTCCGCGGCGGGAGCGGAGGAGACGAGGAGGACGGGGCGGTATCCGAGGCGGAGAAGTACGACGGGGCCGCCGGCGGCGGCGATGGCAGCCAAGGCGCGATGAGGCGGGAGCTTGGCGATGAGGTGGAGGTGGCCGATGATGGGGAACGAAGGGGGGCTCGGCGGGAGGTTTTTGCGAACACTCTTGGTCCATCGCCATGACAGGAGTGCGGACAAGAGGAAGAGAGGGATAAGAAGAGAAGAGAGGAGAGGGAGAGAGGAGGAGGCGTCGGCCATGGTATGTCGTCCGAGGATGAAAGTTTTGCGTGAAATGGTTGACGACAGAGGTTGCATTTAAGCGCGATGAGATAATGCCTTCTTGAGTCGACACCATTATCGATCATCAACAATGAGTAGTAACTCGATGCCCGCGTGCCAACATTTAAATATTGCTGTGGGTGCTTTGACAGATTTGGATTCCCACCTGCATCGTTTAGGATGACTCCTATCCCAGCAGATCGGATAATTCCTCCTTGCGTCGACACTATTATCGATCATCATCATTGAGTGACTCGTTGACCGCGTGCCAACATTTAAATATTGCAGTGGGTGCTTTGACTGATTTGGATTCCCACCTCCATCGGTTAGGATGACTCCTATCCCTGCAGGTAGCGAAGAATTCATAAATGACGGGAATGCGAACAAGAGGAAGAGAGGGATAAGAAGAGAAGATAAGAGCGGAGAGGGAGAGAGGAGTCGTCGTCGGCCATCATGATATGTCGTCCGAGGATGAAAGGTTTGCCTGAAATGGTTGCCGACAGAGGTTGCCTTTAAGCGCCATGGGATAATGCCTCCACACCATTATCGATCATCAACAATGAGTAACTCGTTGCCCTCGTGCGTGCTAACATTTAAATATTGCAGTGGGTGCTTTGAAGATTTGGATTCCTACCTCCATCAGTTAGGATGACTCCTACCTGCTTATCCCAGCAGGTAGTGAAGAATTCGTCTTTACCAACAGGATGAGACATGATTGTCACGACCGAGAGGCTAATTATAAATTATCCTACAGTTAAACTTTTTTATATTTCGATCTTTAGATTTTTTAAAAATTATATTTAAATTTCTATAGTTATAAAAGTTAAATATTTAATTTTATTTATCATAACATCGTCGGTTTTACCGACGAAAACATGAAAATAATAGATAAAATGATAATTTTAATATTTTGATTATGTTTTTAATGATGAAGGATGGTGACGAAGACCACCGATAACTATCGTGGATGAGAAGAGAGAGGCACAATAAAAGTTGAGGCAAAAGAAGAGGAGGAAGAGGACGATGCAAATGTTGATGATAGCGTCGACACTTATGCAAAGTGACGAAAGGGTCATTCGACATCTACATCGACATCGATGTAGATGCAAATGCATAGTATCTTTGTTGGCACTAACAACGATGTAAGGAAGGGCGACATTGCTTTGCGTCGGTGTCGCATGATAATTGCATTGCCCTCTGTATCCGAGTGACAAAGTAGATACTGAATAACTCTTTTGTTGTTCTACATCTACGTCGGTGCTGATGCAATTACCGAACAAAACCGATACAAATGTAAAGCGTCAACATCGTCACTCTCCCTTCTCATCCACAATAACCGCTCGCGGTCCTAGCGACATTGTCGTCCGCCAATATCGAAAACATAATTGGAATGTTAAAATTATATTTTATCTCATTATTTTTATAATTCTATCGGTAAAATTAACGATAGTAGGATAAATAGAACTAAATATTTCACTTTTATAACTATATAAATTTTACTATAAAAATTTTAATTCTAAAAATCAAAATAAATATATGTAATTAGATCTCATTGATTATTCCTATTCCTTGTATTCCGTATGAGCCAAAAACGACGTTAGCCATTGGGCCGTCTTTTTTGAGAGAAGTTTCAAAAGATTCTCTTTTCTTTTCGTTAAATTTTTTACACAAGAATGAGGTTTGAGTGTTGACTTTGGATCCTCAAGAATGACATATGATTACGGCTTAGGTTTCGTCCCTCACTAAACAAATCAAATCTATATATATCTTAATTCTCAGATATCACTAAACAAAATGCATCATTTTAACAATTTTAATTTTTTCCCGATTAAAAATTTAAAAAATATATCATTATAATATGTTAAATTTTTATATTTTAAATGTAGCCTTTTAATAATTATAAAGGCAAACAAATGAAAAAGGAATATTCTACAACAAAAATATAAAATTGAAACAGAATAATTCCAACAAAAAGTATCAGTTTGAATATAACCCAAGAACAAGCCTTAACACAAGAAAATTACTCTCAAACTCAGTGATGATAACAAATATATCCTCAAAATATATATATTTTTTTGGAAAAGAGATACATAGAAGTATTATTTGCAAATATACCCACATAATCGTCTAACCAGAAAACTTGGCTTGGATTTCCTCAAAAAGGATGTAAAGCTGCAACAATTCCAAGAAGCTACATTAGTTATATACATATAGTTTACAAATTGTCAGCCTATGGATAATTATCAATACAGTTCAAATTAACATTAGGCATCAATTGCAGCTGAAGCACAAACAACTTCTGATGCCAAGTATTACTTCCAGTTGCTAAGAGTCGTTGATAAAATAGTCATCACCGTTACTAAATCTATCAAAAATCGGTGTTGTTCTCTAGGTAATAATTTTCTTTTCCATGTTCAGCATGCATGGAAAATGTTATCAGCGGATAAGAATACAGTATCATCGGATAGGCTGAACTGCAGCCTTGGAAGTCCTCGAAGAATTTCTGCTCTGAACACATTTGAGCATGCTTTCTAGCAGCTGCAGCTATTGCTAGTCTCTCTGCCTCTGGCATCTTAATCACCATGAGGATAGCTTCAGCATATTCCTCTTTGTTTGATGCTAGAAATCCTGTTTGACGTCCACCTTCATTCAAACCTATGTCCATCTTGGGACCTGCTGAATTATGAGCTGATGGGAAGAAAAGTATTTGTCAGTGGATAACATGCGTAGCTTTCGGATAAACAGTAGGATGGGAGCTCACATGCACCAACCAATTGGTATCACACCAGATGCCATGTACTCTACAACACTAATTCCAAAATGTTCATCAATCATGGAGTGAAGTCCGGCAACAGCACTTCCCAGAAGTTGGACCAAGTCCCTGTTACGGTGAACAATTCAAAGAGACCAGCTGTAAACATGGCATACAATAGAAGAAACTGTGTATCATTTGTGCACTGGCGGTAGTAGAGGATTAGAAAATGTACTGAAGATTCCTCTCCAGTCTCAAGAACTACTAAACATAAAGTTCAGGCATATGCTGACATCCAAAATTGCATGTTCAGCGAATAGTATGTCAAAGTTTCACCTCCGATGCATAGCCACGATTAGATTGAATCTAAAACTTTCTTGTTCCCTCTCTCAGAAGACCTTTGATATTCCCTCTAGTCTGAAGGTATCCAATAACTTGTTATCCTTTGGACACTATATTCAGTCGCGCATTAATGGGTCAGTTGTAGTTTGCAGGAGACTGTCAAACTAGTTGAAAGAATGGTATTGCTTAGAACAGTTCTAGATCGATTCCACTGGAACTTCAAATTGACCACTGGTCAAAGTTCTGACATGGCAGACAAATGAGTAGACCATTAATGGGAGTTCCATCCATGCTAATGGTGGAGTAAAAATCTGTCGTCGTTCATCTCCACCTCCAAACTATGGAACTGACTTCTGGTTTCCATAAGGGTAGAAAAGAAATATCCAAAAAAACCATACATGTTCAGCTTTGTTTTAGTAAATAACCCTGGGCCTTCTAGAATAAAAAGAGCCAAAGAAGGAACATATGGAATGTTGAAGTCATTATCCTCCTGCACATCTCCAGCATCAAGCTACCCATTAAGCTTTTTCTGGATATGCTTCGATTAGTCAATAACATAAAAGGGTAGCACAAAACCAAACAGTATATAAAGGATAATGGAGTCCTTATATGGGAAATTCTACTTGGTGCATCTAAACAAAAATGTAGATGTCACTAACTCTGTTTTAGATCCACTAAAATTTAAGAAAAAACCAGAGAATGTTGTTAGTTGTGTACAGTGAAAACAAATCTAGAGACAAGAAAGGGAATCCAAAACTTTAAATATACTAGCAGCTAGGAATTTTCAAGTTGAAAGAAAACTAGTACTGCAGATCGAACCTATACGTAGCATCCCTGCGGAACTCCACAAAATTATCCAAATTTAGTTCCCTGCATCTCTCTTTGAGCTTCTGCAATCTTTCTTCATCCTGCTTATTCTGACAGCTACCCACAAATTGGAGCTTTGGTCTAGGCATGCCCTGATCTAGTATTCCAACAGCATGTGCAATGCTTCCAGCAGAAGGCTACGAGCCTTGATGAGAGTCAAGTGTTACAGTTAATATTGTGAAATCAACTAACCATATGACCACATGATGAGGGCATTCACAGACATTACCTTCTCTGAGCGAAACTGGGCAACTGATATGATCACAGGACTCCTAACTGGCTTTTCCAGAAGAAGCATCTGCTTGGACATTCAGGACTTTCTTTCATCAAAGATGGTTGAATAAATCTCTAGCAGTGAACAATTAAATGGAGCCAGATGATAATATAGGATGTTTTGAAATGTCCAAATTGCTAATTCTTTTAAACAATTGCAGGCAATAAGACACATTTAGTTAAACCGTGAAACTTAACTCTCTAAAGTTGGTTTTGTAAAGAAATAAGACATCAAAATTAAATATAATTGGCTTGGAAATTTGTCATGCATGCTAAAATTGTTAAGCATCAGTCAGCTATAAGCCAGGCTGACAATTTACAAGAACTAAATATATACCTGCAGGGATGAAGTATCACAGCGAGGGTACAATCTCTTAGTGCGTTGAGGAATCTTCCACATACAATCTATATGTGATCTGGTCCATGAGGAACTTACCATTGCAAGATGTGCATAGGATCCCACCAACCCATACAACCTACTAAATATTGTATAGTACACCACTTTGCACCTTGATAGCAGAATGCTGCCTCACAAGTAAAGAAGACATAAGATGATTAGCACCACTAGTCAAAGAAAAAAAGATTTCTGCTTAGTCCATCCAAGACTAGATTTCCTATACAAAAACAGCCAAATCCATGCAATTTAATGCTTATTTATTTCTTTTAAGTCAGAGTATCAGCATTCTGACCTCGTCTACAAAGTGGAGAACAATAACAAGCAGTGTTCATCGCATAAAATATTTACATGGAAATTGGTTGCAAATAAATTATGACATACATACAATACAGAATAAGCACTAGGAAAAAGCAGGACATGGAGTAAAAAGAATGACCATGTTCTCATATGTGTGCTCCAATTTGTTTAAAAAACTCCCGTTATTGTTGAATAAACCAAATGTCATGTCATCGCACAATTCTAAGAAAATATAGTACAGATTAACTAGAACTTACAAAGAAAGTTGCATCCAGAGGTTAAAGCAGAAAGTGTGTCCATTTAACAATAAAAATTTAACAAACATGACCTTTAAGCAACATCACCAGGAGTCATATCTTGTGAAACAGATTTTAGAGTGATACTCAATTGCCAAAACAACATACGTTTACAGGTAGCTTAGGACACCAAATAAGCAACTATTTTTAGAACTTAGCTCATGAACATGATCAAGAACAAAGGTCTAAGCTGTACCAGTTCTTATAAACAAATTGCTAGAGATAAAGATTTCAAACATCAAGGAAGCAACTATTTCTGCTGTCAATTGAAGATACTATCTATTCAAATACCTGCTAGCAATTAGAGAATCATTATTGTACAGTGAGCTGTGCTGGAGAACACGAGAAACCATGTCCGAGCTGATGGTCAGATAGTGAGTATAGCAAATAATTTTGCACCCAAAAATCCAAGCAAGTGGGTAAGTAAAAGCATAACCACTAGTATCAAAATAGAATTGAGGTGTGAATTTGCACAGAGCCTCCCACGAAAGATACACTGAACCAAGACTTTGTCCCATCATAGTAAAATGAGGATATGTGTGTTCTTCAATCCACTTCCTTCTGTACAAACGAACGACCTAACAGTGCAGGTTGGCAAGTTAAACTATGAGATCATTTAACAAAAACTGAAGTGCCAGAAAAGGATGAACTTATTTTTAGCAAAAAAAATACAAAAGAACAATAGGTCCTGATGATGGACTCTTCCTTCTTATCAAATTAAAACCTAAGATTTTAAACACTCTTCCTTCTTTCGTTTCATAGGTCAAAGGTAATGGTGGTTAGCAACAAAACATCCTAACATCCTCACCAATTTCAGAATGTAAATTACTAGTCATCCTGATCGTTGGTGTCTGACTCTAACATATATTATTTGTAAGGATAGAACATCCCAACATCAGCACCAAAAAATAATCGTAAGGCCTATATTCATTATATGTCATCAGTACATATGGTTCTTGAATGTCTCCTTAAAGTGAACGGCCTCCATCAGGAAAACACTAGTGCGTGCCCACAGATCAAGAACCAATAAGAATTTTGATATGATGGATCTGAAACTAGCTGGTAGTCCTGACATTTAACGCAAATTTAAGACGCTGGACTAAACGAAAAGAGCAAAGGTCGATTTCTGAGTTTAATTCAGCACAAATTAAAGACGGAAACGACGTCGGCGAGGCCTCGCCTCAGAATGCGCAAGGGCTACCTGAGGGGGCCGCAGGAGCTTGACGCCGAACCAATCGATGGCGCGGGCGGCCAGGCTCTGAGGGGAAGCATCGTCAACAGTAAAGACGGCGCAGTCGAGATCGGGGTTCTCCTCCTGCACGCTCCTCACGGCGCAACACAGGACCCTCTCCCCGCCGCCGCCGTCGTTGGTGTAGGGATGGAAGAACCCCACTGCCCTCCGTCTCCCCCGCCGCCCCAAGATCACGGCCGCGACGGCGGAGAAGAGTACCAGGGATAGAAGGGAAGAAAGCAGGGTGGTCGACAACAAGACCCAGAGCTCCATGGATCACGCTCGGACTCCTCGCGGCCCACCGGGTTTGGGTCTCGGCGGGCGAGGTATGTGGTCTTGTTTACACGAAAAGAAAGCATCCATGCTTCGTACACGTGTGGACCACAATACCATCCACCCACACTGTGATTGGATGCAACTAGCGACCCCACAAGTGGGTCGCATCGGAGTAGCACAAATCAGCGTGACCGGTTCACCCTGAAGAATTGACGGTCGCTTGCGCTTGGTGTTCTTCGACGCTCATCCTCCATATTACTCTCCGATCGCTGCCGGTGGCTAGCCAGAGCTGCAAGACGTCCTGCGCCTCCAAAAAGACTTCTCCTCCACACTCATCTCTTCGACTCCCTTGACGATGCTCGCTGCTTTCCTCGTCTCTGGTGCCGCGGATGTTGCTAGCCTCACCTCGAACAGCTCTGCCCATTTGCTCTCCGCCGCCGGTTTCATTATGTATGTTGTAGGCATCGCCGATGCATCCGAGATCTACAGCCCGTCGATCGTAGCGAAGTGGGCAGTTTGCACTCCTTGACGTCCGTGTGTTTGTGAGGGGAAGGATTACAACCGCATTGGCCTCGACGATGACTACCGACGGGTTTTTCAGATTTCTATGGCCATATTCCCACTCAGGTAACGTCTAAACAAGATCGCGCGCATAGACAGCCTCTTCAACAGCGGAGACTTTTCTATTCGTTCTTCGCTCGAGCAATTTCAAGGCATCATGCAACCAATGCACCTGTAGGATCATAGTAGTATCGTGCATCTCTTGTCACCTGAACCGTCCTCGGTCACTTTTTATTGTGTTAAAGATCCTGAATCCTTTCAATAGCCAAAACAGTTCTCACACTGACGAGCGCGATCCTCGGGCAGCGCTCTATTCGAGGATAAAGAGATTGAATAACTTTAAATACCACAAGAAGTAGCTGTTAATGAAGTTAAGAGTCAAAGCAATGAGAAAAAACGAGATTAAAAAGATTGCTAAACGTAAACTATTAGAAACAATAAGTGATGACATGATTGTTTCTACAAGTGCTCGGTTCAGAGGACTTGGATAAAAGAAAACAGTTTTGAACAAGTACAGAAATACCAATAGAAGTACCAAAAGCAGGAGTTTCTCTTTCGCTACAGAGGCAAGGCAGTAAAAGGAGCAAACCATGTAGTATTCTTTCAAGACTGAAGAATCTCCGTTACATCTCTTACAGGGTCGCTTGCATAAAAATCAGCGTGCAAGAAAAACTTACTTGGGGCCAATGTCCTTCAGAGCACAGATCTGTTCTTCACCCATTGCAGACATCACAGTAACAACCAGATCCTTCCCCTCAGCAAACCCATCCTTGAGCTGCAATGCATTCAGATGGCCCAACATTAAACAATGTCAGACTAAGGGGAAGTATCCCTTTCTGAGGCTTTTCTATCTAGTCCATGATACCACAGAAGGATGAGTAGGAGAAACTCATAAGCTACACATCAGAAGGTGTCTCATGCACTGGAAAATCCTAGTTAGACTCACTCTACATGTCAGATTTTTACTTGTGATATTTGTTGCATCATTAAGCATGTTTTTCAGCATGTCATATGATACACACAATTAACATAACAAATAACATCAAATCTAATGTTCCCAATTTCACATAATTGCCTCTAGAGTACAATACGATTGGAGTCGCAAATCATGTAGTACGTCTTTGTCTAACTACGTTCAGTCTCTCTGAAACATCAGTGCAATTTACGCAGAGCATAAATTACTAAGTATCTGGATGTTGCAAGTTAATTTCATTTTGCGTAACTTTCTTCAGGTTTCTTAGAAGTAAATGAATTGGAAATATCAATCCTCATGACAAACCTGAGCGAGCAAATTTTCATCAGTTGGGAGTTTCAGATCATCTTTGGTGTTGCCACTCTCAGTCAAAAGACTCACCTACCATGTGCGACCAAATATTAATTACAAAACCCATCAATCAAATAGGAGAGACATGACATATAAACGAAGATAGAACATACAAAACCATCTTCAGATATGTCGATCAGTTGATAATCAGTGCGAGTAACATGAGGAACCTGCAGACAAACCAAACAAATTAAAATTTTTTAAAAAACTACCGAATCAAAAAATAAAATTCAATATGATATGTTCTAGGACAAACATCACAGTTGTGGGAGGATGGCACGATATCCTCAAGTTTTTTTGCATTAAAGATGTCTATGGCAACAAAGTGACATTTTGCGTGGCCATGCTTCCCAGTCTTGGAGGTTGAAACTTCAACAACCTAAAAATTGAAAGAGAGAATATGCTGTTTACAATCATAATAACAAAAAGGGCATGGAATTATAGAACCACAAACACATACATTAAACGCATTCTAGATTGCTACAAAGATTGTCTTTACAGTGGAACAATCCCAAAAATCATGGACTAAGGTGCATTACATGAGTTCAGTTTATTCCCTATGTCCATGAAAAAGATGTCCTTGTTTTTCACTTCCTGCAGATAGCATTTGGAGTTGTAGTAAAATACAAACAGATCATATGAATTAAGAGACCAGATCATATAACAAAATTGCATATCTTCGGCCAGATTCCTGACATCCATATATCAAATCTTCGTCAATACACATCTACTAGTTTTAATCGATGGTCACACAAGACTAACAGAAATGAATCAGATCCATCAACACTATCAAAACCGTAATTAACCAAGAAACCCATATTGGAACCATCACAACCTAATGTAGATGGAGGTTATGAAAGCATATAAGTAAAAGAAAACCAGAAGACGTTATACAATATCTCATTGCAAACAATCGCGGAAAACCGCACACCAATTAACGGATAAACAGACCCAAAAGTTTAACGGAGAAACACATATTCCATGCAAAGAATTAACAAATCCAGAAATCAAGATATGACAGAAATAGTAATTGATTCAAACGACGGAATGAACAAGAGACCTTGCATGGTCTCCCCTTGATCACGATGTACCCATTCTTCCGGATCGTCCCAGCCTGTTGCGGGTAGGTCTTGGACGCTCCAGCGTCGGCCTTGGACTCGAAATGATGCTCTTCATCCGACATGATCGCTGATTCAAAGAATCGAAGAAACAATAAACAGATCACGATCCAAGAAGGCAACAAGAATGATCGATAGAGGGGGAAAAAGAATCGAACCGGCAGATGGTAACAAGGGTTTCGTACCTGCTCGTGGTTAACGGAGGCGGAGCGAGAAATGTAACAGCGAATGGAAACGGGGAGCAAGAAGAAGAACGCCGGAATCCGCCGTGGGCTAGGGTTTCTTTTAATAAATAACTCCAACGTTGTGGCGTCCGAGTAACGATGGCCGTGCGATCGAGTACGACACGTGGACGGTCTGATACGTACAAGCATTGTTTTGCGTTCCATCTGTGTTGACATCGGACGCTTGCGACCTTTACGCAATTCAATTCTACCGATACGCAAAACATCGATACCCATCCGAATGCGACCCATTTTCTGCTTCCAAATCCCAAGGCGGGTGGGCCCGTCGGGTAATCCCAGATGGATAAAATTGACGACCCTCAACCGAATCCAGTATCGACACTTACCCCGCTTTGGGATTTGCTTTTCTGTTAAAGACCCCACTCGCTTGCTTGTCGCTTGTTAAGGGTAACAAGTGTAAGAAATGAAAGGATGAGTTGAATGAACCATAACAGGAATTATCGAGCAAGGTGAGAAAATAATGTGAAAGAGTTCAATGAAAGCTGTAGTTGAGAGAATGTCAGCACATTGGTAACGCACATCTAGTTATATAAATACAAGCAGTTACTTTGGAAGAAATATAATCTCAGAATCCTAAACATAACTGTCGATGAGTGACTTCCTCATCTCATCAACGATAGAGCTTGGCCGGGCTTCTCTTAGTTTGAAAACGCTCTCAATGACAGAGAGCTCAGTTGCAGTGGTGTCGGATCCACAGAAGGCTGTCCAGTCGTTCACAGTCATACCAGCAGCAATTACCTCACTGCCTCGGTTCACTGTTCCGGCAACGAGTGGGACTTGGAGAAGAGTGGAGAGCTCGTCGAGGTCTTCAATGGATGTATGCGGGTGAACCTGTTAGGAAATCCAACATAAGAAGATGATATCAATAACAATACTTGTCTGCCTCGTGTTTCAGTGGAAGCCACACTAACTTACCAGACCCCCTCTGTTCGAAATTGCACAATAACTGCCAACCAGTATATTCCCAGCAATTGTCTGCCTGAATACTTCTACTCCAAGTACATCGGCGATGAGCTCTTCAGTTTCCTGAAATAAAAGACCATATAATGATGTAACCTATCCGATCATGGAGTACATCGAAGGAAAAAAAATGAATTAGCTGCGACACAAGATTTAAGGTACAGTAAAAAAGGTAACTAGGGATTAGAAAAGCAACATGTCAACTGAACCATATAGGGTGAAAATGGAAGTCGTGTCAGGATTTGATTTCTCTTTTCTAGGCAAAACTAGTTGCATGTCATGTTTCATATCTGTGGATACCATCCCCTCGCAAATTGTAAGTACGAAAATAGCTTACCCTGTCCAGATCAGGGTGTGTGAGAGCAACATGATCGTTGCAAGCAATGCAATTGCCTAAAGCAGATAGTCTTTCCTCTATTCTTTGAACAACCACTTGATCAGGTAGACTATTCCTCAGATGTTGGAGCTCTGAAAAAACAATTAAACAAAAATCAATTAGAATAGTCCCCTTTGGTTACATGAGTGACTTTGGAGGATAACATAATTAAAAAAAAAAGAAATCATATTAAATATTTATATAAAATTCTCTTCCTTCTTTCATTTAAAAAGCCCCCAGATAATTTGTTTTCCTGATTAGAAATCATATGAGAAGAAAATGGTTTTTCTAAGAAAGGCAGTCTGTCTAAACCTCCCCTAAACTAAATATGATTCCCGAAAGAAGATTATTTAACAAATTATTCTTCACTGTCTACTAATCCTACACAACCATGTAAATATACTCATTGAGAATAGGGATCCAAATTGTCAGTCAAATAGCCTCGACTTTTTTACCTCAGCAAAAATTGTTGATTTTGATCTGTGAACAGCTAATGGGTAGTCCAATCACCAACTATTGTTGCAAAAACTTATCCAGCTCTGCCGGTTCAATCACCAATTATGCACTCATAATTGGCAGTCCAACCTCTTCTTTGACATGTAAAAGAAAAAGGAAATGAGAATTCTTTTTTGGACTTGATATTTCCTTAGATACATGAAAGGATCACCTAAAATTCACTTAAGTCAACAGATTTTTTCAAAGTCAAAAGATAAGCAAAAAAAGATCCTTTGATGGATGTGAAGTTACTACTGCAGCTGAATAGAAGGACTTAAAGATACACAATCCTAGAAAAATTCAAATTAAAAATATCCAGAGTCATATGATTTATTTAAACATTAGATGGTACATCATTGTTTTGACTACAGAACTACATTTCATAACCAACATCAACACAATGTTTTAGATCAGATAAACATCTTAAATGAGCCAAAAAATGTTACAATGTTGCGAAAATCCAAAGCCTATACTGCTGATTCAAGTCATGTAAACATAATCTTTGATTGCCAAAATAAGACTGCACATATTGATGATCTCGAAAGCTAAAAACTAGATATGTTAACTATTGTTTGTGATAAATTTATTGCATAAAAATGGAACAATATCCAATCATGGTCTTAAGATTTAACAATTCACACACATATATAAAATTGTGGGGGTAAAGTTAATGGCCACTTTCTTGCATATTTAGATAGGTCTAAATTCCTTCTTCAAAACTATGTAGAACAGTTTTTACTGAGAGATGATGAGGCTGGCCATGACTCAAGCCAATATGGACTGGACTCCTGTGGTGGATTTTGCATCAAAATGGTGGAACAAGCTGTCACAAGTAGAAGAAAGTTGAATTCGCTCAATATTGAGTCTTGTTAACAATCGAGAAGGCTACGACAGGGTCGAGTAGGCTTTCGCTACATCCTTGGCGAACAGGATAGATTTCAAGGTTGTGCCACATAGTAATAATTATCTTTCTCAAACGTGGGAGGCTGTTATGGATCTACTTTCCTTGTAAGATTTCAAAGACACCAGTATAAATTTCAGTTAAGATAATACAATTCCATGCAATAGAATAGTTCCAGTCTCAAAGACGGCTCCATCCCTTCTCCATTGTTCCAGTATTAGACCGATCATGCTATTATGTGACAGTGATAAAATGGATCAAACCACCATTTTATAAAGATCACCTCATGTTATTTCTTAATGCACGTACAAACAATAACTATGGACCTACCTTATAGGCTAGGTAGCAAGCCTTGTGCAAACCCAATGGCTTCATCTCCGATCAGTGTTTTCTTTCCAATCAGGGTTTCTAAAGGAAACAACTCACACCACCTTGATGATGTTTTTCTCTGTCTTTTAAATGGCTAGACTTGAATGTGCAGGGTCCACGTACTTAAAACTACTAGGGCAAATAGCTACCAAAATTCAACATCACTTATGATTAATTTATATTGCAAAATCTTCTACAATGAATTCTTACCTTGGTCCGTCGTGGTGTGAGGCAAGAGAAGCCCATTTTTATTTCCTACATTGAAGTGGGATAATGCGTGAGAAATATGTAGTCATCATATAAACTTTGGATAAACTTAGCACTTACCAGCACAAAGTCGCCCAATTATTCTAGTGCCTGCTATAGAGGTCTTCACCACAGGGATAACATCAGCCAACTCGGCTTCAAACATGCTGCATGTCATCCAATCTAGATCATCAGCGACAGATACAGGAACTATTGCAATAGAAAGAATGGAAGTGTTGAAACCTGTAGAAGTTTTCTGATCCTCCAATCGCAACCAAACAATAGGCATTGGTCAGCTTTGAGAAAACCCCAACTTCACAAGAGTTCTCAAATTGAATACCTGTAAAAAGTTAGATGACGATCTCATAGGGGATCTTTTAAGAGTTAGACCGTTTAACAACATAACGCAAGCATCATATAATTTAGAAAAGCATGGAGTTGTTATCTTCAAGTAGCTACATGAAAAGGTGAGCACTGCTTGTCCACCCAGTTCACCATCTAAGGATCTTTCAATAATGGAAGAAAAATAGAATTGTAGAACAATTTTAGAGTTTCAATTGTCTACCCAGTAGCTACATGAATGGGACACAAGATTTCAATTTCATTAGTTGTCTATATATTTTCATAAAGAGAATTACAATGAAGAAAAAAGAATAATAAGGATTTAAAGAAATCACACAGCTAAGCGGATTTGTCAATTTTTTGTAATATGCCAAATTATTTACCTTCATTAGTATCTTAGTTTACATTAGCACACTAGTTCTTCGTTTTCATTAACTACAGAAATCTTTGAAAAAAAGAAAAAGATAATATAACTATTTAGTGGAGCAGCGGATTTTGGTACTTACGAGTAGCCATGACAGCTGGCCGCCAAAAAACCCTTTATTGGCCTGTGATCACCGCAAAGAAGAAGACAGAATTGGAACATTTCATGAAGTGTAAGGATAAACTGGAACAAATTTCATTGAATCCTCAACAAAGATGCCAAAAAAATGAAAATTTAGCAGCACTAAATCAACAGATTCGGTGGCGACGGGCGAGAGAACGAAACCAATCGATCAAAACATCACGGAATAACAACAAATGAAAAATAGTTGTAAATTTTAGGCTCATGGAGGAACCTAGTCAACTAAAGGATTCAAGACTCCACCTCCTAGAAGGTTTCGATCATTTTACTTATCACCGCGTAAACCGCAAGAAATACAAAATAATCCCAAAAGAAAAACGAAGAAAAAAAGGAACGCGAACCGGAGGGACCTGAAAGAGGAGGATCCGAATCCCAAAGAGATCCAGGCGCCGAGGGGGTGAAAGGGATGGTAAGATGCCGATGCCGATGCTACTGCCGCTCGCGAGTTAGGGTTTGGAGGTTCGTCGAGGGCTCGGGTTGGGTCGACACGACCGAGTGTGGCGTTCGGTATGTGTCTGCGCATAGTCTCTCTCTCTCTGGATGGGAGAAAAAATCAAGGTGGGTCTAAGTGTGATTTAACAACCAACCACATGTCATAATCATCTATGAGTGGGTTGGCATGACAAAGTATAAAGGCTCCATCTGGCAGTTGCGTAGAGGCATCCTGGATTGAATCGATGTGTCTCCCTCTCCTAGAGGCTATTGAAAGTTGAACGGGTGGCCGGGTAGTGGAAGTGTCACTCTCGGCCTCTATAAACCATGGCCTATTCGCAGCACTTTTCTGCTCCTCGCACCTGCTTGCAACTCAGACATCTTCGTACAATGACTTCAACTTCGACCACTCGACAACTAAAGATCCGTGATGTCATCCTCCTTATCGATTCCATTATCACCCTAGATGTAATGATAAGAGTTTTATCCTTAGAGGGAGTCGAGTCGATCGTACTAAGATAGAGATTATCCCTTCGGAGGTGAATCCATTTAGTGGTGTGGCTCCACCAACTATGGCACAGTCCTCTAACTTGGACTTCATAGCATCAATCTTTGACTTAAAGGTGTTTTAGACGATCTATCACATATCAATAGTGTTCGAGTTGCTGTTTCCTCGATCGGGTGATCGACTTTATGTATCACATTATCTGTTTTGTACATGCATGGATGTATTGGAGATGGGGCGTTATTTTCACTTCCACTCTTTTTTTTATTGAGACTTTCAACTTTTGGAAGTTCTCACCTGCTTAGATGGTGCCAAATCTGTGGAGCTTTCTTGTGGTGTTTGTCAAGAAGTGTTGAAGGCTCCACATCCCCCTAACATTAACCCTCCTATTGGCTTGCTATATTCTATGCTTTAAGGGGTAAATGGGGCACTAAACTCTTGGAAGGGTTCGAAGAGAAGAATTTTTTTTTTTTTGTTTCTTCGAGGAACTAGTAGCCAATCAACTTAGATTAGTTTATTCAAAAAAATTTTAATGTCACGAGGTTTTATGGGTAAAAAAAAAAGAAGTTTTAATGATTCACTATATCCATGTCCGAGTCCACTACCATCCTTCAGATGAGTGAGTAGTGACTCATTAACATAAGACTTAGCCTTATCCTCAAAGTAAGATATCAGGGTTTATTTTTCGAGGGCATGTTTAGGATGTGTGAACTTTAATCTCTTTTTGTAAGTATGGACTTTCATGAAAATATTCTTGAGATGAATGCTTATCACCGAGGTGCGAGGATGAAATAGGTCATCTCCAATCTCTAGTCAACCCGAGCATGAAAGGAGGAGGAGGTTGGTAGAGAATACTACTAACCTATTACAGAAGGGGTTCATTTAGCACCCAAGTCAAGCAAAATCATCCTCTAGCTCCCCTCCATTGCCACTGCCTCCAAGCTAGTGGAGGCATAGGAAGAAGCTCCTTTAGTGGTGAGGCCTCCTATCAAATCCAAATCTTCATGCTCAAGGGATCGATGTGGGGAGTCTCGTCGGGAGCCTCAATCAGACGAGCCATATAAGCTCGAGACTTCCCAATAGTGGCACCAATAGTAACAACAATCATCCCACCAACCCACTTCTCATCTCTTGGATGATTCGGGGGCGAGGCCATCGACAACTTGCAATGGTGTGCCAACCTTATTAGTGCTTAGGATTTCGATCTAGCAAAGCTTCTATTGCTACGAGTTGATGATGTGATAGTTGATGGAGGAGGGGAACATTCGTACAATCTTTAATCGTCTTAGATAGGAGAGGTCGATACTGAAGATAGAGGTTGATAATCTCTGAGACACCATAGAAGAGCAGACTCGGTAGTTGGAGCAGGCTGAAGCACATGAGTTAGAGGTAGAAACCCAATGGGTGGTCAATACAAGGCCTTTTGGGGGTTCAAAAATGGGGTTGATGTGGTTGGGGCTTAACTCCTTTGGAGACTAACTAATTATCTCTCAGGTTAAGTATGACCATCTTGATATTGCACTTCCCAAGGACTCCATTATTGGGTATCCCACTGATAGCAAGATTGTAATGGTCAAAGTTGATGGCATAGATAATCGAAGCAAGATAACAGTCTATGCAAAAGATAGAGAGGTTGAGGTTGGTGATGAGGCTGAAGATTCATCGACGACGGAGGACCCAACGGGAGGTGCCCTACTTAACAAGCCAAATGTTGCCACCTCATATGTCGAGGCACCGATCATCAAGAATCCCAACCTCATTAGCCATGACTCTAGTTTTAAATTGAACTCCCGATGACATTGTACAAATACTAGAGGAGTAGTCAAGTTAATTTATCTAATTTATCTTTTTTTATTCTTTTTTATAATCAGGAGGTTTGTTTGGAATGTAAGAATTCCCAAAAATAATATAAAGGCTCTTTTACGTATAAAATACTCCTTTTTTTTTTCTAATTAAAGTGTTTTTACAAACTATGCACTGTAGTTGTTATAAAATCTTGTAAAATTAAATAAAGTACTTCTTTATATGTGATATATGTAATGTTCGAGGGATGTCCGACCTATCTAGAGTCTGGAGTCGATAAATTCTTGATCCGACCTCTTTTGAGACTCGATATGAGCCTTTATAGGTCGGTGCCAACTTACTCTTGGTATGAGTCAGATCGTTGACTTTGGCTCACCTCAAGATCAAGTCTGTTGCCATTAACTAACAAGGTTGAACTTGATCATTGAAGAGTGTTGGCCATCGATCTTTTGTAAACTAAGTTTTTAAGATAGGCTTGTGCTTTGACTTTATCAGTTAGATCCTAACTTTGCCCTCAACTTGATATCGGACCCCTCCTTAGAGAAGTGTTAGGTTAAGATGGTTGATAGTATTAACTCGGTCGGGAGCACAAACTTTGTTCCATATGTTAGATGAAAAGGCGATTCTCCAATAGAGACTTTTGATATAGTCTAATAATTCTATAAAATACTCGGGAGCTCGTATACTCATACACCCATAGCTTTACATACCCTTTTCTTCAATCATTCTAGTATGGCCTAATTGGTGACTTTAAAAGTGAACTTCAAATGGATTTTAAAAGTGGTAAAACTCGATATTGTTAAATTATGTTCTATTGCGAGTTATAAAAGTATACAAAACTCCAAATCGAGAGATAATATTTCTCTAAATGAATCTTTCAACCTACTTCTCCATAAATAATTGAGGACGAGGGAGTTGTGACCAATCAAACTTTCTTATTAAATCTTCTTGTGTAGCTCTCGAATGACTCCTTTTCTTCTTGTTGTACGGTAAGAAGGAAAGTGATAGGCTTCTTTAGGAGTTTGTGGTGACAAAGTTGAGTTTAAACTCTTTCACCAACTAATCGAAGGATGAGATCGAGTCTAGAGGGAGCCTAGTGAACCACTCACAGGTCATGCCTCTTAGCATCATGGGAAAGGAGGTTTGACACATGAGAGCATCATTTAGGAGTTGAACATGATAATGTGCTTCGAGGGGTTGGATTTTCCATCATATAAGTCTAGAGTGGGTAATCGAAAACCTTGAGGAATCGGTTCATTATTTATATTCTTCATAAAGAGGGATCATATGTGCAACTCCACCTCTGGTTATTTCCCATGTTTAATCTCCCTCCAAATATCTTCGAGTCTCCGAGCCATCTTATCAAGGTGATCATGAACCTTACGCGATCGATTCATTTAGGACATTCGGTTTTAGTGGGGGATTGGATTTTGGGCTAATGGAGGCGAACGTACTTATGGTGGCACTTGAGGTAGGCGAGACTCAACTGCGAAACTTGAAATTAGAATGGGTGACGAAATTGGAGCTCAGAACAGTGGAGTGAATGGGGGGGGGGGGGGTGCAAGTGTTGCTTGTTAGGTTAGCTGGGTTGAGTGGGGGAAGATATGAAATTATGGTATGGATGATTCTGGTTGTTAAATCCTGCACTTACTTAAACTA
Source organism: Musa acuminata AAA Group (assembly GCF_036884655.1). Lineage (NCBI taxonomy): Eukaryota > Viridiplantae > Streptophyta > Magnoliopsida > Zingiberales > Musaceae > Musa > Musa acuminata. The sequence goes on from NC_088336.1 coordinate 27,211,643, forward strand.
GAGTGTGCATGGTCTCAGAAGGAATGGGTTATTCGTGCTGGTTGCTAGGATGGAAGTGGCTAGTTAAAAGTCAAGCTTTGGAAAAGTCATCATCTAAGGATTTGGAGATGGAATCGGAACACCCCGAGTAACCTTAAACGGGGTTAAGTCATTGATACTAGCAAGTTCGGTGCTATCAGACTTTGACCCATTTGGGTTTAGGGCCTTGGGATTCGGACCGAGACAGCTGCAAAGTTCGCTTGAGACATCATGGTAAACCCTCTTTATAGTGCCAAACTGTTAGAGAAGTTTTTGATTAACCAAGTTGGAAGCTAATTCGGATCCAATCTTGTTTCCTTTTTAAGTCGATCTCAAGATGAACTCTTTTGAGAGTCATCTAAATCCTATAAAACTTTGACGATGCCTCTTCCATTCCATGCCTAAGCCAGTTGACTAGTTGAACAAATCAGACCAATATATTTAGTTCGTTGTATCCGAATGTACTTATGAGCCCTCCTCCTATAGTGGGTGTTCGGAGCCATCACAATCATCTATTGCGTGAATCGTATGATTATAGGTGCGTGAAATTTGCTCGTAATTGTCACTTGCTTATGTCGAACCCGGGATAGCATAACCTTTCAGCACATGTTATCGATCAGGCATGGCCAATTGGGTCCACTCTACTTGGCATCCGGGCAATGTTGAGGTGGCACTTAGGGGTGGAACGCGAGGCCTTGATCACATACAGTTGAGTGTCGATCACATGACTCCGCTATGTGAACCACATGGCGGCTAATCGATCAACCATGATGAACCATGATGTGTTGATGTATCCTCTACGTGGGTTCATCGTATCGACATGTGGGATCGGTTTGTCAATCACATCCCCTTACCATGTCGATTAGATGACTTCTTCGTATCAGCCTCGTGAAGTAGAGGCATCGAGATGGAGCTAACGTGTTGAGTGTATGATATTAATATTTCGATCAAGTCGGATTGTCAACCACATCCCCTCGCCATGTCGATTAGATGGCTTCTTTGTATTAGTCTCGTGAAGTAGAGGCATCGAGATGGAGCTAACGTGCCGAGTGCATGATATTGACATTTCGACCAATTCGGCTTGTCAACCACATCCCCTCGCCATGTCGATTAGATGGCTTCTTTGTATCAGCCTCGTGAAGTAGATCATCGAGATGGAGCTAACGTGCCGAGTGCATGATATTGACATTTCGACCAAGTCGGTTTGTCAACCACATCTCCTCGTCATGTCGATTAGATGGCTTCTTCGTATCAGTCTCGTGAAGTAGAGGCATCGAGATGGAGCTAACGTGCCAAGTGCATAATATTTGATATTTCGACCAAGTCGACTTGTCAACCACATCCCCTCGTCATGTCGATTAGATGACTTCTTCATATCAGCCTCTGAAGTAGAGGCATCGAGATGGAACTAACATGCCGAGTGCATGATATTGACATTTCGACCAAGTCGGCTTGTCAACCACATCCCTTCATCATGTTGATTAAATGACTTCTTCGTATCAGCCTCGCGAAGTAGAGGCATCGAGATGGAGTTAACGTATTGACATTTGGACCACATTATTCTTACTAATAATAGGAGTGTTGAAGCAAGATGCATTCTTGTCATTTGCCTCTGTCGGAAACACCTTCCGATGATAAACTTAAAAACGTTTTTTAAAAAATTAACTTTTCATATAAGGACATATATTTTTTTCAACCAACTTTAGATATCTTGCACGCAATTTAAAGCAAGAATGCCGATAGCATCTGCAAAACAAGGATCGTAACAGTGCGAAACCCATCAGCTTCGAACCCTTCGTCGTACTGACACAGACATGCGTACAATTAGATTGACTTAATGACGTTGCAAAGAAACACGGCGTTGACCCAAAAATACAAGCAGCCTAATTGACTATAATTCCAGAACAAATAAATTATTGGGTGAACAAAACATTAGAGAAGCAGTAACTATGAAGAATCATCCGTTTGACAATTTGACGCTCTTGTGATTCCCTCTCTTCCTTTGTTTGTGTCAGGCAATAGCGGGCATGTCCTTCAGCCATGAATCCAGAGGCTTTCCGATGGCGTAGACGATGAAGCCGATTGCCCTGAGCTTCTCTGCGTCCACCACATTGCGGCCGTCGAACACGAAGGCCGGCTTCTGCATGTTGTCGTAGATCCTCTGGTAGTCCAGCTCCCTGAACTCGTCCCACTCCGTCAAGATGCAGACGCCGTGCGCCCCCTTGGCGGCCGCGTACGCGTCCCACGTCACGCTCACCTGCTTCACGGCGGCCGGGCTCGTCGGCTGCAGGTGCGCAGGGTGATCCCAGTCGAACTTGTTCATGGCGAGGTCACGCCGGATCTGCTCCTCCGTCACCTGCGGGTCGTAGATGCTGATGCTGGCCTTGTCCCCCAGCAGACCCTTGCAGACGTCGATGGCGGGCGTCTCCCGTGTGTCCCCCGTGTCCTTCTTGAAGGCGAACCCGAGAACCGCGATCTTCTTCCCCGACACGGTGTTGAACATGGAGGAGACGACCCGGTTCACGAAGCGGCTCTTCTGGTAGTCGTTGATCTTGATGACTTGCCTCCAGTAGTTGGCCACCTCCGGCAGCCCGTTGCACTCGCAGATGTAGACCAGGTTGAGGATGTCTTTCTGGAAGCAGGACCCTCCGAACCCGACGCTGGCGTTCAAGAACTTGGGCCCGATCCTGGAGTCCTTCCCCACGGCGAAGGCCACCTCTGAGACGTTAGCGCCGGTGGCCTCGCAGAGCGCGGAGATGGCGTTGACCGAGGAGATCCTCTGCGCCAAGAAGGCGTTGGCGGCGAGCTTGGATAGCTCCGCGGACCACAAGTTGGTCGTCAGAATGCGATCCTCGGGTACCCAGTGGGCGTAGACATCCTTCAGCGTTTGCACAGCCCGGCGGCCCTCCGGGGTCTCCCGACCACCGATGAGGACTCGGTCGGGCGTGAACAGATCCTGGATCGCCGTGCCCTCCGCGAGGAACTCCGGGTTCGACAGGATCTGGTAGTTGACTCCCTTGCTGTTGTGGGTCAAGATCTTCTCGATGGCCTCCGCTGTCTTGACCGGGACCGTGGACTTCTCGACCACGATCTTGTCGGACCGGGAGACGTCGGCGATCATGCGGGCCGCACTCTCCCAGTAGGTCAGGTCGGCGGCCTTGCCCGCTCCGAGGCCGCGGGTTTTGGTGGGGGTGTTCACGGAGACGAAGATGATGTCAGCCTCAGCGACGTGCACTTCGACGTTAGTGCTGAAGAAAAGGTTCTTCCCTCGGCACTGCTTGACGACGTCGTCGAGGCCTGGCTCGTAGATGGGGAGTTGATCGCTGTTCCATGCAGCGATCCGGCTGGCGGAGATGTCGACGACCACCACCTCGATCGAGGGGCACTTGAGGGCGATCACGGCCATGGTCGGGCCACCTACATAGCCAGCTCCGATGCAGCATATCTTCACCATGTTTGTGATCTCGAGAGCCTGGAAAGAATGATTTCAGAAAAAATGCTCAGAAACTTGTGTGGGAGTAACTAACAAAAAATCTCCAAAATGGGATTTCGATCCATAAGATGTGGCTGGCCATGAACACAGCTCTGATTGCAGAAAAGATCACAAGGAATCAGCAATGGAAATAAGCAGAGAATTCCCATCTCCAGAAGTCAAATACAGAACAAGTCAACAAGCTTCAATCAGTAAATGAAACCGGTGGCAAGAACAGAACTTGAAAACAGATCCAGCATATCCGCATTAGCAAACTTGAATCTGTCTCGTTTTGCAAGAGATCTTGTGATGTTAAAGGTAACAGTTTGAAGAAGAAAATGAAAACAAAAGAAGATGCATCTACCATAAATCAACATAGCCAGCAGAAAGTTCAAAGAACAGTCCAAGGAAAAGGAACAAATCCCTTGAGTACGTGAAATTGGCAACTTCAGATCATAAAACCAAATTGCAGAAATTAGCTAACGAAATCACCTTCCCAAAGTGCTCACACTCTGGCTCTGGCTCTGGCTCTGGCTCCAACAAGGGGGTACAAAGAAGAGAATGGAAGGAGAAAGAGAGAAAGGTGCTACCAGAGGGAAGAAGAGAAAGAAATGACTTGTGGTGACGAAAGGAGGAGGTGACTCCCCTCCTTAAATACACAGAGTCTCATCGAGATCTACTCTCTCGCTTTCCAAAAACTAACCATGAAAAGCCTTACGTTTTACCAGCATAGGAAGACAGTTCAACACGCTTTTGAGCATCCATCACAGTCCACCAAACTTGAATGGGAAAGGGTTAGGTATTTAGGCACGCATTCCAACAAGCAGTAGCATTCAGAAGCAAAGGAAATCAATAAACATATGATTCTAATCCATATCTACCATAAACACACACTGCAATGCCATATTATTGTCCTGTTCTACAGCCAAACAATTCATCAAGTATAAGATGGTAATATATGCACACAAAATCAACAAGAACTGCAGACAGAAATCAAATAGCATCAAACATCAAATTCAAAGCTTTCACAAAGGCAAATGTCCGTCTGGATACAGATCAAACATCCTAATTTATCCTTTTACAATTCATAGTCAAATACAAAATCCAAACAGTGTACCTGTTCCTAAAAAGACAAATATTTCTGTGACACACACCAACCCACAGACACATTCCAAGTGTACAACAGAGACATTGTCCAACTACAACACTTGATTCACACACACACAAAAAACTGGAGAAATCATTGACAGGAAAAATAATACTAACAACCATGGAAACTGCAACTTGGAAATAAATATGAACAGAGAGAAAAGAGGGTAAGAGTAAAAATGAACCCTGCCAACAAAGCCCATGGCATAGAACAGCCAAAGGTGCAATTTTTTTAAGATAAGCGACCGATACCCTTCTTTTCGACAGGAGAAATCGCTATGAATTCAGGTGAATTATGAAAAGAAATCGCTACAAAGAGACGTTTGCCGCTACCAAACTTCAAATTCAAGAACAGAGAGCGACTCCAAACCTGACATTAGCAACAACTTGGGTCTTTGAGTAAGATGTAAGTGATCAAATGTATCACTTGTTTACAAACCCAAATTTCAAGATGACCGGAAGGTAATTGCCACCAAATCGACCGCAATGGATGGACAAAAGAAACCGAAAAGTAAATCAAAAGAGAAAACAAAAAAGGAAAGATTGAGAACGAAAAGAGGCACCTTATTTTCTTCAGGCAAATTAAACGAGCGATCTGTGATGAGATTAGAGTTTCTGGTCTGCGGCACGGCAGCCGGGATGGAGATTTAGGGCTTTTACTAATGCGCACGGTGTTCCGGGAGATGTATCGCCGAGGCTTCTCTTGCCATCCTCTCCCTTCTTTTCCTGTGTGGTTTTGGAAACGAGTAAATTTAGGGCCTTAATCCCTATTGTTTTTTTGTTTCCTCACAATGCCTGTCACGCCAGTGGTGTGAATTTTGGGCAAATGTAAAGAAAGAAAAAAAAAAGGGAAAGAAATCCTAAATGTCATTTTCCCTTTTTCTTTTTCTTTCTTTCTTTCCATGCTTAGGCTGGTAAGCTTTTTACTGGGAGAGACTATTCTTATTCCACGCATGTGTATATACTTGCGTTTATTGAGCAAAACAAGGCTGGGTAGAAAATATGGGTTTTAAGATAAGCGCATCACTATGTAGGAATTTGACAAGTCACTTGCTCCACTCAAATAGCATTTCCTACGATTATAGAGTTGTGTGTGGACATATTAAAATTAATATTAGAATATTATAAAAAAAAATTATGTTATTAAAATATATTTGAAAGTCAATTATGTCGGATTCAATTGTCGTTTTGGATCTAATTCATTTTTTTTAGCACAGATATTATCATTGATTATCGAACTTGAGAGGATTATATGCCTAAACATTTGATATAAAAAATAAATAAATATTTTTTAATCCGAAAAAAAAATGACATCATAGGTAGGTGTTCTTTATATAAAAGCAGATAAGCAGTAGCTGCACTTGTAGCAGTGTTTGAAGTGTTGACGATCCCCCCAAAAAATGTAGTGCACGTTTGCGACCACCAAATGGGACTAATAAGAAATGCACCACCGAATCCCATGGCCATGTGCAATCAAACTTTGTACTTGTACTAAGATCAACGACCGTACATGGAGCGACATGCAAAATAATGCTGCAGTCACCGTTGGCAGCCACGGCCAACCAAGCGGTGACAGCCTGGTAACAGTACTCGGCCGCTTGCTGCAAGTTGCAGCTGAATTGGCTGACTTGCAAGAGACCACCCCTCCATTGATTTAGAGTCCATGTGGTGGGTCACTCGCCTACTAAATTCCAGGGTGTCGCAACCTACCACACTTGGGAGTGTGCCTTACAATTAGGTGTTTGATTGGGATTCGATAAGACCCAGCAAGTCTGGTGAATGGGTTTTGTCAGGAGTAATGCAGTTCCATTTATAAAGCATTTTGGTCACTTTCATTCTAAGACAAAAAATGGAGGAAACAAACAGCAGGCATTGATGTTGACGATGAGTGTCCCAGGCAATAATATTGTGTTATGTATGACTTCTATTTTATGGCTGCCGACGAGCTTTTTCCAACAGCAAAATCTTCACTACTACTCACGTTGATCATAGTCCGCGTCCAGATGATTGATCATGATAGTTACAGAGTTGGCTATATGCTCATACGATTCAGAGATGACAACCAAAAACATAACATAGTTGATCAAGGACCAAGAAAAAATGACGAAATAATTCTCACCAGCAGAAACTTCGAGCGAATCGAAAATCCAAGCAAGGTAATCAACTATGTGATTGGCTTCGTTCAAAATGGTCATTACAGAGATTTTCAATGAATACAAGAAATCTAGGGTGGAAATTTTGGTCACCCAAAGAGGTTTCGACTTGCATGAGATTCAATAATATACTTAGCATTATTTTGGTCATCCAAAGAGGTTTCGACTTGCATGAGATTCAATAATATACTTAGCATTATTTTGGTCATCCAAAGAGGTTTCGACAGCAGATAACACTGAGCATCGCAACTAAATGATTGTAATAAATTGTAACCCCCCGAAATTGCTCTTCTTGAAATCATCATTTCTTCCTTATGCTACTTTTATTTTGATCCTTCCTACCCAAGTACTTCACCTTGATATTGTCTCACTTCACAACATCATATATGCTGTAAAATGAAACCACCAAATTCACTTATTAAAGCCTACAATTCACATATCACAATCAAATCATGTGTCCTATATTACTAAGTTGGCTCAATATCCCACCATGCAGCAAAATTCTAATCCATGATGCTAGGTGTGAATTTAAACAGACATCAGCGAGAAAAGAATATAAGTTGATGCTACATTTACCATAAGTCATTAAAGCTTCAGGATTTTAAGCAACATTCTTGTAAAGAGCATAGTTTTGAAACAAAACCTATATTAACCTCAAGCCTCTCACAAAGTTGAATATAAGAAACAAAATCAAGTCGAAACTGCCAAGAAAATGAATTTCACATTTGATAAATTAAACAGATTCCCGATACTTAATGATAAAAAGAAAGTTACGTTACTGATGATAAAGTTATGCTTGTACCCCAGACACATCCAGCAACTTGGTCAAGATCTCGCTGCCCCTGAGAAGTAATCCTCCTCCCACTGAAACATTTAACAAACATGATGTAAGAAGACATGTTGTATAGAGAGATATTGACAAGTAAGCATAGATATGATGTATAGAGTAGGGTACAAATTCTGTAATATTAGAAGGGTGAATTCTCGAAAAAAGCCCATATGTTTGAGAATTTCCCAGATAACATCCCAAGTTTGAAAAACTCCCACAATGCATCCCTGATTGCATGAAAAGTCCATCTTACCCCTAGCAAATAAAAAAAAAAACTTTCTTCCCAGACCCGCTGCCACCGCCACCTCTACCCTGCACTACCACCTACAACCCTCGCACAAGGGCCCGCCGCAATCGCCAGCAACCCACGTGTGAGGGCCCGCTGTTGCCGCCAGCAATCCTGGCCGCCCCCCTCCACCTGCAGCCCTTGCGCAAGGGCCTGCTGTCACACCTTCGTCGCTAATTGTGGAGGGGCAGCAAAGCCTCCTCGCCGTCACGGTCTCCTCGTGCCCCCTCCTTGCCGTTGACCGCGCTTGCAGTCTCCATCGCTGGCTGCAGAGGGGCTGCGGTGGTTGCACCTCTATCGCAGGTCCAACAAGCGCTGCTACACCTTCCATCATTGGGCAGGTTCGACGAAGTGTCACGACCTTAGCTGGTTTTGCCTAAGGCGTGCGGCACCCTCGCGCGTCCGTCCGCAAAGGTCAGCCTCCCCGAAGCCTCCCATTGTCCCTTAGGACCAACAAAAGAGAGAACGGGTTGAAGAGAACGCCTCAATCGGGATCCACAAGCAAACATGTCCGAAAAACACTTCATAGACAATGCAAATTACAAACAGACTTTACAAGCTCTGAATAGTGGCACAACAAAGGGTAAAATGGTCCATTACAGACCGAAAAGCTCTCGAACGTGTCCACATGACACAACCTTTATTTACAAGCCTAAAGAGGCCACCAACCCAACTAAAATGGGACTATTAAGCCTTCGGCCGCCCCTTTACATTCTATACAAGGCATGAACATGCCAAAAGACAACGGACAGACATAAGCATTACATCCAACATCTTGTTTAGAAGTTTGTCCGTTACATTCTCCCCCACTTATCTCTTCGACGTCCTCGTCGAAGCCTTTGTGAACACTGCAACTCTTCGCCTTTGCTGAGTCTTCAATCTTCCGCTCCAGCTGCAATGCGCCTCCTGGCTCCCAGCTGCTCTCCGCTGCTGTTTCTGAGTAGTCGAACCTTTGATCCGCCATGCTGCTTCAACTCGCCAATGACTCTGACTCTGGTGTGGGGTTGGCTGAGTTGTATTGATCCTCGTTGATTCCTGCGGATCCACCAAATGAAGGAAAAGACCATTCTTACTGCGCCAGTTTCTCAAAATTTCCACATGTTGCTTGAACTGGGTGGATGCTTGTTGGAGCTTTAACGAGCATCGCCTCGCAAACTTCTGAAGTTTTGGGTCCTTCCTCCACAAAATCTGCTCATTGACTCTTCTTTCAGTTAGTTGTCACATCCAAGTAGGTTCGCATCACTTCCGCTTTCGATTGGCATTTCGTTGGGAAATGAAGCGGACAATCTACTCTCAGTAGCACTGATCACCGTTGGTGAGGATTTTGACAACTATTGTCTTCCATTATCTTCGAAGGGTCTTTGAACTTGTGCAGAGCTCCTCTGCTGGATAGATAAGAGAACTGGGATACTCGGTTTCGCCCATTCTCTTAAGAGTTGAGAAGGCAAAGGTTACTTGACTTCGCCCGCCTCCTCGAGGTTGTACTTCATGCATCGAGCTGGTTACTGGCCTTCGCCTGCTCTTTGCTCACACTTCTGAAGCACTTGAAGTGTTTGCACTCCTTGCGTTGAGTTAGCTACTGTGATTCACCTTCTCAATGCCATTGAACTTCTGGAATGCAGGAAGTTTTCACCCCAACTTGGAGTAATTCTCTGATAGATGAGGTCGCCTCTGGGATTGTACCGTCTTCTCCATCAACCCTGCCGCCTACTCCACTGAGTAGCAAAGGTACAGCACCACGTACTGCCTGCTTCGTTCCTTGGTCGTGCACTCTTGCATGACCCGAAGTCCTTCACTTACGGCTATCTTGATGAGAAACTTGTTGACACCGGTCTTACGAAGTTTCTTGGCCTCTGCCCTTCAGCCTTGTCTCGGTACTTGGAGATTGCCTCTGCATGCTCCACCTCCTCGGCCCCTTTCACGACCAAGCGCTCTCCCTCCGTGAGAGCAAGGGATCAATGACTTGCACGGAAGTCCCGCCTCTGCGGTACCATGGCGCTGCCATGCCCATGGCCCTACTATCCGTCGCTTCGCCTCTGTATCCCTTTCCTTCACAATCAGTAGAGATGTCTCCGTGGCACTCCTCTGAGTCCACCTCCATTCTAACTGATGCTTGATTTTGGGTAGCTAAGTCCCTCTGGACTCATCGTCGCTTCCTCGCCCCTTTCGACCTCCTGCTTCAACACCTCTGTGTTCTCCAAGCAGTCTGTTTGGTCGATGGAAAGACAGACTGCAACTCCCATGCATGGCCTCTGCCATCACATTGTAGGGTTTGCACCGATTCTGTTCTCCTTAGCTTCCTTGGTAGCAACGTTCGCTTACTCGACCTTGTCCTCTGACTTGTCGGGCTCCCTTAAGCGAATATGAGCTCTGGAGCAGTCCAACTCTCCAGCTGCTTCGATCATACCTCTGCATGATCAAGTCCCTCTCATGGGACTCACTGGTACTTGCATTCGAACTCTTCCCTTGGTGGAACCCAGCCCCCATATGCTGATGACCAAGGTTTTCATCCGATGCAAAATTCGGTGCACGCCCGGAAGACCCACCTCTGCGGTACCATGGCCTTCACTCCTTGAATCCATAGCCCTTCTTGCCGTCGTGTTGTTCACCAAAGCGGAGCTCCCAGTAGCTCCCGATCATACCTCCATATGATCTCATCCCTCACGGGACATGTCGTGTGTGTCGCATTGCCACGAACTGTTCCACCACGATCCGCTGCACCATGTCGCCTCCTGGTGACATCTCCATTGCATTCTGATCCTTGTGGAATAAACTCGAATTGTGAACCCTCCATGTGTGGCCTCTGCCAATACATCGCCGGGTCTCCTCCACCTTCGATTTTGTTCGCTCCTTTGGCAATCGACCTTCATCCACCCACTCTTGGGTCACACCTAGATGAAGCACCGCTCTAGGACAGTCCGTCGCCCAGTAGCTCCCGAAGTCCACCGACTTCAATGTAATTTGTGCACCATTGTCTGGATCCTGGGCCTCTGCCCCTACCAGCACAATCTCCACTGCGCACCGCTTCCTTCATAGCAACTCGAATGGCAACACTGTGGCATATTCTTCAAGAGTACCCGCCTCTGCGTCCTCTTGCCCCGTGCTAAGGCCTTCTGTACCCAACTTCGCCTCCGCAAATTGAGTCGCCTTAGTTCCTCCATCGAATGCTCCTCCGAGATAAGGTGCATGTGCCCCGAAGCTCCCTTCGTCTTTGGCACCATGCAAGATGAGTCCGCTCTGTCAGAATGAAGGACCCAGGGAACAGCATGATTCTACTCCTGCCTCTGCAAGAGTTCATGTCCTTGACCTCTGTCTAGGGAAAGCGCTGTGCCTCTGCTCCATGTTCCAACTTCTATGCTGGCTCCCTTCATGCGGTTTGGGTACTTCGCCAAGTTACACCCAAGTTGCTCCGCTCCTCGTTTCTGCATTGAGTCGATGGTGGCCCTCGCGCCCACCATTCCACGGGTCAGCCCTCCCTTGAGTCCGATCTCCATATCGACTCCAAGTGTGCCTCCATTTGAGTTGCTTTGGGTCGCTCCCCCACTTGATCTCGCAATGCATCCACCAATGCATTCTCTCAAGCGAGATCATGCGACGACTCCTCGCCGCTTGCTCAGTCCATCGAGCTTCGTGGAGTTGTTGTTTGTGAGGTACTCCTCCTCAACATGTGAAGTCCGTCTCACATGATTCTCCCTCTGGAGAGCTGAGACTTATCCCTCCTGGATAACTGTCCCGTTGGAGCAACATCTCTCTTCGTTTCGGAGACCACCATCCCCTTGGACTACTCCGATCTGCTGAACAAACTGTGCATTGTTCTGCCTCTTGCAAACGCACTTGCTAGATTGCGCCTCCACGTCAATACAGCCACCGCTGCACCCCTCAAGGCCTAGCAACATGCTGAACTCGTTGCACACTTCAGCCTCCTCCGGACGTATCCTTCGCATGTCGAAGAGAAAGTTTCAATGCTCCATGGCGCCGAGTCTCGACCGCCTTGGGATGGCCACGAACAATCCATCGTCCGCATACAAGCCCATGCATGAGTGCCGAATTCTTCGAGTTAGCAATTCCCCTCACCTCTGTGAGCTTTGCACAACTCTTTCGGTCGCTGAGCAACTCATTCCACTTTGCATGGTCTCGTCCTTTGCCAAGCGCCTCGCTTGCCTTGAGCACCATCAAGTAAAGTTGTCAACGTTGAGCCGTAGCTCAAACTCAGCCATCCCAACCTTTGTGCGCTCCAAATTCTTCCAAGCTTGCCTGTTCTTGTGGTGCCTCTTGCGCGAAGGGTTGGCCATTCCTCTGAATGCCAATCTCAGATGCCCGCTCCTCTGAGCGACTCTTTTCCCTACATCTCCATGCCCGTTTTCCCTCAAACGGTCGCGCGTGTGCTGACTGCCCTCAACGCAGCCCCGCTAGGTCCCCCACGTTTGCATGTCAAGTGTTTCTATGAGTGCTTGTCCCGCTCTGATACCACACTGTCACGACCTTAGCTGGTTTTGCCTAAGGCGTGCGGCACCCTCGCGCGTCCGTCCGCAAAGGTCAGCCTCCCCGAAGCCTCCCATTGTCCCTTAGGACCAACAAAAGAGAGAACGGGTTGAAGAGAACGCCTCAATCGGGATCCACAAGCAAACATGTCCGAAAAACACTTCATAGACAATGCAAATTACAAACAGACTTTACAAGCTCTGAATAGTGGCACAACAAAGGGTAAAATGGTCCATTACAGACCGAAAAGCTCTCGAACGTGTCCACATGACACAACCTTTATTTACAAGCCTAAAGAGGCCACCAACCCAACTAAAATGGGACTATTAAGCCTTCGGCCGCCCCTTTACATTCTATACAAGGCATGAACATGCCAAAAGACAACGGACAGACATAAGCATTACATCCAACATCTTGTTTAGAAGTTTGTCCGTTACAGAAGGGGGGTTGCTGGCCCGGTGGAGGGGGACGACCGGCGAAGCGAAGGCACGACCAAGGACTAGGCGGAGGGCGATGGCCGACAAGGACAGAATGGTCATTTTGAAGAAAAGGGGTGCCCAGCGAGAATTTTTCAAACTTGGGGCACTATCCGAGAAATTCTCAAACTTAGGAGCTTTTTTCGAGAATTCACCCATATTAAAATGCACTTATGGTATTCTAGTTTATTAGGATTATATAGCAATACTTGTTTTTATAACCTCTGAGTCATTTCCTTCCAAACACATGGAGACTACCTAATCCAATAGATTGAACAAGTGCTTGAATGTCATTACATTTGATAAGCCATAAAATGATCACCTCACGAGATTTCAACAGATGTTTCTCAACTTCCAACACATATGCCATATCACCATCAGGTATGTCACATAGATAGAAAACGGTTTTCCAATATGTCATAAACCATGGGAAGTAAATAGTCCAATAAAAGAGCAACCTAAGCAGAAGGTTAATAACAAAATGCAATTGATGCTTACCCTTTGGGGTCAATTTCAATGATATTCACGTTTTGTAATTGTTGCAAGATATGCCGAGCAATTGCCCCACTGCTCTTGCAGAAATGTGGTGGGCGGCTACCATTCCTCTTGCGACCTCCATAGATCTTCTGAAAGCCTCCTACTCCAATGCCCTGCCTCAGGTAAATTTTCCTCGCCATAGAAGCTGCCAATTATTTGAATTTACAATTAAGGGCTTTAAAAGACTTGTAAGAGGTCATCCTGAATTCAAGAAACCAGTTACAAATAGCATGCCATTACCAGCTCTGATGTAGTACCAATCCGGGTCATAAGGAGCAAGCTCCTTGAACCTTCCAGTCTTCACAATGTCTATCCACTCAGGAAGCTCGAGCTATCGATTGAAGCGACAAAAAATCAATTAAAATATAAATAACACAAACAAATAAAGCAACAGAAACATGCAGAAAACTTTGCCTTGTCTCTTATTTTGATGTAGCATGCAACTGAACTGATGCAAAAAGTGATGGCCAACTTTTCTATTAATGCTAAATCAAATGCTTTTCCAAGGTTTATTCATTTTAAAAAGGCGATGCATCACTTTTCCAAGAACAACAATTGAAGTCTCCAACATTACAACTGCACTGAATTAGGTGAATCCAAAAGAGATGCCTAATGACACAAATTTCTCAGGCCAACCTAACTGGAGGTTCAGAACAACTATAATTTTCATCTGTAGCACAAATTAGAGAAAAAGTGGCTCCCCAGAAAAGAAAACATGATGCCCCATTACTCTCACTAAGGCACAATTGGCAACATAGCCAAATGCTCGATAGAAATCAACATATTCCTAAGGTTAACAATCATCATATGATATTTTGAGAAGTAAGCATGTTATAAGTATCACAAAAAAATTATGCAAAAGTGAATTATAAATACAGAGAAAAACTACTAGGAAATTGATGAAAATCTAATACGATCAGGCCTGGGGTAATTTCTAGCTAAGACCTTTTAAGCTACGAGACACTTTTGGCATCACTTGATTATTACTTTCGGGAATATCAAATATTAAATCCCTCGTCAATCCTTGTACCTCTCTTTGGGGACTAAACCCTAATCCTTCCTTTGCGGCAAGACGTGTGTACCATCCCTCTAGCTGGAAATTCTCTTGCCATGACCAGAATCATGGAAACCGCCCAGCCACAAACTGAACTCATCATAAAGGTTCCACAAGATCAACAGTACATTATAACCTTTATTTGCTCAACTGACATTGCATTGTCCGTGACGGGGAAAAATAGATAGATGCAAGAATAGTAGAATAAACGATTCAAGTAATAGATCCCACGCAGCTGCATGTGATTTTTGTGAGACGCGAAAATGGAAAAGTGTGGCGTTTTATCGTCTGACAAGCACAAAAAAAGGGAACAAATGCGAACTTTTCATAGGTTAGACAAAAAAAAGAGGGCCCGGCGCGTGAACAGGGAAGAATATGGTGGAACCTTGCCGGATCTCTTGAGATGGGCTGAGTACGCTTTGACGAACTCGTGGGGAGACACATCCTTCACGGTCTTGGACACGGCCCCCGGCGTCTGCTCCATGTGCCTTGCCCCACCGCTTTGCTGTTTTCCAGGGCGCCCGCGAGAGATCCGAAACTAGGGCTTCTCTGGGTCAAAACCACCAAGAATTACGAATTTATAGGAGAGGGTAATAACTGAATGCTTAATTACTAGAATACCCTCTACAAACGAACCGGGGCTTGAGGTCACGAAACTGAAAATAAAACGCAGTTATTGTTATTATTATTATTATTATTTACTAAACGCAGTTTTGATTCATAAGACGATTAATGGTTTCCAGACGATTATGCACCTAATTTATAGAATTACTTATGAAAAGCCACAGAAACAATATAAATATATATATATATATATATATATATATATATATATTTTATCTTAAGTTAAAAAAAAAGTATTTATCGATTAAAAGACTATGTGCTGTTAATTATAGAATTCTGTGGTATTGAAAAGATTTAGCTGATCAAATGATTCCTGGAATTATTCAGTCAAATCAATAATGACCAGCTACTAAAAAACTGATTGTGATTTCCTCGTGACAATCAAGAACGTAATATGAGTCGCACAGCAGTGTTGTTACTGTTGGATAGGGTTGCCACAATTGTTCTTTTATCATTTATTGTTTAATTTGTGGTAAAACCACATAGAAAGATATATATATATACATATCAAGTATTTGAAGCCAACTTCAGAAATGCTAATAACTTTGAAGTCTTTAAAAGACAAAAAAGAATTTTAATCAGAGTTGTTATTAAATCATTGGTCTAACTGATGGAGAATGCAAGTAACCTTTGTTCTTTTTTCCTGCCAGGCATACCACATGCATCTTCTCAGGTGAAAATGAAGTGGAACTTTATATGATCCTGTGACACATCAGCAGAGGCAAAAATAAAAGAAAAAATCATCTGTCAAATTAGGCTGGCTTCAATAACATAAATGGTGAAGCAATTCTTTGAAACAGGTACATGACCAAATCGAACGAGTTACATTGCAGCATAATTAAGAAAACAACAAGATTTTGTTTTTTTATCGATTCAGGTGTTGTCCTAACATTAGTTGTTTCATTAATTTGCAACAATGGTTCACACGAAGCCTTTAATCACAACATCCAGAGTAGCTAGCTGCCTTCTTACAAAACATAACACTTGCCGAGTCCAACATATGAAAGCAACAGACAGATAAGGGACGGCATCAAAACATTCACCGGTCAAACAATTAGCGATATGGCATTGCACCAACAAATGGGTAGAGTGAAGAAACAGGCATGGATGACGCAGCCACCCTGCTTGAGGTTGCATGGTCAGGGTTGTAGAGCTCATCGTCAGCAGCACGATCTGTCTGTGGAGCCAGTCCTCCCTCCCTCGATGTTACAGTGTCATAGTCCCTTGCAAGGAGGGGATCACTTGGAATTATCTCAGGCACCATCCTATAACGAATCCTGATGCAGAAGAACTTCAGTTGGCATCAAGAATATCAAAGCAAACAAAACACAAAAATATTAATATCAATCAATGTCATCTATAGTATTTCCAGTCTAAGAGCACAGGTCATGAGAGGTAATCAATCTGGCAGTCACAAAATAATCAGAAAACCCAGAAGGTACAAAAGAATCTTTAGTAATTGCTAGGATCTTAAAATTGTTCCAAGTGTTTATGATCTAAAATTGTGCTGAGAGGAAAGAGATCTATAGGAAACAGCACAAGCACAAACATAAAGCATGAATCAAGCACGTTTGCCATCACCGGCAATGTCTCCAAACAATTACTTACCTTGCAGATGGAACAGGATTTTCTGGATAATAAGCTCGCACAGACTCCACTTGATATTGATCAGTTGATGATGCTTGATAATATGGATCGGCTAGAGGTGCTGGACAATATGGATCAGCTGGAGGTGCCCGATAATACGGATCAGCTGGAGGGGCCCGATAATAAGAATCAGCTGGAGGTGCCCCATAACACGGATCAACTGGAGGGGCCCGATGATAAGAATCAGCTGGAGGGGCCCGATAATAAGAATCAGCTGGAGGTGCCCGATAATACGGTTCAGCTGGAGGGGCCCGATAATAAGAATCAGCTGGAGGTGCCCGATAAGACGGATCAGCTGGAGGGGCCCGATAATAAGAATCAGCTGGAGGTGCCCGATAAGACGGATCAGCTGGAGGTGCCTGATAAGATGGATCAGCTAGAGGTGCCTGATAAGAAGGATCAGCTGGAGGTGCGACTGGGGGTGCTCGATATGATGGATTGGCTGGTGGTGCCCGATAAGATGGATCGGGTGGAGGTGCCCGATAAGATGGTTCGGCTGGAGGTGCCCGAGAATATGGATCAGCTGGAGGTGCCCGGTGATATGAATCAGCTGGTGGTGCCAGATAATACGACTTGGCTGGAGGTGCCGGAAAATATGACGCGACTGGAGGCACCGGGTAATATGGATCAGCAGCGGGCTCAAAAGATGAAAGCACACGTCCAGGTTCAACTGCAGGAACTACTCGGAGACGTGCATAGGGACCGCTGGCAGAAAGAGGAACTTGAGAGATGTAGCGCCGCTCAGGAGTTGGAGTACGTGCCAAATATTGTGACCCATTTGGATCCGCAGGAGGTAAATAATGAGCCGGGGATCGGTGATTCTCAACATAATGAATGGCAGGTGCAGGCTCAGGTGGCAGAGTAACAGGACGGAACAACGACAACAATTTATGGACCTGAATTTCAATTCAAAGAGGAACAAAAAAATGCAGTCTATCACCAAATAATGTGGAACATAGACATGTAACAGTACCTTCAAGAAAAGAAAATATAGAACGCTGTAAAGTACCTGTTTTGAATTCAGTTGTGGGGTAAACTTGCCCTTAAAGTTATAATTATCTCTAATAGCAAGTTTAAATGTAGCTTCAGGAAGAGGAAGGCAATCCTTATCAATCTTGAATTTCACCTACAATGAAACAAAAGCAAGTAATTGCTATAAGCTTAAAAAATGAATGTTTAAGATTTAATCTCCTGCTCGATGAGTGGCCATGAAGAAATAAATAACTCCAAACTTTAAAAAAAATGATAAGGCTTATTATGGTTTGCTCATGAACCCATGTTGACACAAGCAGATCAGACATATTGCATAGAATTTCTACGACAAAAACTTTCATATCTATAGAATTTCTAAAATCAATAATTTATTGGAAACGGATGAAAAGTGTGAGCGGAAAGGAATGAAAAGTATAAATCAAATACAAAAAGAGAATGCCCATGATATACATGGGCCCCAATGAGGTTGTATGCTGTGTCACCTTGGAAACTGATTTGTTTTTTGGCTAAAATAATGAAACTAAACAATAAAAAATAAAAGGGGGAAATGCTAAAAAATCTACATGTGCACAAATCTTTCCTTCTTGTTCCAATAATTCTGCAGCCGCCTTCTTATCTAGCAAAGTTTATTTTTTTATCCTTATTTTAGCATATTGTTATAATCACAAAAACTTCTTACTTTGGATGTTATCAAAATGAGCAACTTACCTACCTGTTGAGGCATCAGCCAAAAGAATCCAGGTTTAGTATGCTTTGCATCTGAGACACCAAGTACTTTTATACAGTAAATCATGCCTCATTGACTTTCATACTCCATAAAATCGGAACTGGGATCAGGATCTACCAAAATAATTATATAAATGCAAGTTACTACTGATATACATAATTAGTTAATAACATATAATTATGTTGTACATAGTTACATAAATCATCAACCAATAATGCACATTTTCCTACACATGACTATCTGTGTTCATGAATATAGCTATATATTATTATATAGATACATATAACATTATTTACAATTTATATATTAACATGCTTGATAATGACTGGAGAGTGGCCGCCAGAGAAGTAGAAATTAAGCATACGGTGACCAGCAAGCGAGCAGCAAACAGGTTGATGTAAATCTTCTGCTTCCGCTCCTTTGGAGCCCTTCTCCCTGCTCAACTCTTCCAGCCCCCCTCATCTTCCTCTCTGTCTCTCCTTTCTCATATTTTATTTGATTTACCCCTCCCTCTTTCTCTCCTCTTTCTTCCTATTCTTCTCTTCTTTCTTTTCCAATCTTTACTTGATCTGAATCCAGTTTGGCAACAAGTAGGTTGACAAGATTTCAAGACGGAATCGATTGGAATTATTTCTAGATCATCAGAATTGACTAAATATGAAACAAATCAACCGATCCTGAGGAGTTCCAACCACCTAGGTCCATTTATCATCCTGAGAACTGTAGATTTCTTGGATTGAGAAGCCTAATCCGAATCCAAAAATCAGACAACCAGGATCAGAATCAGCCGATTTTAAAAACTAATGTGACCTTTCATGTAGTTGACATTTCAGCCAAAAACATGAGACTCAATCACCCTCATATTTTAATGCGTAAAAAATTATTCCAACTATCTTTATCAGCAATCTACAGTGATATCTAACACCAAGACCGCATAAAAAAGACAAGCATCTCTCCCTACTATCTCAAGCAATGTTCAGATTTTTAGTTACTGTAAAACCAGTCAATCATATACCGGTCATCTAGTCTTCCAACATGCAGATAATTTCTCTACAGGCTGCTGTCTACTGACGCAGCAAATATGAAGAAACCCGAGAATCAAAGTTGTATAGGCTGTCTTAAACGTCAAAAACACTGACATACCAAAAAGCAGCTAAAGAGGGAGCGGAGCACTCCAGAACTTGAGTTACCTGAGCTGGGAAACCCCCTCTAAATGCGTCCGGTTCCAAGTCCATCCCTCCCTGACAGGCCGCTCTGTAGACCCCGTAAAGAAGCTTCAGGTCGTAATCATAGAGGAAAAGCTTGGTGCCACGCTTGATCTTCTCGACTAACTCTTTCTTTCCTTTGGGCAGTCCAAAGACCTGGTACCGGTAACACTCGGGCTTCGTCCCGCCGCTGCACATAAAGATGAACCCCGAGCTCTTCTCTACGGGCACCTGCTGTTTCTTACCCTCAGGCGCGCTATTATTAGCAGCGGGTGAAGCCGTAGACGCCGAGGCAGGTGCTGCAACTGCACCTTTGTTCTTCTTCTTCTTCTTATCATTTTTCTTTATCTTCTTTAAAGGAGGTGGAGGAGCGGATGATGCCGCCGCTTCTCCATTCTTCGACTTCTTTTTCTTTTTCGCCATCGCTATAGCATACGTGGTCGTCAAGAAACCAAATCAAATGACGCTGAGATCGGCGATTCTTTCCATCCTATGCAAACCACAACATCGATTTAAAAAACGGCTCTATAAAACCCTAAATTGGAGAAGAACGTAAACCCTAATCATAACGAAGAAGGAAAAAACAATGTGAACCAAAACGATTCAAATTGTTGGAAGCATGAGAGAAGGAAGGAACGTAAAGAACGCGCGCGCGGGCGCACGATCTGAGATGATCGGAAAGGGGCCGAACATGGCAGACTGGCGACGGGGGAACTATATAGCAGGGATGAGGCGATGAACGGCTGCGAGTGGCCGAGCTGGCAACGGATGGAAGCCACGTGTATCCACTCCCCGTCGCCGGCCTGCCGAAGCCCTAAGAAATCGAGCGCGTACTGACGAAAACCCTTCGCAATTAAGAACCTATTTGCGGGTTCGGAGTTCGAAACGGATCGGATGCATATATGCCACCCCGAGCAGGTGACCTCCCGGTTTCGGATCTTAAACCCTGTGATCACAAGTCCTCGTGGGGCCATGGCTTGCAAACAATAAGAAAAGTAGTACATCAAGAAACCCGTAATAACGCCAACCCCAGTAGCAGTTAAAAGAGGGCAGAAATGATGTGTGCGAGTCAAGTAAAACATTGGAAGATCCATTAACTTCAACGCATGATGGTGAACCATCTTGTACGAGGTGGGTAAAAGATCAAACTAATGGACGACAACACGCATATAGTGTGTGAATCACAATTCTGGACATTGTCATGCCTCCTGTCAAGCAGCCGAAGGCAAACTAAAAGCATTGGTGGCAAAAAATCATCAATCAAGTAGATATAGTAGCAAACTTTATTAAATGAGCATCAAAAGTAGTCTTTTGTGGGCATGCTCAAATATAATTTTCAAGCAAGCCACATACCAGAAAGAGTCTGCACCTCCTGCACATGAAATCTTTTATCCTCGACAGCAAAGTATGTCAATCAGCACCAATTGCAGATTTACAGGAACAATTAACTAGAAAACATGTTTGTTGAATATTCAGGAGAAAACACAAATCAAAAAGAAATTTATGAACATCGGATGAGGCATAAGATATGTAGCTTTGCATGACATTGAGAAAAATGTTCTCTGGATAGGCATAGGATATTTATGAGATATGTAGCTTTGCATGACACAGAAAAATGTTCAGTGGATACGCATAGGATACACCACAAGAAGCCTGATGCTGCTGTTATATAGTCTAAAACCTGAAAACTATTACTTGAAATTTAACTCTCATGAGTCGCATAAAAGACGATGGCTGATAATTGCATGAGATTGAATTTAGCGTTGCTTGGCAGCACGAGAAGGTCCCAAGTAATTAGTAACCAACCCCATGACTCCAAACCTGGCAAAAGTTTAAAAGTAATTAGTTTGATATTGGCAAAACATCATGGAAGCTGTGGTTGCTACATCAGTCATCAATTGATATTCACACAATGCAACATTTTGCATATCTGATACCATTGGCAAAACCAATGACCAGTGATTTAAGAAGAGGAGCACTCGATCCAAACAGTCACTTACATAAAAGCCATAGATAACTGTTTAAAATCATTCTCAAAATTCTTCATGTTTGCAAGGGACTGAGCACAAAAGATGATCGCCAGCCACGAACAGAGCTTGTACTGCAGAGAAAGAAAAATTCATTACTGTGAAGTATACATGTAATAACTAGTCATGAATATCTCATAATTTGTCGCTTCTTCAACAAAAATGATCATGATCGCAGAAATCATGATTATGAGCAATCAAGCTTGGGCCCCTTGCTGGGGAGAGAAAAGGAAGAAAGATGGTATGAACTACGGAAGCACCAAATAACAAAACACAAACGCTATAATGACAATATTTATGAGTTTAAAAGTTCTGTCTCGATTTTTATAAATGATAAAGTACAGCAATTATATAAATCATCCTAGATTGAATAGAGCATACAAAATATGGTCTTGTATATGTATTTGATATACAATGACGATATGACACATATGCCCTTAATATGGAGAAAACTAGTATATGCCAATGACATATGGTAGATACCCAAGAAAGTATTTGGACCCTTTTAAAATCTCCTAATGATATTTTTATTATAATATTTCAGCTTAATTTGACATTTTGCTTATCACCATGAGCTAGGAAACCATGACATGTTGATCTGCTAGATGGTTGATATTCTCAACCACCACACCTAAGGTAAATTGTACCTACAATTCTATCGTTCCCAACTAAGCATTTAAGAAGTTTAATTTTTCATCTGACACTAACACTTAAAAGCAATGTACTTTACATCTAAATTGTTCCATTGATAGAATAAAGAACATAAAGAACATCATGCAAATGGTCCAATGATCATAATATAATTTCAGCTCAATAAAGCACATAAGTTACATGTTTAACTAATTCATTTGTGAAAGATTAATTCAAGACAAAATTTCACAAATTGATCCTTTCATAATTCCCTACGTACTAAGGCAATGTATACTTGTAAAAGCACTCTGTCAGCTCGAAATCAAGGCTCTTTGTACCTAATTAATCTCTTTTAGTAATTTTTTCTTATATTACACACAACTACTAGTGGAATCTCAACCACTAGAGAGCCCAAAATGGATGAAATTAAAGGTCAACAATTGTGGTTGATTGTGAAATCATTTCAATTAGGCAGACAAATAATATAAGATGATCAAATATGATCCTAAGCCTTCATCCATGCCCAAGAATTAGAATACCTGGGCTCGAATCCCGCCTTCGAGACTTACCATTTATGAAAAGAAAAAAAAATTCAGAATACTGCCAATCTAGGGCATCAACATCTTTAAGAGGAAGAATACATCCCAAGCCTTTATCTACTCCTAAATTATTTGTTTTTATGTAATTGGTTGAGAGGAAGAAGAAAAAAGCAAAATGGCCAATTTTGACTGGTCCAGAATTGTGTGGTCTAAAGGTCAAAACTCATAGCTAAGTATGAGAAATGAGACCATTTTGTTTACCATCAGTAATTGATATTACACGGTCAGATGTCATTTTCAGCCTTTCTTCCCATGAACAAGGATCAGGGTGTCCTACCTCGATTCAGGGCATCAATGACCAGATTCTAACTCCCTTTAAGAAGGGTTTTTCAACAACGCGGAGAAAAAAACAATCCCTTTGTGCTCATCAACGAAATTCCTTTCGTATGAAAGGAATGCCGCAATTTCAACCATCACCAACTCATCCACTTGTGTGGAACCACCAGCCGTCTGTGCTCATCGATCGATTCATCAAATAGATTTAGTATTACGATTGAATAACACCAAAAACTACGCATAAAATTTCAGATCTAATGCCATAAATAGCTAATACGTAATAGAGAGAGAGAGAGAGAGAGAGAGAGAGAGAGAGAGAGAGAGAGAGAGAGAAAAGGAAAAGAAGAAATACGCGCAACGTGACGCCGACGACGCCGAAGACGACGGCGAGGAATCCGGCGTAGTCGATGGGGAGATCCTGCGGCGACAAGGTGGGAGGGACGTAGGGCTTCGCGGCGGACGGCAGCCTCGGATCGTTCGCGGAAGAGCTGGTCGTCTCCTTCATCGCGGCTCGCTCTCCTCCCGTCGCCGGTTAGCCTTTTCCTGTCCGAGATCTCGATACAAAGCGCCCAAACCGATCCGCACGCGATGGGCGTAATGTAACTAACCCCAGCTTAATAGGTGAGCCCAATAACGCCGGTCCACAACCTCGAACCCACCCGGCCCGAGCCGTGCACGTGGCACCATCTGACCCGAGAGTAATAGATGATGACTAAACGTACGATGAAGCCTTTACTAATAATGCATAATACTAATAGTTTTTGGTCGAACAAAGAAGCATTAACTAATACGAATGGGCATCTATCCTAAATCTATAAACTAGTCAACCACATAGCACAAAGTTTCTCTCTTACATAAAACAATTATCACATATTCCTCTTATAATATCATCTTATATACACAACTAAAGAAGACACGTTTTCTATGCTACTTGTGATCTAAAGACTGATGATGCAAATGCGAAATTTCGAAAGGTTGAAGCATAAAACAGCACTCCTTGTGAACTTTTTTTCCTTCTTTTTGGGTAGAAATTTTCACCCTCTAAATGAACTGCTTATTATTTTTATGAATGTACTACTAACTTCATGAGGATTGGGATTGGGATTGGGATCTTAAGAAGTAATCCTACATGAGGATGTTCTAACTATTTCTTTTACCTTCTTGGATGACCACTTCAGCTGTCCTCTAGCATGAAATTGTTTGTAGATTGACTCGACATAGCTTCGTAAACACTCACTCCTATTAGAGCAACCGCAGCTGTCCCAAAAGATTGTGTGTAGATGTTCTGCAAAGCAGGAGATTATTTTAATACATAAAAGCATAGCAGTCCCAAAGGATTAAAAGTCATAACCTCCGTTCGATTTATTTTAACACATAAAATATTTGACACCGGACTCATTTATCTAAAATTAAGGATTCAAAATCTCATCTAACATATTTTCTTTATAAAATATTCAAGTTATACTTAAGTGTAATTAATTAAGAATAATTAACAACAACAATAACACCAAGCTGTTATCTCCACCAAATCCGGTTCCACCGAAAATACAAAGTAATCGATTAAGGTGCTGATAGCCTATCGGCTAAAACTCATATCCACAAACGATAAAAATATTAAGCTAACTTTCTCAGATACTATAAACAAAAAAAATTGAAGCATTATCAAATTATGTAACGCACGTCAAATACAAGTTAGAAAAGAAAGAATAAATTGCAACAAACAACAAGATCAAAAAGATTCAGAACACTTCAAAATTCATGATATATAGACATGTACAATGATATAACAGACAAGGTGCCGGGGATAGATCTCAACACTCACAACACAGCTCCAAAAAATTTAGCAGAACCCTGTACAAATAATGGGCTTTGGACTCAACATGCAAAAACAGAAAGGAGAGGAAATATGGAGGTCTTCCGAAACCGCAAAAGTCCCCTTGAAATCTCTGTACATTGTTATTTCCCTCCAACGGCAGTTCAAAATCTTGAGGCCCTCACAGCTCCTTTCACAATTTGACTTCCACTGATAACACAAGAAAATTGGAAGCCCCTTCCTCGGTATCGCACTCCAAAATAGAATCCAAGGGCGACCACGACCCACCATATTGCAGGAGTAATTGCTAGACACTAGTCAACAATATATATATATATATATATATATATATATATATATATAAAGAGAGAGAGAGAGAGAGAGAGAGAGAGAGAGAGAGAGAGAGAGAAACCAGATTGTGTTTCAAGTTTGGACTCAAAGTCAGTACCACCTAGCATAGGTGGCTTGGGTCACTCTGAATCCTTTGTAGATCCTGGAGCAGCACTCACAACGCAAGAAGCTTCTCCATTTGTGGAGGTGGACAGACATCCCTGATGGTTCTCTTCGCCACCACTGACAGTCCTCGAGCTGCCCGACCTTGACCTGATACTGGTGCCCACAGGGAAGGGCTCCTACAATAAAAACCTAAACACATAAAAATACCATACCAAGAAACTGCAATACAAAAGACTGACCAGGCATAATATGACATATTCAGGCCTGCAGCATGAATTCTTCTTTAATACACATAACATGGAGTATATGACTTAGAAGGTAGATGTATTTTCGGATTTTCCAACATTAAATGTGTTTATCAAGCAGCATCAGAAGGATACTGGTTATAATGCTTGCTACGAGGCTGAGATAGCTTATAAGTTGTTCAGTATACTTCAATATGGTTCATAGGTAGGAACCAACTATATGAGTTTGCCCTGATATTAGACATCGGAAGATACAAACATGATAAAGAAAAATGGCCAGACCCTTCCTCTTCCCTGGTTTTCCAGTTTTTATATGAAAACCAATGATGTTTTACCCCCTTAATTTTCAATCTAAAGTTCCTTGTCCCTCTTTTAGTTTTCTGTTTTCTCCATATAGAGTTTTAAAATGACTTTGCTCAAATTATGGGGATAGCATGCAGTAAACTAATGTCCTATATGGACATTTTAGTTACGATGCATGATGATTAGAGCATCTAAATAGAGAAATATATTGACAGAAAATTATCATTATAGATCGCAAACTAGATGATGGAGTTCTTAAGAAGCACAGACAACAACAGAGCACATTATTAACGGAAGTTCATTCCTGAGTACAAGTTTTTTTCAGATCTTCACAATTAATATGATTAGAAGAGGAAGGATGATACTGCCATTGCTAAACTGTTGTTTTAAAATTTTAATTATTAAATATCAGCTTATAGTTCCATTTAACTTTTCAATAAAGAGTAATTGTCTAACTTAAATAATTGTGGCTTCAGCTTCATTTGAGCATGTCTGGAATCTGGAGCATATTAGACCATCATAAAATAAAGGCATCTATTATTTTTGCTAATAATTAGATGGAACTCTATCAAATTACCAAGAGTTTGCCATATAAGTGACTGTCCTTATGGCTCTTGCTCAATTACATTGGTAGAAAGAACAAAACTGTCTAGCAGAGGAAGGAGCTGACGATTTTGCAGGATGTATCTCATAATTCGAAAAGGTTACTAGTGATTGATACAAGTTTATAAGTTGAGTTGGTCAAGTAGGTTACTATTATATGTGACATGCTTATGGTTAAGTCACATACTATTATATGTGACAAGTCAATAATATTCTTTTCCTGAGTTCGCTGGAGAACTCATTTGTTTTTATCATTTTGTTAAATACTTGTCTTCTCAATGATGAGTATTTATATACTTTATTTAATCAGAAGTTTCATTCACCTAATTTTTTATGCAAATACAATCGAACAAGAAGGTCTCAGACTATGGTTGAGATCTACGCTTATTGTCCTCAAATAGATTTTGTTGCTACCCTTGAGTGAAATCTTGGCCCTAACACTGCTCAAGAACGGACTCTGGCAGAAAGACAACATCTTTTATATAATAGAATGAAAGTCAAAGTATGTTAGTTCTGCTATAGCAAAAGATTATGACAATGGAAGGGACAATGTGGTCAACATATTTTGTTAGTAATGTCTTTGAAGAGACATTCTGCTGGTTCCTATGCACAGTCAAACAGTCAGGGGTTCGAAAAAAGAAAATTAAATATGTTATGTAATTATTAAACGAAAAAAATAAAAATATTGTATGTGTCTGTCGCACAAATGTTATGTAATTATTAAACGAAAAAAATAAAAATATTGTATGTGTCTGTCGCACAAATGTTATGTAATTATTAAACGAAATAATAAAATAAAATAAACATATTTTGTTAATCATGCCAATTTTTTGTCAACACAACCCACCAATAAAATTTCAGGATAAACCACCAGCAATCAACGACACAGGATAAGAGAGAAATCTGAATGATGAAAATAATAGTGCATTGATGCTTCATACCTGATCCCCAGCATTAGGACCATCTGTATGGAAGAGGATAGGACGACAACGCTTATCTTCATTCATCAGACTTGAGTTCTGGAAATGAGCAATAAGAGCCATTTTCCCTTGTATTCTGGCATATGCAAGTGATGCCACCTTTTCGCTGTTAAACTTCTCCCACTTCTTACCATTAAATGACTGCAGAAGATCCAACATTTTAGCAACTCACAACTTAAAATTTGGAAAATGAGTTGCTCATGCAACACTAAATAAACAGAATGATGATTCAAGGAAGCAAAAGTACACAGATAAAAGATGATTCCAGATAGTTCCCTCAAAAGACAATTTAATACCTTACCAATAAGTAGGTAAGAACTTGGGTGAAAAAGCTAACTGATGGAAGCATCTTGAACATGTTAAAGATGTATAATAAGTATTATACTTATATTTAATGGATAGTCCAACCTATTTCTTCAGTGGCTTAATCCATGAGAAGAAACAAACCTGATAGAACCGAATAATATGCTGAGGATTGATCATGTTTATAAACGCATAACCAACATTGCATTTGTTCTGAAAAATAGAAGGGTGAACATATTCCATTAGTTGATCAATGGTGGAGGCTAATATACACAGCAACAGGGAGTCATATAAAAGATGCTATTGTACCTTGAAATCAATTGGTAAATAAATAAAGTCGTAAGTTCCTCGATGGTTTTCATCAATAGCAGCCAACAGCATCTTAGATGTATACCTATATAAATCAATTGGTAACAAGTAAATATGTTTCATCCACAGCCAAAAAGAAAGAAAATGCAGATAAAGGGAAGAATTCAACATACTTGTTGGGGATGTTTTTTATCATTAGTGTTGTTCGAGAGTCTTCACCGCATATAATGCTTTCAATGTCAAGTTCATACTGCTTTTTATTATCACACTGATTAGTATTTGTGTCATTTCGTCGGTTCTTGATCCGGTCAGGACCATCAAATGAAGCAGGCATGTGGACAACTGGATGCCTTCCATGGAACATCTGACCCCTTTGCTGCGGTGAGGCAATTCCAACATGTGCGGGAGAAATACAAGGGTCCAGACAGTTACCACCAGAGTGAGAAAAGATGTTACAAGAAGCAAGTTCTAGTGATTTCAACTGAGAAATTGTAGAAAGCCCCATACTTCCAAGAGATGCAGGATGAAAAGCAGGAGGTTTAATGGAATCCCCAGAATAGGCAGGCCTCCTATTCCAAAGTGATGGATCGACTGAAGGTGCTGAACCAACATGATGGTGTAATGGAAGAACTGTGTTTAGCGTATGAGAATGTGCTCTAGGAATTCCATGAATCTGAGATGGGTGGTGAGCTGGAATATTGCTTATAAATGGAGAATTTGACCATAACATTGTGCTAGGGGTTTTTTGGTGGTATGCATTTGTATCATTCCAAACATGCTGATGCCCGTGAAGAGGACAGCTTCCATTTGAGGAGACACCAAAAGCTGAAATTAATTGAATGAATTAGCTCATTACCAAGCAAACAATAAAGGGAAATGGATCTCAAAAAAAAAAAAAATCACAAATCTCAAAACTACCAGCATTCACTATATGTCATCAGAATATCAAGAAAGTATGATGCACCATTAGTTACCATAAGCTATTTCCAACTTTGAAAAAAGGTAATGACCATATATAAATGTGAATAACAGTAATTTGACCACATGAAACTCAGTTCGACTTGGTACCTTCATTAGGATCAAAAGAATGCCTCTCAAAGCTACCGGAGCCTAATTTGTGTAGTTGCCTTTTATCAATTCCTTCAGACGGTCTAGAGATGACACCAATACCCACGGGTGACATAGTATTTGAGTTGTAAGGAAAAAAATTAGTTACTCCATTGTGATATTCTGAAACGGAGTGAGGATGGAAACCAGCAATGCCTTGAAATCCAAAATTCATCTGGCCCATTGAATGGTTGACATCAGCATGAGTGGCTTGATTGGTATGATCACTGATAGATGTAATCTTTACAGGGGGAGATAAATTCTGTGGCACACTAGATGAGATTCCATGGAATGTGGCCCCCATAAGTGGGGTAAATGGTGCCCGAACCGCCGAGTTTAAACCCTGGATAGCTCCATTTTCAAGACTGTTGGGTATTATTGTTCCCAGAGAGGATAAACCTGAAAATTTTGGCATGCATTAGGTCACCTTCATAGGTCAAAAGCATAACCTGACATGAGAAATACAAGGCACAACTAGCAGCATGTCCCTTGAAATGAAAAACTCACAAATATCATACCAAAGCACCCAGGGAGAGAGTTCTTAGGGCTTCCCTGCCAGCATCCAGTTAATTCTTCCTGCACCAATTCCGGAGATAACTGTTGCATCAAGCTGCTGGTAAAGAAATATTTGTCACTGATTAATAAGCCAAAGAGAGATATAAATTCAAACATCAAATTTTAGTAGGATAAGCCATGACAATACAATTTGTGCTGTCTTCAACCCTCAGGTTCCGCCAATAGTAATAAAGCATAATCTTTCTAGGGAAATGTCCATGAGAGAAGCACATTTAGAATCAAATACCTATAGTAGATATATGTGGCTCCTATTGTGAAAGCAATACAGAATACTGACAATATCACAGAATAAAAATTCGAATTCCTCAAATATTGGCCCTATTTTTTAGTAAATAAAAAATATTATATGCCCTGAGAAACACACAACTCTGAACTTGAATCACTGGGATCTTCTCTAAGATGCCAACATAAATAAATATAACTACACAAGGAGAGCCAGAATTTATCACTAGGGAATCCAGAAGTAACTAGACAACTATTCAAATACCATTTTAAAAATATTGATATGTTCTTCTAGATCAATAATTATTAGAAGCCTTAGAAAGAAATTATCATTTAGAAAGCTAACTACAACAAACTGTTAAAGACTAATTTCCTATGAAAAATAAGAGATTAACTGTAGATGAACACAAATAATGAAAAAAAAAAGATAATTTATTGTTACTATTGAAAAGGAGAATAATAGAAGTGATCTAAATTTAATAGTTATGCAGAGAAAAAAACATAATTTAGAAAATAAGATATGTTATATTGTAAGAGAAGATAATTTGTCTGAAGCTTCAGTATAAATTTTCTCTCCAAAATTATGCTAATATATTCAAAAATAAGTTCTAATAATTGGCAATATAAACTATGCTTACATCAAACAAAAACTCTAGCGATTTTTGCGAGTTTATCTAACTAACGACCATGATTAAGTGCATTTTGGCCTCCAAATTCTTTGATGTAATGGCTAATATCATTGTCGTCATCTGACCATTGTATGTTTTCCTACACTGGGTTGACATGGAAAAAGGTCTATAGACAGGCTACCTCTGCCATCTTATATGCACTACCAATACATAGATTCAAAAGGAGCTCCCTAACCTTCAGAGATGTGAGCCCTTTTTTTTTGTAGATTGATCAGTGATTGGACCCTTGATGTCCCGTGATATTCATGTCATAGGCAATTAAAGTCATAACTTCAATAATTTTTACATGCTGTATAATATAATGTGTTCTAATAATGATCAAAATGCCAGTCTATTATAAATTGCTTCCTCAATCCTGCACAATGGTGTTGATATAATCTTCTCGTGAAAAGAATATAAGCTTCAGAAGGGTAAAACACTATTCATTAGTAGGCTTATCGGCCGACCCTTGATCATGAAAGCTCACTTGAATCCTAGAGTAGTCTATAAAAGGAAGACCAACGAAAAAGATGGATTCACATTTAAAAATTTGATGAACTTCAAATATAAACATACACATACAATTCAAGAAAATGACATAACCTAGATCAAACACCAAGTTTCTAGTAATTCAAATTAATCAACAACGGTTGCAATCACATGAATCAGAGCTGAGTTGCTGACACAACATAAAAAAGAACTTAAAAGAATGACTATTTAAAGCTCAAAAGTGAAAAATAAAGATAATGTTCAACCCGATTCTACTTAAGAACATTAATAACAATGATAATACAAAATTACAAATTAAGACAAAAATACTGCAGGAAATTAAATGGAGTTATAAATAACCATTTCCATGTTATTTCCAAACATCATCAACTAAAGAAAAATATTCAGAGGCTAAGTTTGCTACAGTTACATATCTAGAAATGTGGGAGCAAAAGTGAGTTTGTTTGTATAGTACCACCGTCTTGCACCTCCAGCACGGCTAGGCTCAAGCTTAATTTTCTTGCCAGCAATATCACTCCTATTTAGGGCACGAAGAGCAGCTTCAGCGGCTCTAACATCATAAAATTCGATGAATTTGTGATGATGTTTGTGTGGAGTTTCACGTATCTATAAGATCAAATTCAAGATTAACATTAATATCAACTTTACCATTACATGAAGAAAAAAACTTGAGATTAGTACCAAAGCCATGACATTATGAGAGCACAAGAGCTACATCACCTCCTTGATCTCACCATAGATACCAAATATCTGACGGAGATCATCTCTTGTAACAGAGGAATCAAGGTTGAATACCACAAGAGTACCCTGATTCATATCCTTATCCGAAGGATTGTCCTAATATCACATATGTATGTCACTACAAGAAAATTTGTAATTCATAGACATTTACAGATGTCATAGGAAATAGCTGAAATAAAGGTGCATCCCTGCCTTGCAAGAGGTATGTGAAGTTCTTAGTATGGTTGGACCTTCACAATAACATTCTTGGCAAGCAATAAAATGACAGTGTAAAGATGACAAGAAATATCATGATAATAAGAACAGGACTTTTTCCATTTTCCCTGAGTGAAGTTGAAGAAAAAGAAAATAAAATTCTCAGTTTCACCACCAAATAAGAATTGAGATCCTGTTAGAATCAACATTACTTACAGTGACATCATTATTTGTCCATTTATATAAAATATAAAGTCTGTACAAAATTATAATTAAATATGTGCAATCTATATTTTTTAATAAATGTGTCCATATAAAATATACAGTCATATACGATATAAATTTTTTATTTGCTGAATGGTGGACATAGATCCAGTTAGGTTCAGAATGGAGATTACCTTACAACTGATCATAACCAAACCCTTTGCACAATTGAGTACAGATATGTTATGTTATTTACACACAATTTGTTGAACTGTTACTTAGCCTTAAGCTCAACTTTTATACCAGCAGAAGCACCATCATAGATTGCAAAAGGGAAACCAATTTGGATCTCTGGTGTTTATGAGGCATGTGAATTAGTTGATTGCATGTCTATGCTGGTTCAGATCCATCTCAGCTAAATTCAACCAAGGTCATTGCCAAAAATCTTGAGCAACTGATAAAGAAGCCAGACAATGAAGATAGGCTCATTTAGCTTCATATGCTTCATACATCGACACAAAAGTGGTTTGCAGTAGACCAATTCGGATTTTATTCCAGATTATGTTAGGTTAACCATGGACCAGGAAGTACAGTCCAGTGTATGAACTATACTTGCATAAGTATGAGGACAATCACAATTGATGATTTCTATTATTCATGACTTACTTTTGAAGGTTTCCTCAATAAAATAGGTGATAGGTTATACAAATTATATCACATCTCCATTTGGTACTATTGTACATTCAAACATTCAGGTTCTCAACATTTTTCTAACCATCAATTGGTTCATATTAGTTTTCAAAAGACCTCATAAAAAATAAGAGAGCAGGAGATATTAAAAAATAATCTGAAAGGGCTGGTTAGAGGATCAACGTAGTCCTAGAACCTGTAATGAACTGCAACGCCATTACCATTTAAAAGACAAGTCATGAAATTGTTACCTTTGGAATAGAGAAGTGAATATCCAGTTTCCGACGCCTCAATGGCTTGTTTTGAAGTGCTCGCATTGCATTTCGTGCTGCCCTTATGTCATAGTAAGATATCATAACAAAACCACGATGTTTACAAGTGGTGTAGAGCATGCGTATGTCCCCATATTGCTGAAGAGATCAAGAAGATTAGAATCAGATCTTAAGAAATCTATGGACACTCTCAAAACCACTAAATCAAAGAATTACCAAGAAAGAAGAATCAGATTAAGTAAAAACGCACCTCAAACAAAGCCCGCAGTTCTCCATCCTCAACATTGCTGTTGATATTTCTAACAAAAAGTGTTCTAGAAGGATGTTCACCGTATGGGTGTTCACCAGCAAATGGGCCATTTGGTTCTTCTTGTTGACCATTAGATGTCCCTCCCCAAACAGATTCAGATGTTCTGTTGCCATTGATATTATCATCAGATTCCAGTTCCATACCACCACCACTGTAAAATATGTCATCATCAATATCATTCCCATTGCTGGGTCGACCAATATATCCAATATTGTCAATCACACCAGACACCAAGTCATCATCATCATCAGGAAGGAGATTCCCAATAGTTTGAGCTTCAATTTCCTCCATGGATTCAAAAGGCTCATCTTCACCAGAGTTCGAGTTAACTGAATTAATAGACTGATCCAAGGGAACAATGCTTGAAGACAATCTCACTGCCAGGGAATTCAACAATAATAAACATAATCAATCCAAAACAAAAGGTAACCTGCAAAAAAGTTTTATGAGAAAATATAGGATATTTTAACATGTAATTTCTGGAACTTTACTCCAGTAAATTATTCAAACAGAAAACAGCATTAATCTCAGAAGAACTCAGATATCTAGCTAGCAGCATTATCTAAATAAAGTATCAAAGTATAAAACATAGGAGGAAAACAAACATTTTCTGTCGAATATATGTGACAAAGAGCTTGAGAAAAGTCCATTTTCATGGTGTGGTTCACTACGATCCATTAAGTTTCCCTTGCTAAACAAAGGAGGTACAACCAACCGATCAGATTGGGATCTAGAAACATGGTCAGCAACTCTGGCCATGGTAGATATGTTGATCATCCTTTGTGGCCCGACCAGACAATGCTCAAGACTAGATTCAGTCTTCTGGTCCTTGAGAATGCAAGGCTGCGGAAGTCCTAACCACCGTGTGGAGTTTGCTCCAGTCTTATGAAGCTCATCAAATGGAGAAGAAGAAACAGACTTAACCCCAGACATTACTTGTATTCCCTCTGCAGAAGATAAATTGGAATGCACATATTACATATCTGCCATAGTTCAATAGTAGAAACAAATAAAACAATGGACTACAGTTGAACAGCATCTAGAACCAGTTTACTAAGATATAGACAATACACTCTGATTTTATCTGGCAAATACATAGAAGATATCAGGCCAGCATACATTTATCCAACCCGAATGATAGAGAAAGTATGAGATGAATGCTGGCTTCAAGTAGAACTATTTGGTCAGTCCAAAAACCCAAAACTCATCTAAAGGACCCCTCAAAATGTTCATGCTAAACACTGAAAGTGGAGATTGATAAGTGTAGAAATCTCTTAAAATGGTTAGCAGTTGGCAGAATGTTAGGCATGCTTGGAAAGAGTTCCAAGCAATCGGAAGTTGGCCATGCTAATAGAAACTGACGTGATGGGTTAAACCCTCCTATCTCAATCAATGAGATGATTAAGATAGAGATCTTATAGTAATAAATAGATGTTTGGAAACACAACAATATATAGAGCTCTATTGCACAAGGATGCAATGAAAATATATTAGTTTCAAAGCCAAACACTAAACATGATTCATGCATGGAAGTCCTTGCCAAACTAAATATTTGGAAGGAGAAAAAAACAGAACAATTCTTTGATGCGAACTGAAGGAGCCCCACCATTTTTTTTCTCAAAACCCTCGTCGTAACAATGAATTAAAAAATTAAACAACGAGACGACACTAAAAGCAATAAATGACTTGATTCCTGATAAATTGGTGAGTTTCTTAATGTGCAGAAGAGAACTCATCATAGGCCAAAACTAAGGCAATTGTGACCAAAAACGCCTTGAACGAGTGGTCGGATCCCTTTTTATCTCGAAAAGGTTTTAGGCTTAAGTCCTTGTGAAGACAGTGTTCAATTATGTGCGTTTGAAGCTTCAGTAATTCTCAAAAACCAAAAGGAAAAATAGAGAGGCGGTTGCTACCTCAGCAGCAACACGACGTGCGGCTTCTCAGAGAAAAAGAAATATCATGTCTCAGAGTGCAAGCTGAATGGAGATAGCCGCTTCTGATCCATGTTTTTAATTGGCATCCTGCAGCTCCGAACCAAAAGACGCGAGCTAAGTTCAAAATTTAGAAGGTCGGATGTCCCTCACATGGCCCTACCTTTTTCCCCATGCCCTCGGTTGGAGGGCCCTCTCCTTAAAATTCTCCAGATAAAGGATTGACCCCTATCAAGCCAGAAAGGAAAAGAAAACAAAAGAAAGTAAATTCCAACATACAAATAGCCGATGTTCTCGAGATTCAAAAAACAAAGAAAAAAATACAAATCTTTTTCCCGCTGAGAAGATCCCAAACCAAAATTTATGTTTTTAAGGACAAAAGATGAGCGAGATCATCTTAGCAAACCAAATGCCAACAACCGATGAGGCAAAGAGAACTCAGAGAAAACGCATGAGATGAACAGAAATCGAAAGACACAGATAAACCCAGATTAAGTACCTCGAGTCAAGATCCTCACCAATTCCAAGCAGATCGCAGACGAACATCAGAATTCCATCAAAGAACCGACAAAACGAGGTTGACAAGAAGGTTCCTCACCGGATCACCCCGCCTTACCTTCTCGCTCACCAAGAGCCACCGCCGACCGGCACAAAGAGAGCTAGGGCGGAGCAGAAATTAAAGGCAACGACCCCCCCGCACAAGGCAAAGAGGCGGTGGCCAAGGAGAATCCCCTAAGGGATCACCTCGGCATCCGTGCCGTGCGGGAGCATCCAACCCTTCCGATGCCCACCCATCTCCCCTCCGTCCTCTCTTTTTCCCCTCTAACGCAAGCAAGAGCGCCACGCCACGTCCCGCCAGCCGCTACCGAATAAAAAAGTACTATCTTGTCTTCGTATGAATTCGAGATGATCCCCCGAAGTGGGTGCCTCCGCGGGGATCTTGGCGGCTTAAGGCGGGCTGACGCCGGAATTTACAGCGATCCGCCTCTTCCTCCGGCCGGCGAAGGGAGATGAACACGAGATAGAAGAATGAGAGAGACGTAGAAAGTTTGGTATTTAAGGCCTCGGGGGCAGAGAGAGAGAGAGAGAGAGAGAGAATGGTGGGAGCGGGGCGGAGATTAAGGGGGTAAACGGCGAAGAATGAGACGGAAGCGGAGACGGCGCGCCGTTACGGTCCTAACGGCGTCGCCCTCGGTCGCGGGGGTGGGGGTGGGTCGGATCGGCGCGTCTACCGCCTCCAGCAACTGTTGCAGTCAGATTACTAACTTACCCTTCAACGGGGCCGTGGAACGTGCATCATCCTGAGCCCAAAACGAAAATTTTGGGTATCGTAAAAGAGCATAAGTGTCATTTCAATGATCGAACATTCGATGTGGCACTTCGCTGCGGGACATAAGTAGGCTGTTTCCTGTTTTTTCCTGCTAAAGCTGGCCGACCGCTAATTAAAACCCCCGCTCTCTCAGCGGATCCAGAAACCCCAAATCCTACGCTGTCTGTATCAAAAACGGCGGTGGATTCTCCTTGTCGCGGGTCCCGCAGTTAGTCCTTCTCGATGTAGCCACGACGAGATGGAAGTCTGCTTTCTGTTCGTGACGGTACAAAGAATCTCGAGAAGGTAGCGTGAGCGTGATAGGCACGGGAGGCAACAAGCTGTAACGGCGGAAGCCATAACTCTGACTCGCTACCGCCGTCCGATGGGGGACGAAGGGACCAGATCAAATCTCAATTCTATTATGTTGGGTTAAGAGTTTAGTTGCATTGGCTCTGCTGCACGTATCGTTGATATGCGCTACATGTAATGATACCTAAGCAAACTAATCGTAATTATTCCCACTGTCTCATATGATCACATATTTATCGTGCCATGGATTGCAAACAGTGCAACTTGAATTATTTGTAGTACTAAGAATAATAAATTAATTATTTCAACCATTATGGAAGAAAGCATGCAATGTATGAGTCTTAAATACGATGTACGAAAACATATCAACCACTTACTAGTTTCTAGGTGTGTGGATAAAATCTTGTCGTTATGTGGATCAACGAATATGACATTACTATAATCTCCACAAATATTGACAATATATATGAATAGTATAGAAAATATCTGTAAACATCGACGATGTTACTGATTGGTTTTCCAAAATAATTTTTGCAAATTAATTTATGAATCTGTTCTGTTTAGTCGTAACAATTTCTCCAACCCATAGTAATTACTTGTTCCCACAAAAATAAATATCAGCACAAGTGAATATTTCCCTGCTAAAGCACCCGAAAAAAGAAAAAAGAAAGAAAAAAAGCTGTACAGTGTCTGACGAAGGACAGATAAGTAGAGATGGAGGGACCGACCCATTTCCGTCATCCGTCTCCACTTCAATCAACAAATCTCGTTCGCTCACCTCCTCACATCTCCCGTATCGCTTTGTTGCAATGAACCTTTTTTTTTTTTGCTCTCTCATATTATCTCATGTGCTTAAGAAATTAAATTTCATAGTCCTGTATATTTTTTATGATATAATGATCGATCAATTAGCATCTCCGTGTAAAACCTGAGGCGCCTATTTCATAATACCACGCCAGAATAAGCCAGAATATAACAAAGCAGATAAAGACATTGCTTTTTCTTTCTCCGGGCTGTATGCAAAAGAAAAAGATCAGATGACACGCTCGCCTCGTGGGTGGTGCACCCGGTGACCCCCTTTCCCGTTTCCTGGCTCAGCCGCGTTTAAATAAGCGACGGGAAATGATTTGGAGGGCTTCGGTGCGCGAGTGATGGGTGCACCAGTGGGTGCCCGCATCGGGTTTCGTTTAAAGCTCAGCCCGGCCCTTTGTCTTGTAGCGCCTCCCGGTCTGCTTTATATGGTAGAAAACGGCAGAAGGATTATATTATCATATTTTTCTGGATCAGATTTGGTAAATTACTTTTTTTTTGTTTGTTTGTTTGTTTGTTTGTGTCCTTCACAATGGACTAAACTTTCTTTACCTTCTTCTTATTTCGGTTATTAATTAGTTGTCTTTAAAAAATAGGAGCCAGAGGAGGCCGGTAATATAAAAACTTATACCTTCTTTTCGTTATCCTCGTCACCTCTGGGTGGTCCGGGAACGTCGTGCAGCCCTAAAACGAGGAAGCATGAAACATGTGCTGGGATCCAACGTCGGCTCTTTCTGCCTTTAGTTTTACTACATGATTCCTGATACCTGCACCAGAGTCTGAGAGAAAGGACTGATAAAGAGTAGCTCTTTGAATTCAAATTTGAGGCTTATGTCACATTAATTATGCAGGAATTTAAGCTGTAGATGACAAACCTGCATATGGTGCAATTGTAGACTGGTTTTGTCATACCTCGAGCAGGTGGGTGGTACCATTTGCATCCAATAGAAGCTCATCTCTGAAATTTATGCTGCTGGTCCCTAACAAGCAACAAGCAATTAGATCGTCCCATCTTCCTCTGCGGTTAAATAGTACGAAGCTCCTCGAGAAATTTACAGAGTTCCCTGTTCAAAGATAAATAGAATTAGTAGCTAGCAATTACTATCACATTTTTCTCCAGACATAGACTACATCCCACAGAAGCTATTTAAAAGATTTGGTACAAAATTGACAAATTTCATGATGAAGAAGAGTTACTGTTTTATTCATCTCAAACAGCCAAACGGGCGCTCTGATAGCATATATGGACCTATTCACTGCATGCAGGATAAAATATTTTCCTAGGCTTAGATATTTTATACCTATACGTAGAGATTCATACAATGTGATATAATTAATATTTGAAGACTGACAACCTCATAACCACAAAGCTGTTGCCCAGAGTAGTTCAGATGGTAGCTCGATTCATAGCACCCGTTATATTATGTTTACTCGTGGAATATGTTATGTTCCTCTGCAGGTGAATGCTAATGAGAGTGCACGTGGATGGCATGGAGTTGTCAAAGCATCACTTAAAGGCGGCATGAGGGTTCCTTACCTTCTTTGTGCTCCATGAAACTCAAGTACAAGATCACGTGTCTCCATTTTATCCAATTACACAGATGTAGTAGTCCTACAGGAAAAATGAAAGAGGAATTCAGATCCAACTATATGATTCAAATCAAAGTCAGTCGCATTATTTAGTGCATGTGTGTCTGTGTGTGAGAGAGTACCAACAATAGTTAATTGATGTGAATCTTCAAAAATTAGAAAGATAGAGGGAGAGAGAGCACCAAAAATACCAATTAATTAGTTGATGTGAAGCCTTTGCAATTGTACTCCTAAAACAAAAAAGTCTTAACAATTGCTATCAAAATTAAATACCCTGTTATAAAGAGCTATCTATGTGCATGACATGTTAAGAGCCACAAATGCATGATTTAAAAAGACAAAATAATGAAGCAATCATTGATAACCTTTTCTTTCTCCAGATCTGCTGCTTGGTTACCTACAGGTCAACAAAGTCAAAGCATGCTGCAATTATTGAAGCAAACATTAGTTACATGAAGCATTAAAATTAAGGAATGCCACAGTAGAGTTTAGTTCCAAGGAAATATAAATGTTATGATTCAAATGAAAGCAAAAGCAAGGAATGAGTCTCATATTGTGACCTCTGGATTAAGAATCATATGTACCAAGCAAAGGCTAAAGAATTACATATACAATGGTATAAACCTAAAAAAGCATATGACATGAGACTGCCACAGTAGTTGGATTAAGAATGAGGGTCAAGGTTTTCTTTGAAGAATTGAGCATGAAGGACAACTGAATAATAGCCACCAAACAGCTCAAATATAACAATCACATCATCTCACCACACAGTTCTTTTTTCCTTTTTTTTTTGACTGCCACATCACATCCACCCATCTATATACATGTGCAACCAACCTTTCTCCACAATGTCCCAATCCAATTCACATTTATCCACAAATCCAATAGCTTGATCAACTAGATACATCTCAATCACTACTACAAGTCTATGAGCTTGCAAGCCCCACGCCAGATGCTTCTATGTCAAATCAAGAGATCAGCTGCTTCTATAAAACAATTGCACAAACGTAATAGAAAAGACTACCTCAAGGATGATTTGTCATCTAAAGATGAACAAAAACAAAATACAAGATAATTGGAAAGGCAAGAGCACTGGGCATCCCAAGGAACACCCACTTCAGCTTGACAGACATCAAATGATGAATCAAACCTCACTTCACAAACCAAAAGCAGAAATGATAGTCTGCCAAGTCACATGAAAAGTCATTGGATAAGCAATAAAAGTTATATCTTCATGCATGAAAATCAAGTCTTTCAAAAAACAACCTTTACAAAATGACAGACATCACAGAATATATCAATACCTGATCACAGTGCTAAAACCAAAAACGGAACAGCTTGTGATTCATACGGAATGTCATAGATTGGAGCTTAAAACCTAACGAAGTTAGCAATATAACAAACAGTACACCCACTCAAAACCACCAGAGAGCCTATCTAGGTGATGTGAATTCTGAACTACAAATTTTGGAATCTACAGAATATGCCAACTTTTAAAACAGGACAAGAAACATACATAGTTTAGTATAGTAGCATTACACTGCATCTTTCCTTTTGAATATATCAAGATAGCACCGCTATGGAATATATCAAGATAGTTCCTCTCTTGCGAGACACTTGTAAACATAGTGAAAATATTTATTTTCCCACAATTAATAATAAAAGTAATAAAAAGCAAATATGCAAAGTACCAATTATGTTCAGAACATAATCGTGGCACCCAACACACAGAGATTTGATAGGAACTAAGAAGCAAATATTATTCTTATATGCAAATGTTGGCTGATTTTATGGCCATCAAAATTTCAGGGTAGTCAACAGGTTGCAACTCAACTCTAATGAATGTGAGCAGACAGTTGTTTTTACCAGAAGAAAAGGTTTACAGGCCACAATAAGAAATTATTAAGAAGAATCTACTATCCATCCCATATCTATATTGAGAGTCTCAAAGAAATTAGAGCCAAAGAATTTCTCCAGTATATTTATTGAGAGCTCCAAAGAAGTAAAGCCAAAGAGAAATTTTAATTTTACAGTATTAAACAATAAAACTAAGGCAAGCAACATTGCTCTTTTGTGTCCTGAGAGATCAGGGCTCAATTCATGAAAATAACGTATTATGTATATTGCCTTCCTAGACCTTGCATTAGCAGAAACCCATGCACTTGACGTGCCATTAGTATTAAAGGGTAAATTATACGAAATTAAAAGGAAAATGTCGGTAAATATGCTTTGATTGCCTTCATCAGCAGTAAAAACTTGTAGTTTCATTCTGTCTTATGGTTGACTTTTTAACAGGAAGCAGTAAAAACATAAATATTAAATGGAAGAAAGCTAACAATCTTATGCATGGACAAATCTTAGTTAAGATGAATTAATCTAACAGAAAGCAGCACTCGTCGAATGGATGTCAAACTATAGAATTACGGTACAAAACATTCGATAGCACACAAATTAGAAGAGAGCCTGAGTTTGATGTGGCATATTACCTGATAGTATGTATGACATCTTCCATGTTCATAGATTTTCGGCCAGCATGTTGTGTAAACAACTCAACATCTTAGCAAGGTCAAAAGTCTTCCAGCACCCTGGAGTAAAGGGTCCGGTAGATGATAAGTCTGCAAAATGCCAGGAAAAGACATCAATTTCTCTACCAAATAAGAGCAATGTCAAGGAGCAAAGCCAAAGCTTTAAGGGCGTCCTCAGATATATTACACCTAATTACAAAGACAAACTGAAAGCAGCATTTCAAATCACAAATTAACACCCAATCACATAACAGAATTAGAACCCTAATCACGTAACAAGAGCAGGATTTCCATTTCCATCATCCTTCCATCTGAAACTGCAGCAACATGAAGCGTTATCGTGAATTTGGAAAAACAATGAACAACGAATTAGATGAAATCAACGTTAGAAGCGATAAGAAAACAATTGGTGACGAAGGCGAAACCAATGGGAAGAGGGCTACGGCTTCAGCAATCACCTGTGTACTGAGAATCTAGGTTGGGGATGCATGAAACTATGGGTTTCGCTACCTCCACATCGACCTTCTTGGCTGTTCCGACGAAAGAATTCGGATGAAAGATCGATGAGGATTCTGCAATGGGGAAAGGGCAAAGAGGAGAGCACAAGGGCAGCAGAAGAAACGGAACCTCGGCTGAGATCACGAAGAGGAGAAAGCAGTCTTTGAGGATTTCCGCCCTCTCCTCCGCCTCCGTTTCCTTCTCCAGGTCTAAGCCATCTCCACCGTCGTCCTCGTCGTCGTCGTGTGAAGTGAACAGGCATGGAAGCGGAGTGCTCTCTTGTCGATCCTTGGCGCGGGAGAACAAAATTCTGAGGATTTCTGGATCCGACGGTCTTGATCGTCTTGATGGCTTAGCTTTGACGGTGGATAAATTATCATTTAGAGAAAGGTAAAAAAACCCCGAAATATTCGCAATTTAACGCGCATAATGATACAAAACATAAAAAAAATTAACTTAAATAGAAAATAATGACGTGATCGACACTTGATCAGTCGATATTTTAATACTACTTCAGCCACATATGACGACATTATTAATCATATTATAATTATCGCACATTTGATGCAACATGACTCCACTAATCGTATTTGAGATTAATGTATGTATGAGCCTAACGATTCAAAAACTTAAAAATATATTTATTGAATTGACTTAAGTATCAAAGAGATCTTAAAACACTCTAACATAATTTGACAAGGTTTGATTTTTTTCAATATCATTTAGAAACGAACGCCAAGATCTCGATTGTCTCCAAGTCAACATCCCAATCAAACAACAAAATTTTGTCACTACAACACGTATTATCATTGATGCAAAACATAGTAAAATATTGATACATTGTGTAAATCACATATTAACATTGCTCGAGGTAATTTAGTGGAGAACATATATATATATCTGGTCATCACACTTTTGATAAAAGAAATTTAAAATATTAGTTTGATGATTGTATATCAGATTTATTAATTCAAAAATAGTCATGCACTTAAATATCTTCATAAATTTGATATTTTTCTAGAATATAAATATACATAATTAAACAAGAATTTCAAAGCCTCGAACTTACCACCTCAAATTAATAATCGATGTACAAAATAAGATATCAGAGTTGGACAGAGAATATATTCCTCATGATTCCGGCACCACTTTATTCACGATTTAAATCTCGAAAGACT
The DNA here is from genome assembly GCF_036884655.1 of Musa acuminata AAA Group. NCBI lineage: Eukaryota > Viridiplantae > Streptophyta > Magnoliopsida > Zingiberales > Musaceae > Musa > Musa acuminata. The sequence continues at coordinate 27,255,487 of NC_088336.1, forward strand.
GACATGACATACAACCCAAGGCAAAGAGGAATATGGAGTCAGAATGGTTGACTTGATGATCCGAGATGTCACTACAATCCATGATATGAAATGTCCCTGTTTCCAGCAGATGATTGGATGGTGAATGGGTTCCAAAAATATGTGGACAAGAGCTCCCAGAAACGCATATCATACATACTTTTAACCACATAACCATAATATTGCTTTGGCTGTCAAGTCTCTCGGCACAAGAAGAAGGTCCTCTTAGATGTCACAAGGAAGAGGAAAAGGGAATCAGCTTCGACAATGGCGGTCTTGCATCAATCCTCGTAAAGTGCTTTTTGTCACCCCTGGCCGAACCCTACAAACGTACTGCAACTCTGCAAGGTCCGAGTAAGTCCAAAGTGAGATCATAGATTTAGAACTCCGATGTTGGATCAGAGTCTCAGTGAGCTACAAAGCCTACAAATGATCCTTTTGAAGGAACTGTTCATTCTGTGTCGTTTCTTTGGATGAACACATCCAAGAAGAAGAAGCCACATTATATATATACATATATATATATATACATATATATACATATATATATATATATATATATATAGTTCACAAAGAGGAATAAAAGAAAAATAATTAACAAAAGTGTAAAGGCTTGAGAAAAGATTCATACATTATTCTTGAACAGAAAGTTTAGTTCAGTGAATTAAAGAGCGGAATAAGGGTCAAGCAGCAGCATCCCTCGATAACTAATGCTAAGAGCTGCCGATAACACTTGGGGATGAGAGCATACAAGATCCATTTCAGAGAACCAAAGCAATTGCTACCTTGATTGCTGACTACATTGTGTTGAGCAAACCTGCAGAGTGCAAGAGCACAGCCTTGATTTCTTCAGGCAGAACACCAGGGTCTTTGCATTGCTGAAAAAGATAAGGGCATATGAATGAGATATATTTAGCTATATATACACACATACACACAATGTGACTTCTTTGTTGGGGTGATAACATCATCCAATGAGAACTTACCTCAGCTTGGAAAATGTCTAGAGCGAATCCATTGAAACAGCTGATGACCGCCTGCTGAATGTCAAGCCCAAGGCTGTCAAGTGATCGCAAAGCTGAAAGCAGCAGACCAGGCCTACGGGCACAGAACATGTGTATGTCGACGGCTCGGCCTTCCCTCGCCTTAACTTCGACCTATAGAATGCACAACAAGATGAGTTTACACACTGTCTACCATGCTCAAATTCAACCAGATCAAGAGTAGCACTATGTTTTGCTTAATACATGATAATGAAGACCGTGGCTGGTACTATCCACTGATGTCCAAGATATATGAAGTCATCTTCAATCTAATTAGTTGATGATATATATATATATATATATATATATATATATATATATATATATTAATTATGTGTGTGTGTGTGTGATGTAAACCAGAAAAATAGTGTGTGTGTATGTATGTATATATATATAGTGTGTGTGTGTGTATGTATATATATATAGTGTGTGTGTGTGTATATATGTATGTATGTATATACATATATATAATGTAAACCAGAAAAATAAAGACTGCAATTGACAAATAACAAGCATGCCCTGCACAATATCATGATGATAGTTCATTAAGATAACTTCCAATTCTAGCAGCCAAGTTGGTAATTGAAACTTTGGATAACAAACAAGATGCTAAAAAGTTGGCTTAAGCTAATGGCACTAACCCTTGCTGGCTGACTATTTGGACTTGGTAAAGAACTCGAGCAGTGCTTGAGTTCGTCCTTCAAACGGCATGGCAAAGTTGGTAGTGTGGGAGTCAAGGGGTGCAAGCTCGTTGCATTTGTTGTAGGCAGTGAAGAACTTGAAGGTGTTGATTCAAGCTCATTTTGAAGGTCGTTGATCCTTTGGAGAAGTTCCTTCAAGTACTCAATCGCATCGCCAAGAATGGAAGCTCTATCCATCTGTAAGAACACAAGAAATTAAGACAAAAGACAAAGAAACAGTCATGATTGGAGGTGAACAGCTGCTAAAAATTTGTCATTCCACCATTGTCATCCAAATCTTGTGGTCCTTGATGATGAAATGAGCATATATCTATATATGTTGATGACAATACACTAACAAAGATATTGATCGTAAATGAAAGTAGTACTGAACTTTCTGGGCGGAACTTAGGATGCATATTGTTCATTCATGATGACATAGGAACTCCAATCATAATTCTTTTACATGATGGTGATGCGGCTTTAAGGTAAGCATGTTACGGAAACACTCTAATTTAAATATTTGGAAGACACATTAAAAAGAGCACATGCAGGAAGGTTATGTTCTTCTCAATTTGGTTCACTTGTCCCGGTCAGATCTGCCATCCATTGGAATGGGTAGGTGTCACCTGTAAATGCAGGGACCTGCCCTATGTATGTGCAGGTGGATTTTGAATTTGTTCTATTTGAGATGGAAAAGATTCTGACCCGAGGAAGAATGGTCAGCAGCTGCCAGGATTATTTCCCCACAGGACACCGGTTTCATTACAGAAGACAAATATGTACAATGACAAGGAGGAACCATTCATCCAATCAAGCACTGATCTGACAACTATTACAATAACAGAGGGGGAATGCCAACAATTGATTCGCTATAAAGGCTAGAAGAAACAGTCATTTTAACAGTTGATTCAGATAAGAAGCAAAAGATTTAGAGTTCCATCTTAAGTTAAAATTAACCGAGATGATGATGAACACATGCAAGTTTATAGTTGCCTACTGCTACCGAGTAGATTCCTGAAGTACAAAACATAAGCATGGCAAGTTCACATGAAACTACAGGAAATTTATGTTTCTTGTACAGAAGATGAGAATTCAGTATCAATTTAAGTAACATGATAAGCATATGAAATTACGATCGAAACAATCCCCTAGAGACAGTAGTTCCCCTCATAGGATGGAATTTTAAGACTAACTCCTTGAAGCACGACTGGGTAGAAGCTAAACTTTGAATGCACTACAACAATTTAAAGCTTCAGTGTAAGTTCAGATCAATCTCATATAGTCAAAGCAGAACTCAAGCAATAGCATATAGAAAGGGAAAACAAAGTAAAGGAACTTGCAAGCTATGTAAAGGAACTGGTGACATATAATTCCCACCTTGCTTATCTTGGGGACAACAGATCTAAGCATGTAAAGCCTGTCGTTGAGTTTCTTTCTCCTCCTCCTCTCTGCCATCAGATTCTTCGCCGGGAGACCCTTCTTCTTCCCCCTGTCGGCCACCATGACATCAGCACTCGAACTGTTCCCTCCTCCACCTAATACATTCCCTGCATTCTCCTCAACTTTGGCACACTCTCCGGCAAAGTCATCAGAATCATAATGTAAGCCGGACCCGTCAATGCTACCCTCGTCCAACTCATCGACCTCGTTCCCTTTCCTCTTCCTCTCTTTCTCTTCCTCCAATGCAACCACACTGCTGCTCCCTTGGCAGCTGCCTTTCGACGCCCAAGGACCCAAGATGCCGACTTTTTCTGCAGTAGCCACCGAGTTCTGCAGTAGAGCGGCGGCCGCCCGCTTCTGGAACAGGGTGGGCTGCGAACCCGCTGTAGGGAACATCTCCAAAGGCCTCAACACCTTGGACCGGTTGAGAAACGGTGAATTCTCCAAGCTGTCGAAGCCCACAGGGCAGAAGGTGGTGCCAGAGCTGGAAACGGAGCAGTTCTCGGCAGGAGGTAGCAGAAGGGCGCCGGAGAATTGGCTTGCGGGGTTCAGCTCTGGACAACCGAGTTGTCCACTGGTTCCAATTCCGACGAAGCCAAACACTCCATCGATGGCGCCACCTCCTCCGTTCATCAAGTCAGGGGAATTTAAAACCGGGACTGCCGGAAGAAACCCCGGCGCGTCGCTCCTGAGATCAACCCCAACGCCGAAATGGTTCGAGGCATTGAAGACAGACGAAAGGGCAGGTCTCGACGAGAAAAAGGGTTGGCTTTGGTCGAGGCTATCGACGGGTGGCAGCAACAGGGCCTCATGGGGCGAGGGATTCGGGAGAAAGGCGACGTCTTTGAGGTCCTGCTGAGTCTGGAAGGCCTCGAAGGGGTGGTGGGCGGCGGCGCCGACGTACCAGTCGTCCACGAGCATGGACTTAAAGCCGGAAAGGCCGAGCTCGTCCTCCTTGGGCTCCCCCATTCCCCCTCCGCTAGAGCTGGAGGCGTTTCCTCTTGTCCAAGCGACAGGGCCGTCGTCGTCTCCACCGTCATCCATCCAGAAGCCGCCATCAATTCTCGAAAACATCGCTGCTCTTCTCACTTACCTGTTTTCCGGGCGGAAGGGAAGAAGACAATGCATGTACAACTACCAGGTCCGGTTTTGATGCTTTCCAACACTTCTCAGCCTCAGAGCTCGCACTCCACCTGGAGGGCGATGGGTTTGAAACGTTTCGTCGTTCCAAGGGAACGTGTTGCGACGCACTGCTGCTGTTCTCCTTTGCTTCTGTCGCTGGTCATGTTAGCTGACAGAACTCCCAAAATGACCGTGAAGGAAATAATGTAAAGGCTATTCATCCTTCCTCTCTCCTTCAATTTCTTCAAACAGCTTCATGGCTAGTTAAATGATGTGAATTTTGGCAGTGTACTATCGAGTTTCACACAGTCCTCTGCCTCTCTTCTTTAATTATGTGAACTTGACAGTGTACTTACTGGGTTTCACAAGCAGGCATTGCTGCAATACGAAGCTTTCGTGTGACAAAGGGGGTGTTTTGATCTCTCTCTCTCTCTCTCTTCTCTTCTCTTCTCTTTCAGTGGTCATAAGGTTTTCCCATGTCACAAAACAGACTTGGCTTCGTCTTGTTATCGTGGAGGCTTTAACCATCTTGCTTCGCTTCTTGTTTAAGGGAGATCGGGGTGGTGGCCAACCCAAAGCAGGGGGAAAGGAATGCAGATAAGACGCAGCAAACCCTGTTTCCATCTGAAGACAGTTAAAAAACTCTTTTGGCACAACTCAGACAAAACTACAGAAGCTTTTCATGCAATTTTTGATACCTTCATCTGCTGCATGCACAGCTGAAATAAGAATATACAGATATGTTTATTATCCTCTTTTTTATCTCTCATGAAATGAAATGTAAAGAAAGTGGTAACAAGATGGTAGAGATCATGCAAGCATTATTGCTTGCTTGTGGTCCATATTGCTACGGTAATCATCACACAAGGTCTGTCAGATTGATGTGAGATGAGGTGCTTAAAAATGGTTTTGTTTGGGGTGGGGAAAAAGGAACACAAGACAAGAAGGGGGTAGCATTAGCTGAGGGAGATTGGACCAGCCATCTCTTGGAAGACTTGAATGCCATTCCCTTCTTCCCGGGTTGAATGCAGAAGGCCATTTGGATGTGAGGCTGCCAGCTTCCATAATCTGCTAGCAGTTACCAAAGGCGACAGAGCTATGGATAAGCATCTGCACAGTGAAAACCAAAAGGAAAGCTAAAGTTAAATGCAGCAGTCACCTTATGTCAGGCAAGTTTTGGTTGTTCCTATCATTAGCATACATACTATACATGCCAAATCCATCTATAAAAAAAAGGCAAGATTGTATGTATACATATGTTCGAGGTTTATAAAAATATTTCTCAGATATATTAATTTAGTTTACTGCATTAAAAGGTGAAAATAATAAGTATTTTAGGCATTTAAATTTGTTATTATATTTTTAGATAAAGTCAACTGTGAGTAGTTATGATCATCAAAGAGATGGATGATTTAAATATTCGGAAGGATATATATATATACTGTACATAAAAATTTATATAGGGAATTATGGGTCATATTAGTTCCATAAGTTCATCCTACTAAGATTAATGAGATCAGTAACTTTGCAACAAAAAATAAAAATATTATTTTTATTCGGAAGGAAATAGATCAAGGAATTGAGTGAGCTGTATTCAAACCTCTGTTGTTGTTGCTCACAGCTGATACATCTCCATGCATTCCAGTCTGATCAGTGAGTATAACACAAGTAGGGAAGAAGAGAAGACTTTGATGACTGATTTAGGACTGTGAGACACAATTTAAACGTAAGATAAGAAACAAATAATATTCTATAACATATTATAACTTCGACTTTCAAATGCAACAAAATAAAATAAAATAAAAGTTAAATTAATTTTGTCGCATTGGATTAACGATCATATTTGAGTGCCAATTTTCCATGAAGAAGGCAATCATCCAACGAGGTTAGAAAAGAAGAGGAGGAGATAGAGAGAAAGCTGCAAGCAGAGATGGCGCGAGTCGTGCGACAGAGGAGACAAGCACAGGGAGCGGAGGCAAGTAATGCAGGCAAGGAATAAATGGGTAGAAAACAAGCCCAAGGTTCTCGTGATCGCCCTCTTTCCATCTCACCTAAGAAGATTCCACACGCCACTCTTTAACTCTTCAACTTGCCACAGGATTCAGATCAAGAACCGGTTTCGTCTCTGCTTACGCCGAGGAAGCTGGCTGATTCCAAATCTGCCTTGGGACAATGTGTTTCTTCGAGTAGCACTCGGTTGTTGTCTGTGCTTCTTCTTTTGAGATCCATGAAGCGCCACTTGGCGGTGGAACACTCGTGGGAGAAGAACAAGTTAGGTTGGGTCATTTAAGAGCTGGCAGTCCAAGGTCTGGAGTGGTGTTCTAACCTGCATGCGTGTCTGCTGCCACAATGTCATTTGTCTTTTGTTCTATCTCAAGAATTTAAAGGATGTATTGTTCTATATCACAGTGCATACGACATGGAGGATGAAATAATAATTTTGAAGCTGCTTCTCTTGTTTTAATGGCATTCATTTTCCTGAGTCCCATTGTTACAAATTCTACTGCTGGATCTCTCTATTGCAATTTGGCAGCTACGATCTGTAAAAGGAGGAATCAGATTGCAAGAAACATCAAAGCTGATGGGGGTTTGATCAGACTATCATCAGCTAATTTGAGGAATTGAAGCTTAGAGTTCGGGATTTCAATGAATATGCCCTGTTCTTATTTGAAGAATTCTTTTGATCTGCAAATATGAGTGAAAATGCTCCCTTTGTTAGGATTTGTTCTGCACATTAATATCTGAACCTTTTAAATTCTTACTTGGAAATAATTTCTTCAATCTCATTCACATGAACTCAGAACCTAACAGCAGTTGTTGATACTGAAAAGCTAAACAGAAAGATGGTAAAATTCCAACCTTTAAGATCACATATACATGCAAAGAAGATAGTTTAAGGAATTAGTATGCAATCATATACCGCCGGTAAAGTGCAAAAACTGAAAAGAATAAAAAAGCTTTTTCTGATCATGCTACAGTTAGCTTGCTGACTTCTGAGTCAAGAACAGCTTCAGTGATCCTTTTGTCATTGTAGTAAGTTTGAAATCAAAGAAGAAATGCAATTTGAACTCCATTGTTTTGATGTTGAACAGATGAAGTAGCTTCTCCACGAGACAGAATTCTACAAAAGCCGGTGACAAAACACACATTCGTGTGCCTTTTCCACACTAATTACCTAAAACTAGACATCAGCTCAAGCACACAGGAATACCATGGAATCGACACGAAACTCGCATATACTTACAATGCACACCCTAATGCTGCTGAAGAACCTGTCAGGGCGCATATGTGAATGTCTCTGGTAGCGGTCGGCCTTGTAGGAATGCTCTGAAGAGCACAAGAGACCTCTCAGGCTGTGAGAATGGAGCTTCATGAGAGGCTCCTCTTACAGTAGCAAATGAAAGCGCATCGCCGTAAACTTGAGTCCATCCACCAACCTGCAGAAAATTTTGCGGCACCAAAGTTCCACACTTGTTCCAAGTTGATCACTCAAATCACAAAAGAACATGGTGAAACAAATTGCCTGTTGGATTTTGTTTACCTGTTCTCCCTCAAACCAAGCTCTATATGGAATTGTTGTTTTGAGGCCAAGCTCGTTTGCCAGTCTTTGCACAAGAGTTCGGCTACCGGTCAAAGGAATGACAGAGTCCTGATCACCACTACAGTCGGAAAATGAAAAGCATAAGATCCTTTTGGTTCCTGAAAACCACTGAATGTGTTCAACGATGATGGACTTTAGGGACTAAACTACCTGTAAACCAACACCGGGATTCCAGACTTCACAAGCGAACCCACAATCGAAATTGTTGGTACCTCCAAGTTAAGTAACTCATACTCGATAACACTTGAATACCACCAAATGTACCATGTTATCAAGGATAGTTCCAGATATGCAAATTGAACCAAGGATAAAGACCAGAAATAATCTTAAATTCAGGAATTCAAGAAATATCGAGCTCAAGTTTTATCTCAAGACAATGTTTCTGCATACCTGCTGCAAACAGTCCATTTTGTCACCCCGATAAGGTTGGCATGCAGTGCTGCTTGCACATCCTTCCGATTGAGATAACTCACGGTTTCATCTTCGACGCAGACATCTACTCGCTCGGTAACTTGCTGCAGCACAGTTACAATATGCCTCAGATGCAAGGTCGAAGACAATATATAGAGAGGCTGCAGATCATTAAAGGGAGGACATAAACTGACACGCATTGATGTTATTGTTATATAGGTTCTAAACTTGCCTGAGGACTCAGAACCATGGATTGCGATAAAACTGATGATATACAAACATCAAGGGTGACATCATATTTGTCGACGAATCTACTTGTTTCTCTCGTCACTTGGCTCATCACTCTTTGACATATTGAACTAAGGGATCCTCTGTAATACTCACTGACGTAGCGTGAGTAGTTACAAGCAGAAGTGAAGATTCTGTATGTAGAATCCGATATCAACCCATGGGACCAAAAGAACTCTGCTCTTGAGTTGAAGTCGGTTGAGAACTCAAGAACCGGATTACCCAGCTGTAGCAGACATCAAACAGAACAGCAAGAATTAACTTGCTTTTATGCACAAATGTAGCACTTGGTGAATCATTTCGATTGTTCTAGTACTCACAGCAATGCCTTTGAGGTTGAAGACCTTTTCCTTCTTATTGAAATCAACCATGAGCTGAGCAAGTTGTGGAACATAATGGCCTGAAAACCAGAGTCATGAGTTGTTGAAATTTAAGAAAGGCCCAACTTTTTCTAGCAAGACAATGGGTGAAGGTTTGCAATTTCATCACCTGCATAGCTTTCTCCAGTGATGTATAAATCCCTGCCCTTGTACCGTGGGAACTTTGTGAACCAGCGCTGCAGAAAAACAAGATTATCCCTGGCTTCACAAGCGAAAACAAATGAAGAGTCAGCCTCATCTTGCAGCTTGCTAAATGATATGCTGAATCAAGTAATTGGTTTTGTTTCCAGAAGAAACAAGAGATTGTGTTCTGAGAAGCATCAGTAAGAAAACAATTTGCACAAAACTCTTGTCAAACTTTTTTTTCTTACAGAAAGCTTATATCGAGCTCCAAGCTACAAAATTAGTACCTGTAATCCGATCATTCACCCCCTCATAGTCAGAAGAGTCACTTGAAAAAGAGAAGCCAACTCCTGCTGGTGTCTCCAAATACAGCATGTTTGCCTCTGCAGATGGGAGAGAAGTAACTAACCACCGCCTCTCTTTTTTTTTCTCTCATCAGGAAAGTGCATCCAGCACAAAGAAAAGTTGTAAGAATAAAATCAATGATGCTGCAGCTTCATACCTTTATTCCAGCTATACTCATTTCTCACCAGCACTTCACCTTTTGGTCTGAAAGGCCCATTCTCAGAGAATGCCCCAACCCCAACAGAAGAGCAACCAGGCCCTATGAAGATGAAATCACAACCAACGAAGAAACTAAAATCAAAGAAAGATGAGAAAAAAAAAATCTGATATTGATCTCTATAGAGAACTTTTTCTCTTATTGATGAAAAAGGCAGAACCTTGTTCATCTTCTTTTTCCCTTTGAAAAAGAAGCATATGAGCTAATTGTTCCATTTGAGAGGGAGGAAGATGTTGTATTACCTCCATTCAACCAGAGAACCAGAGGCTTTGAGGACGGATCCATCTCTGCTTCGGCAAAGTAGTAGAAAAGAGCCCTGTGCTTCCGCTCATCCACTGTGACGTAGCCTGAGAACTGCTGGAAGCTGACCTGAGGTTGGCCAGGCAGCTTGACGATCCTGTTTGGGTGGGATAGATTGGACTCCAGCTCCCTGGAGGAGCAAATCTGAACTAGAGCGGCAACCATGACCACGGCTCTCCACGCCGTAGAATGCATGTTTCCGGAGCCACCACCAGGCACAAACTGAACGAGGAAAGAGAGAGAGAAGAAACAGAGTGGGACGGGGAGGATGTCAGTGCTAAGTGGAGACTAGGCAAGCGTTATATATATAACTAGATGAAGGTTATGGGGTCGAAAGATGAAGGTTTGTCTTGCCTTAACTTCTTGTGTCGACACCTTTTTATGCTGAAAAGTGAGAGAAAAATGGGCACCCTCTTCTGAATCCTGCAGCATTCGATCATGAGTTCAGTAAACCTTCTTGTTAATAACTAATTGCTCATACGACTGTACCCAAGCAGAAAAGCCATCTTCAAAGCCTTTTTCTAAATGGACAACAATTACTTGCGCATACAAAAAGTTCCAAGCAGAAAGCCCGGAACATGTGAAAAGGTTGGCCTACTCCATCTGGTTTCTCTCTTTTTCTTCACAGAAATGGGTTTTATATTGACGTTGCAGGAAGGGGCTGCTGCCTCCTCCTGCTTATCTGATTTCATCACTGTAAGAAATTGAGAGAGAGAGAGCGAGAGAGGACAGTGGACTGGCCCTGCCCTCCATTGGTCTTGTCTCCCCACCCCAAAAGAACTGCCACAAGTGACTGATTGATGCTGCAGGCTGATGCATCAAGTACTAACCTAGACTTGACATCTGTAACATTTTTCTGGGAGAATGCATTGTGACTGTTGTAAACAACAAGAAATACTTTGAATATAGAACTCCCAAAGAGACTGAAGCTAAGCTAAACATCTCGTTCCGACTGATCCGCTCTCCCGCTTTACTTCTCTGAAAGAAAGAGAGAGAGAGAGAGAGAGAGAGAGAGAGAGAGAGAGAGAGAGAGAGAGAGAGAGGGGTGGCAAAGTAAACCTGTCTTCCAAGGAGAGGAGACACCGCTTTGTTCTGAAAAGATGCCACCATTATTATGTACCTCGGTGCTGTTTGTCTCCGGGAAGAAGAACACTTACATACGTGCTTCGAACGCTTGGTGCGCGTAGTAGCAGACTCGAGATATACGTACCGAGGAGACGTCCCCGTGCTTTTCCCCTTCCCACGTGGTTCTCTTAGTCGCCTGCCTGACCGTGGGACCCACGCCTCGGCAGAAGAGAAATTGTTTTTTCAGCGAAATCTTCTCGTGAACTTTGAAGCTCGCAATAATTGTTGATGTACTTCAAATTCATCTTGAATTTAACTTCAGCTTTCATGCAAACTCGGCCGGAAAGATGATCGACGATCCGAGAAGAAAACACCGGCTGTGTTTCTGCAACTTGCCAAACGCCAATGAGAACAATCCGAACATTAAACTGGCACCCTGAGAAAAGAGAATCGCCCCACAGTTTTCCTCAGAGGTAAATCCTGCAGCAAAAACTGTAGCCGCTGCCGTATCACCCTCCCTCCATCCTATCATCATCATCTCGATGGATGATTGACAGGTGGGTTTTTGTCTTGGCTCTGTCAGATGTAATCCCACAAGGCTGCGCTCTCCGATGACGATGGCAGTCGTCTGCAAAGCTAGCGGTCAAGGACGTCACCGGCTCTCTCTCGCTCTCCTTCGAAGCAAGAGGACACGACATGGTTCCTGGTGTTAATTTGTTCATGCACACATGCGAGAATGATATGGCGTGGGAATCTCCACAGTCGCTGCTGCTCATTTGTTCACTGTAGCGTTGCTCTCTTCCTCTGTGCTGATGCAGTAGCAGTGGCTAAACGAATCTCCAGACTCTCTCGCCCGATCGATTAGAACAAGTTATAGGAAAGGATCAAACACTCGCCACCAACGAGACAAAGATTGCTTGTTCGTTTCGATTTGTATTCGTGTGTGCTCTCCTGCAAACTTTACCCAGTGGTCAGCTGGCATGGACGAAGGGACCAGTCCTCGCCTGGAATTCGAAACCATCAATCGGTCACACCTCCTGCTACAGGCAACCTCTGCAAGGAGCCTTAACCCGATTCCCCAAACATGCAAACACTTGCATTCTCTTCATCATCAGTGTATGTGAGTAGCGTGAGGTTTGGGATATGTGGGGAGTCGAACGCTACCCTTCGGCTCTTCCTCTTGGAGCCTTGCGAAGAAAGCAAAGGAGGAGAAGGCTTTTGGTGTTTCTCTTCCCTTCTGCTGCTTCAACTTTTGATCCCAGTCACAATCCGGTTCAACATTTACCAGCGAATGAATGGCATAACCGGAGACAGTAACCACACCAAAAGATTGGCATGGCATCGAGGGGAGGGGCTGACAACATAATGATTCCAACAAAAGGGGTTGCATGACTCAACAGCGGTCGGGATGGGGTCACCTTGGGTAACGTGAACCGGGCCGAACCGGGTTCTTTATTGCCATTGGCTTTTCGGTCCCCCTTCTTTTCGCTTTTTTTACTTTTCGGCCCCCTGTGATAATGCTGTCAGATGGCCGCCATCATTTCCAGCGCAGTGCGGGGTGGGAGACAGAATGCAAAAGCGGGATGTGGCGTGCGGTGATGGGGTTGCCGATGACGCGGCGACCAATTCCCCCGGTGGGTCCCGTCCCCTCGCCCCACTTTGACCCCCTTTCCTTGACCTCCATCTACCCTTCGTATCTGTCGCCTGTTCAACGGAGGAATGGCTATTGGGCATTCGGTCAGCGAGAGAGCTCCCTAGGGTGGTCCATGGCGTCGCTGCTGCACCTGCTGCTGCACCAGTAGATCCTGTTTGGGTCGATGACCGTGAAGGAACCACTCATCGACATGAATAATTGGAAAAGGCCGGTGTTAGTGAGGCTCGGCCCATTAGCCGAGCTACTTCGATCCACGAACATCGATGGCTATTCAATCTCAAACATAGATTTGATTTGAGTACAATATTGGGAACTCAAATGACTACGTGGCGTTCACTGGATTGGATCATTCATATGAAAAAAGGATCTAAACGACAGCAAATGCTTGTGAGTTGTTGGGAGGAAAGAACAGAACATACGACATTATGGTGAATCCGTAGCACCAAATGCGATCGTGAAAAAGAGCCTTCAGCTTGGAGAGAGGTGCACTGTGCTTGGAAATGAGAGCAAAAGACGTCGAACGGTTCCGTGCCTCGGTTTCACATGTTAGCTTTTGGAGTCTCAGATGAAGAGACCCATTGTCTTCCATCAACTTCTTCTCGTTCTGACTCCACAGATCTTTTATTGCTTCTCTCTTCCCCTCGTTCCTTCTCGTCAATTCATTCAACTGCCTACAGTTTTCCTCTACGTTGTTTGCACGAAGGATTGGAGCACAGTGGATGCTCCATCCACGTCTTCTGTACTCGTTTCATGTGCAGGAAAGACATGTTTGTGGTGCATCTCAAGTTCAGGATCTTCCACAGTGGATTCAGGGTATGAATCAGATGGCTACGACATGACAGCTTTGCTGACGCCATGGGCGTCGTAAAGCTGTTGCATGGGGGCTGACGAAGTGAGGATCGAGCAGAAGCTTGGCTGAAACGTTCTGCCAACGGACAATGTAACTCTGGTTTCTCTGGGCGGTGGACCTATTCTCCCTGAGCAGAGGAATCATCATCCTCTTGTTTTATGACTGCCAACAAAGCTGACATGGTTTCTTCGTACTCTGCATCAAACATCAAAGGCTGTATCAATCCACCTCAATCGTCAACATGTTTCTTCAGAAAACACATTGTCCAATAAGTGCAACGAGAGTATTAGCATAGAATTCAAGGATAAGGAACAGATGCAGCACAAGAACCTAATCGGGTCAGCAGAAACCTGATAGTTCTGATTGAAGCCATGGAGATTGGGGTGAGCCGTTGTGACCATTCCACCACCAAGTATACACAGCATCCATTCCAAAGAGATTATATAAAGGCATAGGGTGGAACAGCGATGCCAGGATGACTTGTTAGCAATCAAAGAAATTTTCCTTTTTATTTGAGTCTTCGAATCGATGGAGCGTTTTCGACGAATTTATTGCAGAAGAGAAGTTTTCTGCTAGTAGCCGTTTGAAGCGTCACCCGTTCATCTTTATTAGCGGCATCAATAGCCCCACGAGTGAGACGAGGGAGCGCAGACGGGTAAAGTAAACATTAGGGGGACGGAGAGGGAGATACCCTGATCACGTACGTATTAATGCAAGAATTAGCCAATTATTATGTCAGATTTAAAGGAAAAAAAAGATCATGTGAATATGAATTTAGAATCAGATGATCTACTTTGTTAAGCAAAGAATAATCTATTGGTGATTCTATTCTCTGAAAGCATCACAGACTTCTTTCGCACGAGCACCAAATGAATGGAAGAACGAAGAACAAATCATGTCCGTGAACCGATCAATAGCGTCAACGGAAGCTTTGTTCACTGGACTGCGCCCCGGCTTTCTGCTCAACCAGCAGCTTCTCTATCAGTTCTGCTGCTTCTTGAACCCTGGTGATGGTTCTGGGAATTGTCTTCCTCGATGTTGATGCCAAACTGCTCCTCGGTGCACATCACGATCTCCACCTGAAACCTCAGGTCATGCCATCTGCGGCAATGGGAAAGTACGCAGTGCAGAAGACATGGGTGGATATGATTTAGATGAGCCACAGTACCATGTTCAGTGAATCCGCTCCAAAGAAAGAATCTTTAATGTCATGTTCTTCCCACGCATTAGCAGCAAGAAGAAGAACAACAACAAAAAAGAGCTGAAAAGATGTGGAAGAACAAAGACAAGACGATACCATGCAGCAGATGTGAAAGAGACGAGCTTCACTGGAGATCATCCCATTTGTCTGCATCACTCACGGTCATCAGGCTGTAGAGATCATTTCAAACGTTAAATTTATAGTCAACAAAAAGTATCGTATCTAAAGCATACTGTGCTTACAACGAGTAGAATGCCGTAAAAATGAGCCCTTTCAAACAAATAATATTCCCCAGGTTTGTGCGAGAGTATAAACTTGCTTTGATAGTTGCTACAATTGGACTCCGAAAGGACTACTGCAGAAGCATTCATGCGAACGAGTCTTCCAGAAGAAGAGTATGTCACCTAGTTGCTCTGCCTCGCTGGCTTCAAGGATCAAGGCGTCAAAGTGGCAGCAGATACAGCAGCCATTGGAACCGGAGGGAATGGAGGAGACAGGAGTCGAGGTAGAGGAAACAGCAAGGGGGGGAGGGTGAGCGGGGAACGGTGCAATCATCCACATTTGAAATGTTGAGAGGTCCACGTTGGCAATCTCTATCTGGTGCGTGGGTCCCCTTCGGTCATCAGCCATATTATGGCTGTGATTTTTTTCGATATTTATTTTATTTTTAAATATCGTTATTTTCAATTGTTTAATTAGTATTCATTTATGAATTTTATGATGCTGAAATTTAGATTATTAATTTGATACGAATGTAATTATGTGTCGAAGAAGCGATTATGTATATATATATATATATATATATATATATATATATATATAGGGCTGTTTATGAGAATATACCCGCAACAATTTCCCGAGCTCTTCGAACTCTTCCGGCCGTCGCCGCTTTTGCTGCGCTGCCGGAGGCCACTGCGTCGAGATGCGAAATAGTCTAATTCCGCTCAAACACTATGAAGATTGATTGGGATCTGATCTACGCCTTTTCTCATTCTCCCCATTGTTTTCAGCGTTATGATCAGATTTTTGCGGCTCAGGGGACCCAAATTTTGGCCAGTCTTCTCGTTTGTCCAACGAAACACTTCTTCGGCTCACCTCCGTCGGCGTAGCTCTCTGTCGAGCGCCGCATTATATGCTGTAGAAGGAGAGGATTATATTGGCCGGTCACCGGTGTTCGATTCTTATGCTTATGCACGAGCATTTCAGGAATGCATTGCCGAAGTCGATCATGTTAGAGGAAGAGCTGTTCACTGTCATTCCCTGAAACATGGCGGCTGTTTGGATTTGTTCTGCCTAAATATCTTGCTGAACATGTATGCAAAATTTGATATTGTAGACGATGCGTGTCTATTGTTTGCAGAAATGCCCGAAAGAAATATGGTTTCTTTCGTCACCTTAATTCAGGCTTATTCCAAGTGCGGCAAGCTCATTGAAGCAGTGCAGCTTTTTCACAGGCTTCATAGAGAAGGCCACCAACTTAACCAGTTCGTGTTCACCACAGTTTTAAAGCTATTTGTTGTTATGGAGCTGCCAGAGCTTGGTCGTCATGTGCACGCCTGCATTTGTAGGCTTGGTCATGAGTCAAATGCGTATGTTGGTGCCGCTTTACTTGATACTTATTCGCTATGTGGTTATGTCGATGAGGCAAGAAAGGTTTTTGATGGGATTGTCGAAAAAGACATTGTTGCTTGGACAGGGATGATTTCTTGCTATGCTGATAATGATTGTGCTGAGGATGCCTTGCAACTATTCTCTAGGATGACCATTTCTGGCTTGAGACCAAACAACATCACGCTTACTAGCCTGATCAAGGCATCTGTCTCCCTTTCATCATTAACATTGGGAAAGAGTATACATGGTTGTTCAATTAAAACTTGCTATGAGTTGGACCCTTATGTGGGTGGTTCACTGCTTGATGTGTATGCAAAATATGGGGACATCAAGGATGCTCGTGCAATTTTTGAGGCAGTTCCCCAGATTGATGTGATCCTTTGGAGTTTTATGATTGCACGTTATGCACAAATTGATCAAAATGAAGAGGCATTGGCGATTTTCATGCGGATGATGAGGGTCCCAGTAGAGCCCAATGAATACAGTTTTTCTAGTGTTTTACAAGCTTGTGCAAACAGTAGAGGCTTGGACATGGGAAGGCAAGTCCATGGCCGTGTTGTTAAGATAGGTCTTGATACAGAGATTTTTGTTGCAAATCCTCTAATTAATCTTTATGCTAAGTGTGGGAATATGGATGCATCAATGGTTATTTTCTCAGACTTGTCCAATAGCAATGATGTGAGTTGGAACACACTCATTGTAGGTTATATGCAACTAGGCTTTGGTGAGGAGGCATTGAAACTCTTTAGTCAGATGCATGTTGCTCAAGTACCAAAATCTCAAGTCACCTACTCTAGTGCACTTCAAGCTTGTGTGAGCATAGCTGCCATCGAGCAGGCAAGGCAGGTTCATTCATTGATTGCAAAGACCACACTAAGTGACGATGCTGTTGTTAGTAATTCTCTAATAGATACATATGCCAAATGTGGGAGCATCAAAGATGCTCACAAGGTCTTTGATGTAATGAAGGAATGTGATTTGATATCTTGGAATGCTTTGATCTGTGGATATGCACTACATGGCTTAGGTACCAATGCCTTAGGCCTGTTCAAAAAGATGAGGGACAACAAGGTTGAGCCCAATGGTGTGACTTTCGTCGGTGTCTTATCAGCATGCAGTAATGTGGGTTTAGTGGACCAAGGTCTGTCTTATTTTAACTCTATGGCTGAGGATTATGGCATTGTGCCAAGTATGGAACATTATACTTGCATGGCCAGCCTTTTAGGGCGTTCTGGTCGTCTGAATGAAGCGAAGGAATTTATTGACCGGATGACAGTAAAACCTAGTGTTATGGTCTGGCGTGCACTACTTGGTGGTTGTTTGATTCACAAAAATATTGAGCTAGGGAACCTGTGTGCGGAAAGGATACTTGAGATGGAACCTCAGGATGAGACAACATATGTCTTAATGTCAAACTTGTATGCTGCAGGAAAAAGTTGGGATCATGTGGCTCTTGTCAGGAAATCCATGAGAGCCAAAGGAGTGAAAAAGGAACCTGGTCGTAGCTGGATTGAGTTTCATGGTGAAATTCACTCCTTTTGCATGGGAGATTACTCACATCCTGACACTAGGGCGATCAATGCTATGCTAGAATGGTTACATATTAAAGTTAACAGAGCAGGTTATGTTCCGGACGTTAATGTGGTATTGCATGATATTGATGATGATAAAAAAGAACGAATTGTATGGGTGCATAGTGAGAGGTTGGCCTTGGCATTTGCGGTTATAAGACTTCCACCTGGAAGCCCAATTTGTATAATCAAGAATCTCCGTTTCTGCCAAGATTGTCATGCTGCATTCAAAGTAATATCTAAAGTCATTCAGCGGGATATCACTGTGAGAGATATTAATCGCTTTCATCATTTTGAAGATGGAACTTGTTCCTGTGGTGATTATTGGTGATGCTTATGTGCCTGGAAGAGGCTAGCAATTGCAGACGAGAAAAGAAAATTCCACATGTCAGCAAATATAAGGGGAAAATGTGGAATGTGCACTTTCATGATATGTTGCTTTTACATATCAAAATTTCCTATCAGAAAGGATGCTTGTAGTTGAGAGTGCATGTGAATTGCATTAGAATAAACAAGAACTTTTCGCTTGATTTGTTATGGTAAGAACATTACTGTGTGATGTGTATATTTTACCCTAGTTTATGTTATCATTATTGTGTAAACTTTCTCTGTAAACCCCCACCATTAGAGAGTCCTTTTTGGCTTAAAAACTGCTGCTCATAATACTTCTCTTTTCTCTCTCTTTGTTAGGTCCAACTCTAAACATGGATCACCAGAGTGGCATATTTCTTCAGAGATTCTTCCTTGGTGACTTATTAACTTGCACCACTATAGGTATGCCAGTTTTACCTTTTTGTCATTTGATTTTATGTAGCATATCCTTTTTTTTTCCACATATGCTTTTTCTGCCTTCCATCTTCATCCCTCCTCTCTTTTTTGCATGTATGTGAAAGGTGGGCATTCTTCATCTCATTTTATTGATTCTTCACCTATGTTTTCCTCTTGAGCTGTGAATTCACTAGAGATACATCATATCACTATCAGTGGATATCCAATACAGGGAATATATGAATTTTCTTCCATAACAAAAAGGCTTTTTTATCAACCTTGATGCCTGCTTTCTGTTACTTCTGTTGAAAAATAGTCATAGGCTTTATTAATGTTGCATATGTATACTTGGGAATATTCTTATTTAGTCATCAAACACAAATCTTGCTAACATTACATTTATGCAAGCTAAATGTTCCCCGATGGATTCTTCCTTTTCATGTTCTCTTCCAGTTTTGATTCATAAACCTATGCATGCCTTACAGGACTTATTACAAGTTGATTTATACTGTGAGTACCATATTTCTATTTAACTAAATCTGGTCCATACTAGCCCATTAAGCTTTTTATGACTATCAAGAAAAATCAAAGGTGGAAAAGGGAAAGAAAGAACTGAAGCCTGAGTAGTGTCCTTCATCCACTATGAGTCCAAACTATATATCGTTGAGTTCATCATGCTTACTGTTGTATGAATTATGGAATTAAGTTATCATGGCAAATGCACCTCATAGAAGATCAGAATCATGCCAGAAGGAAATTTCGAGTGGTATAGCTTAGCCTCTTTCAACTGAGTGAATTTTGCAGTTTTGTAATGATAGCTTTATGAAGGATTCTTGATATTACTAAAGAAAAACAATAAAAGCAGAAATTTTCTAGAACTTACGGTCATCTATTTTCTTGGAATTAAGTAATGCCGAATGCTTTTTTTATACTTATCTGGAAGCATAAAGAGGTTTTCATGACCACAGTCCATTTCCATTTACTTCCTGCCCCAAAGCAACGGTAAATTATTTCCTTCATTGGTGGTTCATTAATTATTTTTTCCTTCATGGTATATCTTCTGCGAGAAATATTGATAAAGTGCCATTTTTTATACAAAACTAGTAGGTTGCAAATGGCCTCATGCTGTGCCAAACAAATGAAGAGTTAGTAAGCTGATTTGATAAACTGCCATGAAGAGACCACTGGACCTTGTTCTTTCCCTCTTGCACTTCTATTTGGTATACATTTCAAAGATGTATCTTAGTTGACATTTATGAATTCCAGCAATCTTTACTCTATTCCTTGGATAAAAGAATTTGTTCTAGTTGTTGCAGCTGCAAGTAAAGTCACGTTGAATTAATCAAGTATTTATTTTGTAATGTGTGTCTATTAGTAACTTGTGACTTTGCTTTTTCAACTTCTAAGTAGGCCTTCACTGTTGAAGGCTGCAGAGGAAAATTACATGTGAAGTCAGTATGTCACAACTGTCTAGATGTAAAACCTTGTTTAGGTCATGGAACCACAAAAAAACTGTCACCCGATATGTGTGTTTGAACCTTTTTTCTCTCATTCTTTGACATTTCTTTCTTCTCTCTTTAGAAGGGTGCCACCTACAGAAACACTTTCGTATCAAAAAGTTTGTCCAGCCCTCAGTTCTGAGGAGTTGCGATTGTCATCATAAAGGTGTCAAGAACTAATGTAACCGTTAAAATCAACTGCTTCGCAGATGTTATTGCCTATGCATAGGTATTGCTTGTCTTGGTAAGCAGAGGCCACTGTTAATACCGTGTTAATTCTATTTATGTGTTCTTATATGTCAACAGAAGCAGCCTTAATGCTTTGAACCACTCCCAAGAGGCCCAGATGGTTCGACATCCCAACTGATGACCTATAGTTGCTACAGTTGTTTCTGCTACCACATCCAGCAACAATTCGGCAAAATGAGCACACCATTATAAGAAAGCAAGCCATTTGGAGGAATCAGACATGAAGAAACATGGAGCATGGTCATCTGCAAAGACAGGTTGCCTATGTAATCAGAAAATCACATGCCATCAGAGTAGCATTCCATGGCCTCCCAGAGCAGCATGACCCCTCGAAAGCTCAAGTGTTTATGTCCTGTCTATGAGTCTCCTTGTGGATTTATGCATCACAATTTAGTTTGCGATCATTTAAGATGGTAAGAAGTACGAGGGATGACACATTTAAACGTTTAGCAGTTGATGATTTGTAAAATTTATGATATAAGTTCTTTCTTCTGTACCATAAACATCTTCTTAGCAGTAAATTGACACTGCCAAGCTTCCTTCAAGAGACTCATTGCTCAATTGGTACCTATATTTCCACTTTGTGAAGGAAATGAATTATTATCTGGATTGCAGAAAAGATCAAGAATATGAAATGTGGAGATAATTATACTGGCTTTTGTGCTCCAAATCCTTCTCCCTTTGGCAACTGGCTTATATTGAATCATACCAGTGCATCATTTTCTTAAGCAATCACCAGGCCATGCAACCTTTGCATCTGTGGATGTGAGAGGCACTGTTTCATTACTGGTGGAATCTTTCTCCAAACATATTGGACAATGCTGGTTCTTGTCATGGAT
This sequence comes from Musa acuminata AAA Group, assembly GCF_036884655.1. Lineage (NCBI taxonomy): Eukaryota > Viridiplantae > Streptophyta > Magnoliopsida > Zingiberales > Musaceae > Musa > Musa acuminata. The sequence goes on from NC_088336.1 coordinate 27,276,765, forward strand.
ATAGCATGCTGCAGACCGCACTAGTAACTCTTACAGACAGAGTAGAAAAGATGGTGATGATATTTGAAGGCTCCTAAGAGGAACGGATTCAAAGTGGTGAAGACAAAAGAACAAGGTCAATTTGTTCCAACTATTATTTTTTGGTGTCTTCATTATTCATTTTTATCGGATGACACCTCTTTTTTTTCTTTTCCTTTTTCAAATTTGAACAAAAATACTCTCATTCTTTAGATTAAATTATATTGAAATTTATATAAAATTTATGGTTTGATTTTCTTTTTTATTAATCTGGTTCGGTTTTATCAATTCACCTCCTTCTCATTCCCTTTTACCATCTCTTCCTTTTTCTTCGTCGCCTTTTCCTTCTCTTCGTTTTAGTCTCGTCTCCTCTCACTTCGCTCTCCTTCTTCTCCTTTGCTTTCTTCTACTCTTCCACTATTTCTAATCCCTCGTCTCATCCTCTTCCTTATAGTTTGCTCAAAAGAGTTCATTACATTTGAGTTATACTCATAACATATTAAAAGATATATTAATTTATATATAAAATTATCTTAAATTTATCATAAAACTAAAAACTATAAGGAATTATCCTCAACAAAATATTAATTTTTATATAAAATTATTATGAATTACTTAGAAGAGTTGTTACACTTGATTTACATTCATTCATAAAATATATTAATTATTATCTAAAATTATTTTAAATTCACCATAAAACGAATCACAAAAATTTTATATTTTATATTTTCTATTTCCTATTTGAGATCGAACTAAGTTAGACTCCATCACCTAACCTATTTTAAATTTAGTAATATGTATTTTTAGATAATTTTAATAAAAAATACTATTTTTTATTTAATGATGAATTCAAGATAATTTTAAATTAATATATTTTTTAATAGATTCTATGATTAAGTATAACTTGAGTACAACTTAATTATAATCCAAGTACAATTCAAGTATAATAAATTTTTTTAAAATAAATTATGAGTAATAAAAAATGAAGAAAGCAACGAAGGAGTAAAAGACAAACGAAAAGGACGAGGAAGGATAAGAAGACGAGGTAGAGTGAGAAATGATAAAAAGGAAGGAAGCTGAGTGAGAAAGAGAGAGGACGAAAGAGATGGAGATGGAGGTGAAAACGGAGGAGGAAGAGGAGGGTTGATCCGAACAGATTTATTGATCTAAACTTATTTATGGGTTTAAGAATATTTCAAAATGAGAATAAAATTGATGTTTATAAGATAAAAATGAATAGCGAAAATGCCATACGGTAAAAAGAAAGGAAAAAAAAAGAGAACAGTGGGGATGCTAATTGATACTTTGGCCCAGGAACAAACGCCATGTGGGGGATCTGTCACTCTTTTATCTGTTCCGAGGACAAGCCGCCCCTGCAGCAGTACGCCATGCCACATTAAGTCCATCGTCAGCTTCTCTCCCTCATCAGCCTCCCGACGCCCTGCACCATGCCGCCGTGCTCCCTCCTCGCCGCCAATACCGGCGCAGTCTAACATCAGTCCCAGGCTCCAACAGTGGACGTGCACAAGGATCCCACCCCTCGTATCATTCGATCTTATCCTTGGTCCTCCAGAGCAACAGGAACAGTGGAGAGGGACAGTGCATGAACCATGGTCGTCGGCCTCTTTGTGGTACTCGAAAGCTGACACCAAGTGTGCCTTTTCTTTTACCTTGGAGGGACCTCCTCCGGGAAACGTGCATATCAACAAACACTTTGTACCCTATTCCTTATGATTATGAGTGCATGGATTTCTCGAGCAATTATGAAGCAGCAGAAGACCCACAATGAGCTGGACGCATACTACGGAGGCAGCAACGAGTCGACAGGACCTTTAAATGGGTGCGTCTTCTTTCTTCAGAATTCAACATCTTAAAAGGAAAACAGTAAAAAGGAGGGTTATTATTATTATTATTATTATTATTATTATTATAACATAAGATATAATAATTTAAATCATAAAAATATTTTTTTAAAAAAAAATAAAAATAAAACTATATACATTGATCATCCCATATTGACGAGACTCTCGTGCATTGAATATATATTTTTAAAATAATTATAAAGAACACAAACGTTAATTATCAAACGAATAGGTGGTAGTAGAACACGATTGCTGCTGTTAAAATGGAATATAAGTTGAGATAACAATGTTTAATAATCAGGATTAATCAACATTTTTTAGATCACAATGCAAGTTTTTCTCTTTTGAAATGAATACCACTGTAGAGATTCTCTCATTTGTAATATACATAATGCAATATTGTTTGTTTGTTGGTACGTATATATATTTTTTCAGATCAACTATTTGATTTTGGATAGCTTCATTCACCGCAAAATATCTATGTTTATTTGTTAAATCATGAGAAATCTTGCGACTATCCAATCACTACAAAGCAGGAATGATTTTTATTACTTGACATTTATTTATAAATGATATTGTTTCCTGTTGTTAAATGATATCATTTCTATGAAAGTGCAATAAGTAATCGGTAGTGTACGAAGACTATCGAAGAATTAATTGTTTTAGATGAGTTCATACGATTTTATTAGTTGAGCCTCAAAAGATACCTCTTAGGTTAAACATATTTAATGTAAGGGAGTCGAGGTCTCGTGACCTTCTTATAATCTTAAGAGGATATCGTTGATAAATAGATCAACTCGATGAATCTTAACATGATGGTTAACCAATGAGAGTGTTTATTGCCAGAGGCTGTTACATGTTGGATCATGATTGAAGGCATATATTCTGTATATCAATGTATATCCATTAGCCTAGTTATAATATTTTAAACACCTTCACAAAAATATTATAATCCTATAAAAAATATAATTAAGAAACAAAAACTTAAAAAAATAATATAAATTAATTTATTATCCTCTATGAGATTTCAAATCAGTAATCTTATCATTTAGGTATTTTCATAAAAAAAAATATTGTGATCGAGACTCAAAAAAATAGAGAAAAACAAAATAAAAAAAACACCATTGGATATATAAGTTTGGAGTTTCTTTACGAGGACTGATCCTAATATCCTCGCAGAAGTTTGAAAAAGCAGGCTGCATTGTCAAACCGGAAAGTGGATCACAAACTTTCCACAGGACAGTGAAGTGAATCCAAGCAAAAAGTAGTACAGTGGACAGAGATTTCGAGCTCGTGAAGGAGAAGAGGTGATAGCAATGATGTAAGAATTTATCTCTCTCTCTCTCTCTCTCTCTCTCTCGATCTCGGTGTAATACTGTCAGATAATGAAGAAGAAAGATACCAGTAAACTAGCAATACGATATTATTTATGAGAACATATGCAAGCTAGTTAACATGACAAATTGTCTCCAGATATGTGTGTGCATCACTTCACTGGCCAAATAGCCAACATCGCCTCCTCATTTTTGAGTCTCTTCTCTGACTTCCTGCCTTGCCCTTGCTCTCTCTCTGCCTTCTCTCCTTCAGCACAGTGCAGTCTTGTAGAGAGACACTGTTTCACATGGGTCTTGAAATGATACTGCGACTGCAGAAGCCGATGCAAGAACATTGAGTGCTTCTGTCTGGGTCTGCAGATGTGTTGTCCTTCGTCCATGTACATGCTGTGGTAAGAATGCACGATAAGAGAAGATTAATCTCTTAGGAATCCAACTAGGATGCAAATAATAATTCCATCATCGATATCCAAGTTTGTGACTCACCATTTATTCTCTACTCAAAAGAGTACATGTTGGTGAACCCTATTTGATCGACGAACCCTTGTGTTTGTTCACCCATTTGCAGTGCACTGCCTTCATCCTGTAAAATATCATCATGTCCAGGATTTGCTACCTGCGTTGTGTTCTTGATTCGGATAAAGCTGAGTAAGAGACCAAACCTGAGAGAAGGTTGTGGTTCCACTGTCAAAAGCTTTGGCTTGAAGGTGATTCATCTGGTCTACATAGGACAATGGTTGTGGTGTGCTTCTCGTGATCAGTTTCTGAGATTTCAGATGCCACAAGCACATTAACATCACCCCGATACACTGATGATAGCCAAACAAACACAAGAGAAGTATGAGGTTTGCAGATCACCTGTGGCTGGTTTATGCAATCGGCAAAACCGACGTCGAAATCGTATAATACGGGGCTCAAAGAAGCAATCTTCATGGAGAGAAACTGGACAAAACCTAATAGATTTAGCAATTGCAGAACATGAGGGGTGCCCATCAACAACACATCATTTGCAGTTTACCTCAACTTGGTTCTGCAAGCACTGCACATAGTTAATTATCTCATCCAGGATCAGTGCTTTACCGGTGACCTTGTCACAGCCAGGAACAAGACCTTGCAGCATCTTCATCCTTTCACTAATCTTCTTCCTTCTCACCTGAAACCATGACATGGTTTGAAGCTTTGTGATTATGGAGGTCTGAAGCTATGGCGTCAAGTGTCATATAGTGGTAGTAGTAGTACCCTTTCCGAGAGGCTGTGGTTGTCCGTTGCTTGACCTCTCCTTGCCCTCACATGAACGTATCCATCAGAGGAGCTCCTCAGTTCCTCTGTTATCTTTAACCCACCTTTAGGCCTCTTCTGTTTCTTGCTCTTGCCATCCCTGATCCCCTAGCAACAGAAAGAGAGGAAACAAGGTGTTGAGGAAGCAAAACAGCTAAGCTACCAACAGTTCAACTTGATGATGTTCTTACCTCGGATTCACCAGTGACCAAACTAGCCTCGTCTTTGGTCTTTCTTTTACGATCCACACGGCCATGTTGGTTCTGGTTCTGGACCTTTTTAGATTCATGGAGTTCACTCGACAATGGCGAACTAATTATGACTCCATCAGCCGAGGGAGCATCTGTACCAGTATCAAGGGAGCTGCTGCTATCGAAGTCTGTGACAGCAGCTGCTGCTGCTGCCACTGCGACTTGCTGCTGCGGCATGAGGAGGAGCATCTCAGCCGTGGTCTTTGAAACGCAAGCAGAGTCCCAATGCGAGGAAGCCATAATGCAGTGACAGAATCGATGTCAACAGCTGGAAGAAGAAGAAGAAGAAGAAGAGGCGAGAAAGAGGAGACCGATACAGCGAGATCAGTGGCAGCAATGAGTTAGCAGGGTTGGGACTCTGATGGCAGTCTTTAAGCTGGTTATAAAGAAGCTGGGAAGAGATCCATCTCAATCCTACAATTCCATCATTAACTCTTCCATCAGTTCCATCGTCAATAGAGGAATGATTGGCTATTGAGAGCTCAGCCAAATTGATATTTACCAGTATTATTAATCCTATCTCGATTTTGACTTGCATCGAAATAATGGATACAGCACTAAATGGTCCACTGTCATTTTTGTAAGCTTAAATATTTTGAATTGAGTTGGTCCAGAAAAATTATAGATATTTGGATGTAAGTTAGCTTTTTACGAAAAATGTCAGTAATTATTGAATTAGTTTGTCTTTATTCCATGTGGAACAAAACTTCGTATAGATTGAGAATATCTTATATATTTGATCTTATATCGACTTACATAAAGATCAAAATCGAGCGAGATTTTTAATGTGTTGTCTCTCACGATTAAGTTAATAATAAAATAAAATAATAAATCAAGTAAATATTAATTAAACTTGATTATTATAGTATGATTAGCTTTTTATAATTGGTTCATCTCGAAAAAATATTTTACAATTTGAATAGAAATAACATCGATACTCAATTGTTGACCAAAATCTCGACCATCTCGATCCGATTGGTCTATGACATGTGGTGCCCTAATTGAGATGAATATTTTCCCTGTCGACCCTAAACCTCGTTGGAAACATGCAGATGAGTCTAAGTTTTGTTGTGTCCATTGTTCCCCGTAAAGTATAATAAAGTTGAAACGCATCTACAGGAATCTTATCACCATTGTCAGTTGTTTCCTTGCGTTGATCACCAAATGGCGTTAGGTGCCACATTTATTGATGATACTATATATAGTAATGGTAAGAACAGTAAGCACTTGAGTCAAATCACATTATATATAAATTTTCATTTTATAATACGTATATGCTATGCTTCGGTTGATAAGGCCGTATCCATAGCTGTTGGCCCATGTTCAACATGGCGGAATGCAAGTTCGATAGATCACTTCATGGAGAAGTTATATCATAAAGTTGATTCCATCAAATCAGGTGATTGAGTGAGAGAAAATTGTGAAAATGAACGGTCGAGGACGAGTCTTCATAAGCCTGCAAGTTCAACTCGCCGATGCGGTGTTGCACGGAAGCTTCTTGCGCTGTCATAGAAATCTCTATGTTGAAGCTTCTTCCACTGTTGTAGAAATCGAAAAGTTAATTTGTTTGTTCATGCCACACGCACTTGTAATGATGTCTCGGTTATATTAAGATATTATACACAAAGGAGATGACCACGAGCTGTGGGCAACGCCGTACTCCATTAGAGAGAGAAGGAAAACACAGCGACGGTGTCATTTTTCTGGACGGCCCTCAGGTTCGAAAGAACTCTAATTGGTCACAGAAGAAATACCACGAACAGAACACACAAAGGTACTTCGTTGCCAACCAAAGAAAACAGAAGGAGAAATGTGATTTTGATATATGATTCTTGTACTGGATCATCAGACAGTAGGTATAGATCAAAATTTAGAGGTATGAATTATGACGTTCCGTTCTGAGCAATATAAACGAAGGTTCAGCAGGAGCAAGTAGGAAACGAAAAAGTAGACCTTACCAGCTTTCTCTGTGCAATTCATACAAGCAAAGAAAACACATAGTCCTCCTCGTCGCTAAAACACATCCTTGGCAAGTATTCATTGCCACAGTCTTGAAGAATTAAATCTTGAAGTCAACATCCACGTCCATCAAAGAAGGTTAAACATACGGAACCATAGTGCACAAAATGGACCGGCAACTTAAGTCCACCCTTTCTACCTTAACGCAATGAAACCAAAGCAAACTAAAGAACGACAACGTTGGATGTCAGAAGCCAGACAAGGGATCCTAAGTCGTCTTCTCCGACGAACCCGCCACCTCAGTTTCCCTGACGAATGGCCCGGACGCCGTCATCCTGCACATGACAAACAACCCATTAGAATCATGAAAACGATACTAAAACATACTACTAAATATTAGACTTTGTCCGGTCTCATCTGCACCACATATTCCTCGCTTGCCGTAAATATCTGTTCCAAGTCAACTTAAAGTAAAGTATTAATAATACGTAGGATGCGGTTGGTATAGGTTGTTCTCACGTTTTATTTTCCTTTTCGTATTGAAGCTATTATTCGTCAGTAAAAATATGTGGACAGTGACAACCATGCTGAGGTGCATTCGTATATGTATATATATTACATGTGGTTAAGAAGGAACGTGCGTCCCGCTTATGTTAATATAATTTGAAACATACCATTCTCGTGACCTCGCCATGCCACCAACAATTAATCTGATCACGTGAAAATAATAATAAAAACTTATTGTTAATTACTAAATACACTCCTCTCCCGTACTTCGTTGGCCGTGAGATCCGCGGTCCGATTCAAGGCGGGAGGGACTGACGGACGGTGGATTCGAGACCCGCATGGATATTTGTAAGTGAAATAAATTATATTACCTTCGCTTGCGCTTCTCGAGGAATCGCTGCAGCGACTTCCTCCGCGCCATCGGTAGCGAGTCTGCACGAAGAAGAGAGGCTTCCATTTCAGGCAAATGCTCGGTTAACGCATCCTAAACGACGTTAGAGGAGTTTTTGGATTTGGTGGCTACCTCGGTTAAGTTCGTCGAGCGACCGTTCCCTCCGGCCGTTACCCGCGTTACCGTCCTCCGCCAGCTTCAAAATAACCTCCACCTACAGCATTTATTAATATTTAGTGCTGTTTCTTTGGATAAGAAACGGAGAGAAAAAGGAGACCGGAGAGCGCGAGAATGAGAGGGGGAACGGAACGGGATGGGGAACAAACCCTTTCTTTTGGGAGGTCGAAAACGGCCACCGCACCGTTGTAGAAGATCGTCAGCGGCGCTGTTCGCTTCGACATCTCCCAAATCGGCCTTGAAATTGTTTGAGAAAAGAATACAAATCCGATTCAGTTTTTTGCACGAAGAAAAAGTTGAAGACAAATAGTAGAATGGCGAACCGGAAGGAGGGATTCAGAACCGGCAGCGGCGACGAAGACGGGGAGGGGAAGAACATGGCGGTCTCAGCAAGCGGCTGTGGAGTCGCGGCCGGCCATGAGTGGCCGGGGGCGATCGCGCTCCTTATAAGTTGGGGGTTGACCCTGGAGAGTTGTTTACCTTAACCAAAGCGCAAGACGAAAACAACCATCAAGAACGACCACAAGATCCGAGAACAAACACGCCAAACGCAAGAAAAGGCCATATACTAAGAAAAAGAAGGGAGAGACGGAGGAGGACCTCGGGCGGGACTTGTTCGATCCAAGGCGTGGAAGCTGGCCGCCATCTCCTTCTCGATCCCGAAGAAATCGAGCTCCACCAAGGTATTACCCCTCGCCATTCCTTCTCCCTTCGGCTGCTCCCTCTGCTTATTTCCGTTATATTTTTGTTGTCGTGGTGAGGAATGATACTGCAGAAGCAGCAGCAGCGAGAAATAGCAGCGCGCCTTCCTTCCATTAGTTTTTTAACTTCCCCGAATCACCCATCTACTGGCGATGTAATATCATCCGTTGGTGTCACTCGGTGGTGAGATCAAACGGCTGCAGAGTTCGAGTAACGGAGTGGTAATTTAAAAATTTTGGGAAAGCATAAGGGCGAGATATGGAGACATGCGATTTGATGAATCGCGGGTTCGGCTGGTGTCCACGCGGGCGTCGTGGGCGATCGAACGCACGTGACGCCAGCGTGTTTTACTGAAACGGACACGTGTCGAGAGTAGGAAGGTGAAACGCGAAACAACCTTGGGACTTCCGCGGTAGTACGGATTCTGCTACGCAGTCTGCGGCATTTCTCTACGGACCAGAAGTTGCCACGTAATGGATTCAAAAGGGATCCCTGAAGTCGACGTTGGACCGGATCCTGGGAGTCCTCGGGCCACCGTACCCGTACCAGCTGTGTCTGGTCACCGCCCGTATGTACGATGCATTTGTGATATTTTTCGCGGAGGATTGCACGGACGCGTATAGGGCCTGTAAAATACCCTTATTAGGGCTGCTGCACACGTGACAGTCGAATACTCCAAAGCATGGGAAAGTGATCGAATGAAAGGAGGATAGGAATAGGCCGGGAAACGGGGAGAGGTGCGGACTATGGTCGGTGGCGTTTGGGTGTCCCGCAAGTTTCTAAGGTCAAAAAAGCCATCACATGTGAGGCAGGTGTCCAATGCGAAACGTATGTTTGTTGATCGATAAGGTTCATTGGATGCTTAGATCACTAACAAGTCGGAAGAACTTAATCAGGTGTCGAATACGATATATATATATATATATATATATATATATATATATATATATATATATATATATATATATATATATATATATATATATATATATATATATATATATATATATAACCCTCTTAATGTGTACACTCTAATTTCAAAAACGTCCGCAGGTTAACTATAAAATGGCACCACCGCAACAAGACCCAATCCAAGCACCGTCTTCCCGGAGCAAACCCCTAACTTTTCATGGCCAAGACCAATGGAGAGCCTTGTTCCCGAACCCTAGAACCAGAATGAAGCGCAAGCGTGATCTCGAACCCCTCGTGGAAGGGGAGGGCGAGCGAGAGCAGAAGCATCAAAAGCTGGAGATGGCCTCTGTTCTTCACCTCCTCCTACCCGCTGTCGATGAAGGGACGGGAGCTCTCACCTCTGTGGACAAGGGAAAAGGGATAGTGGTGGAGGAGGAAGAGGGGGATAAGGAGGCCGATGATGAGGACAGCGACGACGGTAGCGATGTGGGTAGTGAAGACGAGAGTGGCGGGGAGGGAGATGATGACAGCGATTTCGTTGATGATCCGTTGGTGGAGGTCGATCCGGAGAACATCCTTCCTTCAAGTACGCAGCGGCGGGAACCTCCACCGCCGGGGGTTTATGTCGACCCTGATCAGGATGAGGATGACAGCAGGGACAGCGAGTAAGATGATGCGAGGCTAAAAGGAGGTAACTTTGGCTGCAGATTCATGTCTTTACTTTTGGCTTGACGTTAATTCTCTTGTTAGGACTTGGGATTCGTATATGAATTCTGGATTCACCCCCGACTGGGTATCAGATCGTTCTCATCATTAGTTTCCTCTTAGAGCAACAAAAATGGGGAGTTCATGTAGCACATATGTATATAGTTAATGCACCAGAACTCGGCTCTTTGTAGTCAGTATTTAGCAGATGAAAGAGCCCTTTGGATTGATTCCAAATGTTTATCTGGTTTACTTTTATGATTTGCTTGGTCTGAAATAGATCTTTATTTTTGGTTAGGTGTCTTGAGAATAGACAATTTGATGTTTTAAATTGGATAGTAACAAGAGTAAATAGTAGGTTTCTAAAACCAGCTGAAACAACATACTGTATGACCCTTAAGTTGACTGTTGACAAGCCTGCGGATTGTGTTACAGCTTGCTGGGTTTGCATGTTGAAGCTTAAAAGACATGGTAACATAAAAAAATTGACTATATTCTGAAGACTATTGCAAGATTACCACATGGTAATACTTTAAGTTTGCAAGAATGTTATTTTATTTTTTTATGGTTAGTTTCTGTCAGTTTCCGAATTGTGCATGAGATCCCAAGAGCTGGTAGCACAGTGGAACACTGGAAGGTGCATATGCAAAATCTAATTGCCCATGGTTTTTCATTCTTTTGCCACCAAAGACACTGGTTGTGTCATCTCACCGTTGCTCTAGTAGATATCCAGAACTATAAGAACACAACTTTGGTGAAAAGTGAAAGCATATTAAAGGATGTCAGAAATGCAAAGTTGATCTCTGTTTTATCAAGAACATAGCCTTGCATCCACTCCAAGACTGCAAGACCTTATACTGACCATGCCAAAACAATCTTTTTTATGGATCAGCCAAACTGAAATGTCTGTTCAGCAAGATTGAATTGAGTTTCAAGGGCAAGAGGAATCATAGTAATTAGTTAAGATTGTACTTGAAATTATTAGAAAGACACCAATTTGTGAGTCACTGAAAAGGGCATTTGTGTTAGCATGATACTTCTGACTTCTTTACTTTCATTTGTCTTTAGATTTCAGTTTTTTGGGAGTGAAAAATGATATTCAAAAGGGAGGGTCATCATGGTTATGGAACAAAACTTGCTCTAGTCTAGTTTTGGGGGCAGGGGCTATCTCAAATTTTTGGATTTTCTTTTTTTTGTTCGATCAATCAGAACTAAGATGCGTTAGAAATAAGATCTTGTTTCGAAGAAGCAGAGATGGACATGGCACGCACGGATCTACAATCTCATTTAATCTCTGTTCTGAAACTTTTTTAGTTTCCTTGATTTCAAGTGTTGAGAGGAGGCAAGAAATTATCAGAGGAGAGGCATAATAGGGTATGCAAGGTGATACCTTCAGAATTTTCTTTTTAATGTTCTTTCCAGAATTTGTTTCTCTGCTTTGTATGCATGAAAACATGACATATTTAAACATTACTATTAAGCAACTCATTGGCAATGTCAGACTCGAATTCCATGGTTTTGAACTTAAAGAAATCCAAATATTTTAGCCATACGGAGCTACAGGAGATTGCATTTCGGGGCATGAAGCGGTGAGATAGAATAAAATAGGGGGCCTAAACCATAGTCCACTATATCCATAGAGGAGCTTGCAGATGCACCACCATGGATGAAAAGCATGTACTGACTGGAAAAAGAGACCTTTTTTATTTTATTTTACGAGATGTCTAATAGATATTTTCTGCATCATATTCGTTTCGACTGGTACTTATCATAAACACTTACAGCAGCTTCTACATAGAAGCCTATTGAATACATTGTTATGCTTAGATGATGTATCAATTATCATAAGGAACAAATTATGCTACGACATTAATTTTCCTTCACTTGAGCACCTTGACCATTTGTCTTTGCCATGTTGATGTCATACAGGCCGGGTAACTAGTGATCGAAGATAACATCTGCATTCTTTGTCTTCTTAATAGTTGGGACTGGGTGCAGAGAGTTGTCAATAATTCCAAGCTACAATTTGTAAAACTTATGAGGAGGCATGTAACTTGTAATGAGATGTTTGAACTTTTGCTGTTTTATTCGGAATGATTGCCTTGTAAACGTTTGCAAAACCAAGTAATATGCTTCTCTGTGTCTTTAGATTCTGGATATGAACCTGGAAATCTGAATCAATTTCTCAGTAAGATTTACTTCTCTTAACTATGTAACATATTGCATATCTTGTTGCTTGGTAATGTATTCTTTTGTAATGCAGGAATGTAGAAGTTGGCAGAGGACCTTGCGTGATTGCGGTTGCATTCCTCGGAGATGTTTGCAACTCAGCATTATACGGTGAATTATTTGATGAGATATATCCTTCTCCCTGGTTCCATATGGATCAGATTAAGGCACCAGAGTGGCATAGATCATTTCGGGCCTGGTGAGTTTATCATTTTGATTTCTTTTCTATCGAGTTGCTAGAGTTTGTGTTCAGTTTCTTTTATTCTTCCACGTAAATGAACAGTGACATGGATACGAGACCGATAGATCTCTCTTTCCACTTCGTTTCCGCTCTTTAGCTCTTTGCATCAAAAGATCAGAAACAAGTTCTTCCTCTCTCCCTCCCTCGGGAATCTCTTCTATTTTGCCCGACTGTTTTGAAGAGAGAGAGAGAGAGAGAGAGAGAGAGAGAGAGAGAAACAAGCCTCCAAAGCAATCAATAAACAAACGCCATATCGAAAGTGGAGTGGCCGGAAAAGGGTTAAGAAAGGTTAGGGGACTGTGGCGACTGAGGAACGACTGGCGAGAGAGAGAGAGAGAGAGAGAGAGAGAGAGAGAGAGAGATGGGCGCGGTGCGGAAAGGAAGGATTTTGACGGCCGAATCGGTCCCAAAACCGCATTTTTGAGGCTAGGGTTGGGCATTTATGATCAATGATTGGCGATAGGGAGAGGCGCATTTAAGGAGGGGAGGACGGGAGGGAGATCGCACCCGCATGTCAAGGCACTGCTCCCAGTGGTACGGGAGGGCGGTGTCGGAGTTCAGCTCCACCGTGATTCCCCCAGCGCTCTCGTCGGTCGTCTCGGCGAGGTGCGGCGGCGACTGGTCCCCTCATCAACGAGCAGCTCCTCAACAAGGCGGCGATCATCTCGATATTGGGAGCCGCCATCGCCGAAGGCGAAGCCCACAACCAATGCAATACGAGAGGAGGAGGAGGAGGGTGTGCGAAGAAAGTCGGTGCAAGCAGTTGAAGAAGAAGAAGAAGAAGAAGAAGAAAAGAGTTTTTTTTGTGTTTTAGGGGAGTGTTTTGGTGGAGAATAAAACGGAAGCAGAGTTGGGAACGGCGGTTTTAACGCGGCCTTCTCAAAATAAAATAAAATTCATTTTTCTAAAAAGAAAAGAAAAGAAAAGAGGATTTGTTATGTTGTGATAATAGGTTTGGAGAATGACTTCTTTCAATGAGTTGGCAAAAGTTCATAGGGGAGGTTTTTGAACTAATGTATACTTGTCTTTTATCTTATGAACCCTAACGTAAAATATCGTTCAATTTTGATGATGGAACAATATACAATACCGATAAGTCCATCTCTACTCTTTTTCATGAGGATGCTCTATGGCACATCCACAAGGTTTAGTCTCTATCATGTAACTCAATCTATTATTTTTCTATAATAAATTTATTTTACTACTATAGTGGTCACGATTTTAGAAGGACCATATCATAGCAAAATATCTTCATGATTCTTCTGTACAATCATATAAAAACTTATTTATACGTGAGAAGGATGTTCGAGAATCGATCAAGAGAAGAATAAAAAGAGCGAGGATGATAGATTGGGATTGAGGGATGCAAATATTCTTCGTGACCTAAGAGCCTCTTCGTGACCTAAGGGATGCAAATATTGAGGGAGAAATCCTCATATGCTAAGGAGATAACTCTAAGAGGAATAAACAAGGAGAATCTTTATCTATATTTTACTATAAGTCTTTTTTTTTCCTTCTAATTTATAGTTCATTAAACTCGCGCAAAGTATCGAAAAGAATCATCCTTTGACACCAACAGTAAAGCTGAGAAAAACCATTTGCCTATTAGTGGATTAGTATTTAGGGTGACAATGATTTGGATCGATTGTTTATCGATGGGAATCATGGATGGGATAGAAATATTTCCTAACTTGATCTATCTATCTACATGTTGTGCATGTCTAGGTATTAATATTTATTTTTATTAGATCAAATTCAAGTCGGCCCACATTTTGGTTGCAGGAATAAGAGGAAAGTTGACATAAAACAGAATGCTGCAAATAACACACGACAAGATACCATCGATCGACATTGACATCGTATCATTGAGATTAGGAATCTACAAACATCATCGTGACTCCCACTACGTGCATTCCTGTTTTATTTTATATTTAATTAATAATAGTTAATTATTTAAGATAAATAATCTAATTTTCAAAGGAAAAAGACCAATTTGATCCACTAATTAGATTATTTGAAAATTAAAAAAAACAAAATATTTCTAATCCCTTTTTTATTATCTCGTACATTTATATTTTATTTCAAAGCTTTCTAGTCTTTTTTCTTTTACTGTAAGGTTAAAAGAGAAAAATAAAATATTTGCTACTTTCTTACACACACACACACACACACACACACACACACATATATATATATATATATATATATATATATATATATATAAAATAAATAATTAATTAATTAAATTCAACGAATGAATGGAATCTTGACGGAGTCGATGTCCGATTTGATTATAATAATTATGCGATAGATAATTAAACTTGTATTAAGTGAATTGTGGGACCCAACAGGGTTACAGGGTAGTAGTCTTCGATGGGGTCTCGGACGCAATGTGATGCACACTCGTTCTGAAATCAACAAGAGCAGCGGTACGAGAAGGGGTACGTACCTCCAAAGGTCACCGACATGAACATGGCTGACATGAGGGAATAAAACTTTCTTTGCATATGCATCGGTTTTGGTGCTTAATAATTCAGACTCATCACACTCCGATTCAAATTAAAACCGGAATATAGGCATATATGATTCGTTAGAGATCGAACATGATTTTAAACCGATAAAATATGAATATGTTTCATAGTGATTTGTACTTTAGATTTAATAGTATATTTGACTTTGGTGAAGTGAACTCCTCCTCACGCAACTAAAATCTATGACTTTATTGCAGTCCACGTTGTCTAATTCGCTTGATCATACGATGATGCATTGGGTTTGATCGGATAATGTTTGACCAGCATTGACGTACCTAAGTAAAATAATTTCATTTTACTGCCATAGTGTTTTACAAAATAATTTCATTTTACATATATAAACCCATAAAATTAATAAGTAGGATAGGATAGGTTAGATTGAGGTGGAAGATGATAGTTCGCAAAAGTGATCCATTAAATTGAAATCCTTTTTTTGTCAGAGCAAATATTATACAAGTGTCGCGCTATTAAACACGTTTCACATCATATTGATAGTAAGAGAACACAAAGTCAATTTTTACCATTATAATTATTTTTTTGACTCATGTAAAATCACGTGGACCATCCAAAGTAAAGAATTTCTCACGAGTCCTTATGCTCATACTATAAGTAAAATCGTGTGAGACCGTTCGAAGTATATAATTCCTCACAAGCCCTCATACTTGTATTGATAACGACAAATGATGATTTATCACTCGTATACTCATACTTTATCTTTACCATATAATATTTTTAAGTGATTCTCATATTATATTAGTATATTTGTGTGAAATTTGATGAGACCTTAATTCCATCATGTATAGGCCATCTATCTATTTGATAATGGCTGAGCTTGATAGCCCTATTTTGATGCTATATGATTTCGTTAATCTAGCTATAATTTATTCAACATTTGATATTCCATCCACATCTTTCCTAACTCATAAAAGGATATGTCATCTTATGTTAGAGTTATTGATACAAAACATGCAAGATAACTAGAGAAAGGATGTTAAAATTTGATTGATAATCCTCTTAAGTCAGAATGTATCATACTATGGCACGAGCTCAGTACAGTCATGTCGATAATGACAAATGATGAGTAAAATCGTATGAGTCCATCCAAAGTGAAGAATTCCTCACATTGCCCTCATACTCATGTCATAAATGATGACTTATCACTCATGTGCTCATATTTTGTCTTAATCATATGATGTCTTTAAGTGATTTTCTTATTATGTTAATATGTATGAAATTTGATGGGTGCTGAATTCCATTAGGCCATCTATCTATTTGATAATGTCGGAGCTCAATAGGCCTATTTTGGTGCTCTAGATTTTATTAACCTAGTCACAATTCATTCAACATTTAAAATTTCATCCATGTCTTTCCCAACTCATAAAAGAATAAGTTCATGATCTCATATTAGAGTCATTGAAACAAAGCATGCAAAATAGTCAAATAAGACATGTCAAAGGTTAATTGATAATCCTCATAATTTAAGTCAGAGCGTATAGTACTATACGAGTATTTCTCTTCGTTAGAGAGAGAAAGACTCATAATAAAATATAGATAAAGGTTCTCTTCGTTTATTCCTCTTTAGAGTCATCCACTTCCCATAGGAGTATTTCTCCTCATAGGAGGATGAGGCTCTTAGTTCATCTACAGTGGATTTCATCGTCTTCCTCACTCGAAGGAGAGAATATTTTGAAAAAAAAAAGAGATTTACATCTCTCAATCCCAATCTAACGTACTCGGTCTTTGATCGATTCCCAACAAGTAAGTCTTTTAAATGATGATACAGAAAAAATAAAGTGTGGCTGAGAAAAAACTCTGATAAATCTTGTAGTATTTGGATATATTTTGCTAGATAGGCACCTTCTAAAATTGAGATTGTTATAATTATAAAATAAATTTATTGTAGGGAAATAATAGATGGAGTTACATGGTAGAGACGCAACATCCTCATATATTCGAAGAAATTTGGAGCCATGCGGACATTAGTTTTAAAACCTCCTCTATGAACTTTTGCCAACTCATTGAAAGAAGTCATTCTCCAAACCTATTATCACAACATAACAAATCCTCTTTTCTTTTCTTTTCTTTTTAGAAAAATGGATTTTATTTTATTTTATTTTATTTTGAGAAGGCCGCGTTAAAACCGGCGTTCCCAACTCTGCTTCCGTTTTATTCTCCATCCAAAAACTCCCCCAAAACAAAAAGCCTCTTTCTTCTTCTTCTTCTTCTTCAACTGCTTCCACCAACTTTCTCCGCACCCCCTCCTCCTCCTCCTCCTCATCTCGTCTTGCATTGGTTGTGGGCTTCGCCTTCGGCGATGGCGGCTCCCAACATCGAGATGATCGCCGCCTCGTTGAGGAGCTGCTCGTTGGGGGGAGGCGGAGGAGGGGACCAGTCGCCGCCAAGGCCGCCGCCGCCGCACCTCGCCGAGGCGACCGACGAGAGCGCTGGGGGAATCACGGTGGAGCTGAACTCCGACACCGCCCTCCCGTACCACTGGGAGCAGTGCCTTGACATGCGGGTGCGATCTCCCTCCCGTCCTCCCCTCCTTAAATGCGCCTCTCCCTATCGCCAATCATTGATCATAAATGCCCAACCCTAGCCTCAAAAATGCGGTTTTGGGACCGATTCGGCCGTCAAAATCCTTCCTTTCCGCGCCGCGCCCATCTCTCTCTCTCTCTCTCTCTCTCTCTCTCTCTCGCTTCAAAATAGTCGGGCAAAACAGAAGAGATTCCCGAGGGAGGGAGGGAGGGAGAACTTGTTTCTGATCTTTTGATGCAAAGAGCTAAAGAGCGGAAACAAAGTGGAAAGAGAGATCTATCGATCTCTCTGTCTGCTGTTCTCTTTCTCTGTGCCTGTTGGTGCTTATCTTGTCACTACTTTCCTTGGTTGTCTTGTAGATTCCTCTTCTGTGCAGTTTTGTTCTACATTTCTTCGCAAAACAGTGCCAAAGATTCGATTTTTTACTTCTGTAAGATGAACTTTTCAGCTAACTTTTCCTACTGGTAGATCTCTCCTATTCCAACTCCTCCTTTCGGTTTTGCAGACGGGAGAAATCTACTACATCAACCAGGAGACCGGCGTCAGGACCGCCGAGGACCCTCGCACCGCCGCTGCCTCTTCCTCAGCCTACTCTTCGAGCTACTACTGCGACGGAGACGGGACATCCGATGAGTACAGCTGCTCCCGTGTCGGCAGCGAGGACGTCGACTACGAGGAGGAGGAGGAGGATGACGGCGACACTGCTGACTCCTCCACCCTCTCCTGCACTTCCCCACCGGAGTCCTCCGCCAACGAGGAGCCCGGCGGCCAAATCCTCGTCGCCGCTGGCTGCAAGGCCTGCTTCATGTACTTCATGGTCCCCAAGCGCGTGGACGCCTGCCCCAAGTGCGGCGGCGGCCTCCTCCACCTCGGCCGCAACGGCTGCGTTTGAAACTTCGATCTTGTTCTTATATGTTGGAGCACTTCAGTGAGAAAAAGATCGAAGTTTTAGCACAAAGTTCCAATTTTTTCGCTTCCGTTCGACGCGAATCAGTGTGAATTCCTCTTCTCTTCAAAGAATGACAAACAACGTGCCTTCGATTCGCGGCTCGCCTCCTCTTTCCATGCTTTGCTTCTCCTGCATTCGTTACCACATCCACCAACTGCGTCCTCTGTTTCATTCTTTTCGGGATTCCTCTCAGGATGCTTCCGTCTTCGGCCAAGGAGCAGCGATGCGATCTCTGCATGATGGATATGATTCGTCTTCTTCTGTCTCTTTCCATCTTTGTTTCTCCACGTCGTACCAATCCACAATCCATACTATGGCCTGCCTCTGCCGCTGAGAGTGATTGCATCCATTTCTAATCAAATCTGTATACTGCATCATCATCATCATCATCATCATGCAGTATAAAACCTTCTCCAGTTCTTGGATTGTTGATCATTGTGCATTAATTGCCTCTCGTCGACAGCTTGCTTGAGGTCTGCAGACAACGCAGATTCGACACCGGACCCACCCAAGTACCAAAATATTCCTTTTCCTTTATCTCGTAGTTCTACTCTGGATTGCCTCATGCCAAACAAAGGGAGTCTGAGGAGTGAAACCATCCGTTACTATCGTATTGTTACTTACATTGGGCTCCTTACTGCTTTCTTCAGCCACAAGGAGAAGCCCTTGATGAACATGAAAGAATTGTATCATAAAAGAAGAGATGGAGAGGAGGTAAATAATAAGGCGTGAAGGGAGAGAGATGAGTGCTTCAGACAAAGGGACCTTTCCTCGGTTTGGCAGCAAGGAATCTGCGCAGAGAGGAGAGGCATTGAATGCAACAGACCATATCACGGTCTACGCCACTGTGGGTGGGGGTGTGAGGGGGAGGGAGGGAGAGAGAGAGACACACACACACACACAAACACACAGACTGACACGAATACCACCAACAGTGGCACAACCCTCAGCTCTCCTTTTGCCTTGGGTAGGGGAAGTCCCCACCCCTTTATTTGAGGCCAGAACCGAAGACAGAACTTTTGATGGAAGCAAGACAGTAGCAGCAGCAGCTACTGCTGCATCAACTTTCCTCATTGCTGAGACCCCATTAATCTCCTACACAGCCCTATCATCTTTTTGCTGTTGTGACTTGGGGGTGATGCCCTCTACCCGAGGGATGCTCGGTGGCTCTTTCTACTGTTTACTTTGGTGAAACGACTGTGGCTGGAATCATAGCCAAATGATGCAATCCTAAGTCTCTACTGGCTCCTTTCTTCCCTCAGGCAACGCAGGCCCTACCTCAGCTCCCTCAAGTACCGAGTGGGGGAAGTGAGATAGCTTTACGTCGAGAGGGAGAAGACTGGCCACACTGTTGACCACCTTTCGCTTGCTTGGCCTTGAGCTTTCTTTCTTCCGGTTCCACCCACAGCACACAACTCGCAGTTGCAGAAACATACATCATTTTCTGATCAAAGAAGCTTAAAGGTTCGGACTACTGCAACCATGTACTGATTTCATAGGGGAGCAGAGGTTGTGATTCCCACTTGGTGATGACGGTCCGACATCCAATCACACAGCACCAGTACATGAAGAAACCTAAACATGTCATGTGGTAGGGTGGCATTGCACTCCTGTGCATGAGAAAGGTTATGATGAGGTGAAGACAGGCTAATTAGTAGGACAAAGCTGTGTCGATCGCGTCATCGAATGCAGAAGCTCGCGACCCACTGTGCGCGTCTCCAGTTTCCAGTTGACACCAGCCATCTCTCGAGGGCGAAACACTGGAAGCAATGGTGGATCCCATTTCCATCTCATCGGATTCTTCCCGGTTTATGTTGATGCTACAGCGAGGAATCTCGATAGAGAGTATGAGTGTGGCAATTGCAACTCTTAATATATATATATATATATATATATATATATATATATATATATATATATATATATATATATATATATATATATATATATACACTAAAAGAGTAATCCCATACGACACCTATCCCATACTAAAAAAAATACTATTCTCCGTAGATGCATTCTTTTTATGAGAATAAAAAAAAAGGAGAGATTTGAGAAGAAAATTCTATTGTCGATAACATTGGAGTACAAAGTATTTCCTCTAAAACATATATTTATAAAAGATGTCGCTTATAGACTGATGACATAGTTTGTTGTCCGATATATTCTTATACCAAAATTATTTATTAAAAATCGATATGATGATGATGATGCACTAAATTAATTTTTAATAATTTAAAAAATTCAAAAAACTCATCCACCCCTTCTCATCATTTACTCTTTTGCCGAAAACCAAAACAAACAAAGGATAACGATTGAAACGCCGGAAATGAACCCTTAATCTTAAACAAAATACACATGTGATGGTACAGCTAAGATTCGACAAGCGTCGTGGGGCCATCTAAGATTCGGGCAGGGAGCCGGTGAGGTGGCAACGGGACCACCCGATCCAACGGCTGCCGCGAAAGCGACCGGTGGAACCCCACCCTGCCCACCGCAAACACAGTCGGGTGCACACAGAAACCCTCTACGAACCAGTAATTTAGACAAGCCATCTCACGTTCATTTTTATTCCCTCAGCATCATGAGATCGAGTACCCTATTGCAGGTGCATGAAATCCTTAATCCACTGATAAAAGCAAAGGCATGCCAAGAAATTTCAAACCAAGGAATAGGGAAGGGGGGAAAACAGCAGACCTCGACAGCGGCAGTACTATTTTTTGGATGCTCTGTGATTACCTGAGGATGACCATCGAACACCTTTAAGTACAGCCACCAGGCGATGGCCTCACGCGTCCATTTCCAGACAGCTGGGTTGTGCTCCGACGCGGCAGCCGGACAGTGGTGGTTCCAGCAGGGTCCACCTTCGCGAGCTTGGGCCCCTGCAGCCTCGGCCAACGACCGGTTACCGTGTCCTGCGACAAGCACTGAGCCAGGACAGCAGAGCCACGCCCCTCAGATCTGGATGGCTTTAGACAGATGCCTGTGGGAAGTAAGTTTCGATGCATACGTTTCATCCAAATTCAAATTCTAGTGGATTTAGGAACGCTACAAATATCAGCCAAGGACAAAGGTTAAACCCTTGAAGCCTCTACCAGTCCTAGCGACGGCACAAGGTTATGTTTTAAGCATGACGAAGCAAAACTCGGCTTACAGTCCTCCAGGGTATCTTCAAAGAAAAATCAAGCAAACATCCACCAGATACTGCAATTTACCGCCTCTTCTTGCTCGTCATCTTCGATGGAGTTGCAATCACATAGATGAACAGTCCGACCAGTGTCAGAACCGACACCAGAGATCCATACTTTGCCAACAGCCTCTGCATAACAATGGTTGGTTTTAGGTAGAGAAGCTCATGGATCATAAGCTCTGCTACTATAATGAACATACAGCAAGGAGACTTACCTTTGCCTGCACCAGGTTGGATCATAGCATGACGGTTTTTAAAGTAGAGACATCACATGAAAGTTGCAACCGAACATTAGTAAGTGATAAGACAAAGGAAACAACCAGCGTACAACGGATGAATAGTGGTATGTGGATAACTCACCCATTCTAACTTCTTTTCAGGAGGCTTGTCAGCAAGAACATCTAATGGCAAAATGGGAGTAGAATACGCTTCCTACGAAAGGGAGACATGAATTTTAAGCCACAACATTCAGCAACAATAATAAATCACTGTGCACATCAACCAAAAGTTCAGAATATATGTATGGGTCGTTATATACCAAAAATTAATTTAGAATTTCTACGGTTTCTGCAGCAAAATATCTGAGAAAGGTTTCTGAATAGATTCCGTGAAAAATCATTATGCATTCCAGCAATACCTAGAATGGGCTAAGGAGACTAATCATAATTTACACTGATATTCACTCGCAGATTTCTCAAGCAGTAACTCAGGGAAATGAAACACCAAAGGTCTTCCTTCATGGCCAACATTAATGACTGGAAGCCAAAATGGCACGCATCATAAACTCAAAAATGTATCTCTCCAAATTTTATTTACATGCTTTTACGAGCAAGATAAAGACCAGACCTGCAGTGCAGCCTTTGTGGGGATACGAAATTTGATGACAGCGGGAGAACCATGGAACATGCCTTTTGTTTTAGACTCCAAGATAAAGGAGTGAGAAGCAGAGGAACCACTGAAAAACACAAATTATGTTAATTGCGAAAACTAATAGTTTTGTCATGCAGAAGTTATAGGAGGAAAAAATACTCACGCATCAAGCCTTTCCCATGTCTTTGATGTGCTGTCAGAGACGAGATTAAACATATCTTGGGACCAACTATCATCATTCAGACTCACATCATATGCAGTCCTGAATGGTTCAACATAAGTTACCATGTGTTTAGACATATGAAGTACATCATTTGAAATCCTAGCAAGATAGCAAGTTAATCCCTCATCTCTTATGTGGAAGTGATACACTTGAGAAGACATTTCAGTATTTAATGATAAAAATTTGATCATGTAAATGATAACGACACAAAGAGAAACAAACAACTGCAACAGTGTGAAGTAGCAAAAAGCCACAATTGTGTGCATATCAGTATTTAACTTGAGTCAAGTATTCAGGGTTTATCTCCTGAAAGCATTTTGAGATGAACCTAGAACAGTTCAATGAGTCATTTTCTATGGTTATTTTCTATATGCATAAGTCCTGTGAGTTCAGAATCTAATTGGGACTTAATAAGATGCATCCATCAGCTAGGAATAGCAAAAATAGTCATCCACTGTTAGCTGAATTTTCTGCTCTATAAACCATCAGTAATCTTCAGCTATAAGTTTTCATCAAGTTAAATATTTTTTATATAAAATGTAAATGACATACATTCCTCGATTAGGTTCTAGTCGGTAAACATTATACCTTTGACTTGTTCCCCGTGTTCCTAAATTTATCAGGCACCAGTGATGAACAAGGAAATATCAGCTGTTGAGGGAAGTATCTTGTACATCGATGATGTAAAAATAAGATCGTATTCGATGTGGCCACTTTCACCCTTTTGCCTTCAGAATATCCAATTAACATCAAACACTCTATTCATCATACTCATTTAGTGATTAACTCATATAGAAGAAGATTTCTTGCCGTTTAATTAATGCATCATTACTTAAATTGCTAACGTTACTACTGTCAGCGTTCTTAATAATACCAAGGCCACAACAATAACCTATTGGACACATATATGTCTTCATAATACTTATTAAAAAAGATACAAGACCAACTAATTTGGACAATCCAATAGCTAACCTAGTGACAATAAATGTCACATTTTTCATTTCAGACTGGATTATCATCAGTCAAAATCAGAATTCAGGAAATTTAAAAAGATCAGCAAGTTCTGCAAAAATTACGAAATGAATGTGATAAATTTGCATTGGAACGAGTAAAAGAAGTTCGAGGATGAAGGTTGATGCATTTTATATACCTAGTATGCAAAGAAAAAAAATGGAAACTAAGTAAAATAAACAAAAAAGTCACCGCCAAAAGAACAGGTGACACCACTAGCTTGTAATCCCAGAATGTTCACCCTTGCCACTACGCTACGGACCTTATTTAATATAAGGAAAGACCAATCAATTTTTTACAGCTGACCACTATTGATATAGTATATTACATAATAACTAAGTATTTGATATCTCAGGATCAATAATGAAGGCATCACTCACAGGTTCACACTCACACCAGAGAGGTTATTTCACGCATCCAACCCCATCAGATAGCAAATCATTCGATCAATCATTTTAGACAAGGAACAGAATCTAGAAGCCACAGTACGCTAAATAATCGAGCATAAGCCAAAACCAGATCCAAGCATACCAATCTACAGCAAAATTAAACATATCAAGTACATCTGTACAAACATTTATAAACAAAATCAGTGTATATGGAAGAAATACAATTGCCAAGATAAAAAAGGATCACCGCTTTCTTGGATCTGATACGACAAGCATAAATCCTAACATATCAGACGATTAAAAGGCGCAACAGAATTCGAGAAAGAACAGGAAACCGTAGATCTCTGGGGTTACTCACGAGGATCCTTGGTTGTAGAGGTCGATCGAGACGGAGACTCGGTCCACGCCAGATTTATGCCGCGTGAGGCTCACCTTCTTGTGCGCAACCATGAAGGGGGCATCGGAGGTCGCCATCGCCGCAGGAGAGGCGGCGAGGACAAGAGCCGCGAGGAGGAGGAGGACGACGAGGAATCCCGATCTAGGCTTCGCCATGGCTAGGGTTCCGTGAGGTCTCGGAAAACCTCAACAGAGAGTCGTAGCCACGTACTACCGCTCATAATAAGGCCGCCATGACTTTCAAAAATGCCTCTTTTTTTTTTCCTCTTTTGACAAATTCCACTTTCTCCTTATATAAATGATAATCGAATTTTCAAAATAATATTTTTAAATCATTTTTTTCAATACCAATCATTAATTAGGAACTATATATATATATATATATATATATATATATATATATATATATATATATATATATATATGTGTGTGTGTGTGTGTGTGTGTGTGTGTGTGTGTGTGTATCAAAAGATTAGTTAATTATTTTCACTACTGAACATTAATTAGGAACTCTAAATATTAATCAGAAATATGTGTGTGTGTGTGTATCAAAAGATTAGTTAATTTAACTCGAGCCCAATTCGTACGTTGGACTCGATTTGGGATCGGAGATGAGTTAATCTATGGATGTGTGCATATATCAATCGATGCATTATCACCAAATATCAAATGGATTAATCATGCACCGAATCAGAAGGAGACACAAATAAACGTTGGTTGCGATGAGCAGTGCTCCACGTGCTTCCTCTTCTTCGTCTTCGTCTTCTCCATGACGACAGCCGTGAGAGAGAAGGTAGAACAGTCCTGCGTCTGGATACGAGCCTCTTAGAGTAGCCAAGGAGACTGCCTACTGCAAACTCAACGATCTAATGATGTGTTTGGGATTCACGAAGAGACTGTAGGCAAGTCATCCTTGGCTTATCAAAGACACTCTTATCCTCTTCTGCCCAAGTGTGAGATGCTGTGGTTTTCTGCTCCATTCGCTGCTATTTATAATGCAGCAGAGAGAGAGAGAGAGAGAGCGAGAGAACAGATGGCACTGATCTGCTTAATCCATCGATGAGCCTTTTCTTCCTGATGCATCCACTAACACAGCATAGTCTTGTAATCTTCTCAAAAACATTCATCCTACTAATTTGATAGGGTAGGAACGAGTGTAATCCTGTACGCAGAAAGAGAAACATCCAAGTTCACAATCTCTTCGTCGTTTCATCTTTTAGCTCCTTCAAGTGGCGGCATCATGTGGAAGAGGATTCCACATCTCACTTGAATCCATGCATCTTACTGATGAAGACAAGGTGGAAAGGATTCATGAACTGATCATGCCTTGGGGCTATGCTATCTGAATCCAAACAAAGTCTACCCGCTAATTACGGTTCTTTGTTCCCATCAGGCTTTCCAGGTGATGGCAATGGAGCCAAAACGTGGTGTGAGAGATGACCGGTTGCGTATTGCTTTCGGCCATGGTAACCCTGCCAACATTCACTGAATTGAGAAGAGATAAGGTAGTGCAGGTGTCTCAAAGCAGTTCTTCATCTGCTTGCCTTGGATTCATCTCACAGACTGACTCCTTTGATGCATGCATGTTCCAGTCTCTGTGATCAACCCAAAACCTTATCGTTCTCCCTCTCTGCTCTTGTCAATCCTATTCTTTGATTCATCTCTTCGCAGCATCATCGAATACCACCTCAGACCGGATCGCAATGCACTAAAAGTTACCTACCCAAAGTGAACCTAAGTATGTCGACATAAATGCACCATCAATCAGAGATCTGACTGCAGATCTTTAGTCAATGGCCCGAAGAGGGAAGAAAGAGCAAACAACAATGCACTTCTGGGAGATGCGAAGAGTTAGTAGATACAAGATCCCCGACAAGAACATTACAGTGACAGAAGACTGAGCTCCTCCTCGTAATAGGAGTCATAAATTTGGGGGTTACTGTTGGCCAGCACTTTAGTGCCGTGATTAATGTCTCGACTGTGCAGATATATATATACATATCAGAAACGTCCAAAGATGCAGCTTAGACATTATAATCCGTGCCAGTACAATTAATAGCTTTAGCACCCCGCTGTGTCCGTCTCTATTTGGACAACGTATCTTTGTTTCAGGCTTTGGAAGCCATGGGTGACTTGTGCTTGCCGACATGACATGGTAAAAAAGCTTCATTGAGTCAGATCGATGATCAAAATCAACCACATCGATATCATAATAAGCCAGGAACAGATTCCACGATAGAATAGCAAACATGCGCTGTCTTCTTCATCGCTCGTCAGTCTTGCTCGAGAAACTATTGTTGGTATGACACTGGAACAGTCTTTCGTCATTAATGTGGCATTGCACAGCTGCCTTGTCCTTCCAGGAGTTCATTACACAGGCGATCCCGTCTCCAACACTCATCAGTCCGGCAATGATTTGTTCTCTTAATCAGCTCTAATCTCAATTATTAGCCACCTTTGCAGATTCCCTTCATCAAACGCCAACACTCCATTTTAGATGAGAAATCTATAGTCTATTTAAGCTCGTTGAATTCTCTTTTACTCACTCCAACAATTAGTTGATGTGTATGACCTGTAAACAGCAGCACAGTGTTAATTGGCATCATCTTTGTTAGTTGACATCAGCACAGTGTCGATGTCACGAAACGGGCACACCGTCCGACCGTGCAATCGAAGGTGACGATGCAGTGTGAGTCGAGACTCTCGTGGCTGTTGCCGTGCGTTGCACTGTTTGACCATCCCCATCGAGTGCAGCTTCTTCTCTTGCTGTTTCAATTATTGATCGATGATCACTTTAAGGCCATCTCATCTTTTGTTTTCCTCTTTTCTTGAATCATGTGACTGCTACAGTTCTGTTGATGTGGATCGATCCCCAGTAACTCTACACAAATGACATCAACGCTTTTCCATGAGATTTTTTCCTTCGACTTCACGAATGACATCAGAAAAAGAAGAACCACAAAGAGCAGCAGCATTGCCTATTCGTGAAATCCTGTCTGTGTCCGGTGAAGCATTAGTCGCCTCCTGGAGGTCATGGAAGTCGAACACAGTGGCCTCCTCATTTCCAAAAGTCAAAAAAGTCGACGCAAAATGGAAAGGCGGGTCCCACAGCATCTCCGCGTCAGAGGTAAAAAGTTGGGTTCGGCAATAATGTAGCCATCATTCTTCTTTGCTCTCTGGGAATCCATTAAATACTTCTGAAACCACATGTTTCCTGACCCAAAGCCCTGAGGCCCATTTACATCACCTGCAGAGTAAGTCATCCGACAGGACAACAATGTGGGACCCACGTAATATATCTTTTTTGCCTCTGTCTTTTTCGGTGGTGGAAAGGAAGGTGATCTTAACGTTTCCTCTTTATACTTTCTCATGTGCTCTGTGGTTCCTCTGCTGCTTTCTCATATTTCTATTGTGTCGCGTGAACGAACACTCCGTGGTGGAGCTCTTAATCCTTTTTTTTTTTTGCGTTTTCCCGAACTGCCCCTGTTCCCGCCATGGAGGTGACGCTTCCCGCCGACGAGGGCGACGAGCTCGGCCGCTGCCGCCGCCTCCTGGCCTCTCTGTCCGCCGCCGCCTCCGACGCCCAGTCGTTCCGCAGCAGGTGGACCTCCGTCTCCGTCGCTGTCGCCCGCCTCTCCGCCGCTCTCGACGACCTCCCCGCACTCCCAACGAACCCCCTCGCCGTGGACCTCCTCCGCTCCCTCGCCCAGACACTCGCCCCAGCACTCGATCTCGCTGCCCACTGCCGCTCCCCCGAACCCCCCGCCGCCAGGCTCCGCACCCAGAGCGATATCGCCGCCGCCTCCGCGGCCCTTCACCAGCTCGCTGCCGACGCCGACCTGCTTCTCCGCTCCGGTACCCTCCCCGAGCCACCTTCGCCGCCGCTGGAGGCGGCGGGGGGGAGCTCGCGCCGCGAGCTCGTCCGGGTGGAGGCCAGGAGCCTCGTGACACGCCTACAGATTGGGAGTTCCGCTTCGAGGATCTCCGCCTTGGATTCTCTTCTCGACCTACTCCGCGAGGACGACAAGAACGTCGTGGTCGTCGCCGCCCATGGGGTGGTACCGGCGCTGGTCCGCCTCCTTGACTCCACCGCGGTCGCCGCCTCCTGCCACGAGGCGAGGGACAAGGCTGCGGCGGCGATCGCGAGGATCTCTGCCGTGCCGAGCTGTCGCCATCTTCTGCTGGCTGAGGGCGCAACCCTCCTCAATCACCTTGCCCGCGTCCTCGAGTCCGAGGGCGGCGCCGCCAAGGAGAAAGCTTGCGTGGCCCTTCAAACCCTAACGCTGACCAGGGAAAATGCGATCATCATCGGGTCCCGCGGTGGAATCGCAGCACTCCTCGAGATCTGCCGCGCCGGAACACCCTCCGCCCAGGCTACCGCCGCTGCAGTGCTGAAGAACCTCGCCACAGTTCAAGAACTTCGACAGAACTTCCTGGAAGAGAACGGAGTCCCCGTCCTCCTCAGGGTTTTGGCCTCGGGGATTCCTCTTGCCCAAGAGAACGCTGTTGGTTGCCTCTGTAATCTATCAGCTGGCGAAGAATCACAGAGCATAAAGCTGTCTATCTTTAAAGAGGGGGCTTTGGAATGCATAAAGAACTACTGGGAAGCAGGCGGCAGTGCAGATGATCGAAATCTCGAGCCTGCAATCGGTTTACTAAGAAATCTGGCATCGTTTAGGTACATTGCTGAGATCATTGTCACTGCTGGCTTCCTTCCTCTCATTATTGCTGCACTGGAAGACAGCAAGCCAGGAACAAGAACGGAGGCAGCCAAGTCAGTCGCTGAATTGGGTTTGGTCATACGGAGGACGAGGAAGGAGCTTGGGGATGCCGTGTCTCGACTAGTCCGCATGTTGGAGGCCAAAGCTGTGGAAGAGAAGGAAGCTGCCACAAGGGCTTTGGCCTCACTCATGTCGTTCCCCGGATACCAAAGATTGTTAAGGAAGGAGGAGAAGGGGATTGTAAATGTAGTGCAGCTCCTTGATCCCTTGGTCCTTGATTTCGATAAGAGGTATGCAATCTTGGTATTGCGATCAATTTCGCAGTCAAGGAAGTGCAGGAAGCAAATGGTGGCTGCAGGAGCTTGCGGGTACCTGCAGAGACTTGTGGAGATGGAGGTGGATGGAGCAAAGAAGCTTCTTGAGAACTTGGGAAGGGGAAAGATATTGGGGGTGTTTCCAAGAACTTAGTTACAGAGTCAGCAACAAGAAGGATCCAGCATTTGAAGGTTACTTCTTGATCTGTATGTAACATTCACACTATCCCAGTGATTGTTATCTGATGTCTATTCATCCTTTCTGTAGATAATTTTGTTATGTTTCCATCGTGTATATGCTCTAGATTGTTGAGTTCTGGATGAGATTGTTGATGTGTAAGTGAAAATAAAGGAATTGTTTTGAATCCAAATGAAGTAATTTTCATGTCATAGTTGTATGTCATTGTGAATCCAAATGAAGTTTATGTTTTGATTGGTTTATGTAGTAGAGGCATTTCGCAGTCAGTATAGCTCTAAAACTTGAATGCACGAGAAAGGACACTCTTGAAGCCTAGGTTGTATGTGAGATTACTTGCTCCACTTTTATTAGGATCTTCATTGGAGAGATCTTGTATCCCTTAATCTTTTGAAGTCAAATAAATTCTCCCAAGTGAATCTTTATGTCAAAAAGTCCTTTTAGAAGGAATCTACTGCCGTTGGTCCTTTTTTTTTTTAGGTTATTGAAGAAAGACATTCAATAGGGTTTAACTTCTCCACCCACCACAAGATACAAGAATACATCATGGAGCTAAATAGGGAATTTGGTGCTATGTTGTACCACAAATTTGGAATATTACCACATGATAAACAGAAAGTGTCGAGAATAGGAAAGTATTCTTTGCATGTAAGGTACATTTGTTTTGGCCTTTCCACTGAAGCAACATGGACATATGTCTGTTCTGTAGTTCCTGTCCCGGTGCCTCCTAATCAGGCAGGTACATATTTTTCCTACATTTTGGATGATCATAATAGTCGGTTAGAATTTATTATGAACATTGACTATCATGTAAATTAATTAGCATGTGAATTGGTTGGGAGCTCCCACTTGCTCTTATGTAGCTACTTACGGATTGAATATAGGTGTTGTTGGGGTAATAATGTTTTGGTATCTGCTTTATGAGTTTACCTTTAGGTCTATGATTACTAAACCATAGACTTTGCTGATTTCATAATCACAGTATTGCATCGTTCATCCAGTTATGTCTCGACTCAAAGGCTGATGAGTGAGTGACAAGTGAAGATGGAGATAAACTTCTGTGAAGTTGTTCCTGTCAAAGCTTGATGTTTTAAGTACAAGCTAATTTCATCCCTTAGGACACTACTATATTTGATTCTGGTGCCCTGAGGCTTTGTTACGCCTATAGATCTGATTCATTGCATGTTTTTTTTTTTTTTCAAAAGTTGAATTTCCTAGATTTTCAAACTATTGCCTTCTTGTCCAACTGCCATGCAATAAGTTGAGGAAAATTTGAATATTAGGCTTTCCTACCTACCACAACTTGTCTATGGTTAGCAAAAGATTAACATGAATCCTTTCATGTGGTATCCTGGAAAGAACTCTGAAGCTTTCACTCTTCTTCCTAACAAGCAACTCAAGATACCTTGTATCTTTCTTGAAAAAGTTAATCTGTTCATGCCACGAAAAACCTTGAAGTCTGTATCTTTATTTAATCATGTCAGGAAGACATGCTGGTGTCATTTACCACGAAGGATTTTTAGCTGACCAAATTGTTTGAACAAAGGCTTAACCTCTAACATTATGACTTACGATCAACTGAGGAGTCTAGTTGTAGCATAACTACAAAGCCTTTGAGTTGTATTGTCATAGGCAATATTTTGAACCAATCAGGATTAACCCGAAATGACACTTTTCTTCTGGTCTTATACCGATAAAAATCATCTACATTTTTCTTGAGAAAATGCTGGTTAATTGACCTCTTTGGTATCCTAATATTTATTTTCTGTACAAGGGATTACAAGACCTTGGAGTACTTAAGTAGTGGTAAAGCAATGGCAAGATTGGGAAGGACTAGAAGAGCCTGAGATCTTATTATGTCCAGTCTAAGCGGTATTGTTCGATCTTGGTTTTTGAGTTATCAAATGTCGGCTAGCAAATGTTGCAACCATACCTGAGGTCAACTTGCAGTGACTGTCTTAATCGAGTTCTGTTTTAAATGGAACATAAGTTAGATTCACGTCATCTGATTTTGATTAATATTTCAACTAGCAGTTCATCCCACCCAAGCATGACATTTACTTATAGTTTTGAATATAATTCTTTTATGTTTGGCACAAATCTTAAGCTAACTACTTGCCTTTAAACTTAATTCTTTGGTTTCCCAAGCTAAGCATCAGTTTTGTGCATTCCAGAACAATATCTACTGCACTTGTAAAGACATCCAGTGTGAGAAAGGATTTGCTTGAAGTATCGGTATCCAGATTGTTATCAGCATAGATCACCACCCGTTTCGCTTTTCTTGAACTAATTTCATAATCTTCCTTCTGTTCTTCTCCATTTTCTTGATCCAGTCCTTCTAATTCATCGGTCAATTTGTATGACTAACGAGGAACCTTTTTACTGATTTCTTCTATTCCAATGGATTTTTTTTCAGTTGTTGTTTGATCATTTGGATTGGTTGTAATTATGTGGAATACAAATCTCAAGGATTTTGCTTTACTTTCTGAATTAATTCTTCTTTCTTCTTCCAATAAAAATAAAGAAGACGGCATGTTATCGAACAACTAAATCTAGGAGGGCCGTAAAATAGAGATGACAACATATATGATGATCATGCCACATAACCTGATGAAAATAATCCTTGGCAAGTGCATTTGCCTTACATTTCACTTTACTAAACCAGATTGTACATAGATTTGACTTGCTGAAACAATTTTTTACTGATAAGATCTTCTAGAGATGATTGGAATCATTGTAGACACAATCAAATTTGATGTTTTTTTTATCAGATTGCTACCTACTGTTAGGAGTGACATATTTTAGATACCAGCTACTGATACTGATTGTGAAGTGGACTTGTACCTGGTTTTTTTTCTCTTAATCTCAGTCAACTCCCCGCTCAAATGCTCAAGTTGGTTGTATGATATTGTGCAGCTACAGGAAAAGATATATCAGGAGCGGTCAGGGTTTGGGTCATCTATCCAAAGGTCAAGTTTAGATATCAGAGTGACATATTTTAGATATCAGGACTTCAATTGCCCGCATGGATCCTCCTTGCACCCCAACATTGTTAAAGCCTCAGATTGGGTCATCTATCCAACGGTCAAGTTTCTTCGGCAAAAGCAACATTGTCAAGTTTTTATGCAAAGTATCCTGCATCACTGATGCAAGTCCTGCAGATGGATTGAAACCTGAAAGGTGGAGAGGATGAAGGGAAGGCACTGATGGAGTGGTGGCAGCTACCAGAAGCAAATTTTGTGGTTCTCAATGTTCATTACCTACAGGAGAAGACCATATTGTATGTGCCTACTTTATAACTGCTGCAACTTTTGGCATCTCTGTTTCCTTGGAGGACAGAGGTTGACCAGTAGAAGTGCCATGCTTCTATTGTTCTTCATTTGCCAACACCCCATCCTTGGTACATGAACACAACTAAACAAAAAGGAGAAGACAATGCATATTATAGACCTTTCCCCAGGTTACAGTATGAAGAACATGACCATCTCATGTCTTTTACAGCATAAACCTAGCAATGACAGAAACTTTGTAAGTGGTGCCAATCTTCTTTTAGTCCAAATGATCAATCATTGCAACCTTATATCTTATTCATGCATATTTTGTGTCTTTTGCAGCAGAGGAAAAGATTTCTCCACCTGGTTCCGTCAACATAAATCCATCTTGGTTTGCAAAACTCCATCACGAGTCCTTCCACTTCAAACAGGTAAAAAGAGAACGCCAAAAAGGATCACCGAAGCACAAATTCATGGTGTTGTGGCATAAAAACAAGAAAAGGAAACCAAGAGATTAAAACAACAGGAAGGCCAACACTGATTGCTTTCAGGAACAGCGGTAGACTCTGATTCTTCTTCTCGGTGGAGGCTGACACAGGAGCTGAACCAGCACTACAACCAAGACAGCCACGAGAAGGCTTAAGAGAGCAGAGCCGACATCACCACCACCACCCCCACCCGAAGAGCAGCAGAGCATCCCCATCTCCTTCACCCTCCAGTCTACTACGACACTTTTAACTTAGCAGAAAAGGATGACGCCCATAAATATATAGGTGGCCAAGGCATCAAAAAAGCTCACCTATCTTTAATGTCACAGCTGAACCAACCAGTGAGTGGCACTTTGTTTCTCTGGTAGAGACGCATGCATGGTGGCAGCAGCCATGTCTGTACTCTGCTTCTGCAATTAAACAGGATGCAAGGAAAGAAAGAAAGAGACGAGGCCAAATGATATCTCACTCGGTCACCTTTGGTAAACCATCACTTGCAATGTCAAATGATACCTCATTCTCCAATAGTTTTTTAAGGATAGTTCATTCATATGCTTGAGAGCACATATACAAATAAATTAAGGTTTACCGTACCGTATCGATTATGCCATATCGGTACATTGATCAGTAAGACGAACTATTACAAACTCATGTTGTGCAAAAAATTAAGTTGAGCGAGAACCCAAACTCAATTGCAATCAGCTTGAGAGATTTCAGTGCTGCTACATTTGGATCTAACCTGCAGTCAACTCCACAGAAAACTGGCATCAAACACCACAAGAAACAAAAGGTTTGGGATTCCCAAAGCTAATATGCATTTGGAGACACTTCTACACAAAAATCTGCATGAACATCAAGATGCATCATCTATCATTCTAGATGCATAGATTTACCTTCTCATGTAGACTTACAAGAACACCAAATTCATAATTGCCTATGTCTGTATAGGCACCCAGATATTATCCAGAAGGAATTTAAGATACCCATCCACAAACTCAATTCCACATGCATGAATTGCCAACCCAGATAAATGAGCACATTTTCCATCCCAACCGGGCAAATATTCACCAAAAGACAAAGGATCTCATCGGATGTAGATTGCACTGACTTGGAACACTTTCCATCTGTGGCCAAAGAAAGCCAGCAAGAAGTCAGCTGAAGCCAACAAAACAAGACCATCCGGTTATGCCCGGACTACTAAAATGTCCCAGAAGTTTCATCATTCTGCAATCAAATTCCAAAGACACAGCACCTGACAGCACTTCCACACAATCCGAAACCTAGCACATACTCCAATATATTATGAAACCAGATGCCCAGGATTATGGCTATGCCAAAGGGAACTTCACATATCAAGGTAGCTACAACAAGCCGTTCATATCTCCATGTAACTCGATCAAATAAGATCAACTTTGTCAAAACTGAAAAGTTTGACTTTTTCTTCTCGAGAAATTATACATTCAAAAGTCGGATTAAGCTGGTGGTCTGCACTCAGTCGCTAGCTATTCCCTTTGATTTGGGTAAGGATTGGCAGAAGGATGAAAAGCCTTCCCATAACTGATGGGGAAATGGAAGCGTGAATGGAGGAAGAACATCATCTGGACCTTTGAAACTACCTTGACGAGCCAAGTAAGGTTGAGCCAATGCAGCTTGTTTTCTATAAAATCCTTCGATGATGGATGAAAATGCTCCAAAGGTGAGGCAACTCTGAAGGAGGGCATGTGGTTGACCTGGCATTGAGAACAAGTTCAAGCATATAGGCTGTTCAGCAAGATTATCCATTATCAGGCACCAAGAAATCGCTCATGATGAGTGGAGACAAATCTCCTTTGAGAGAGGATATAACATTGAATCAAGTTGACTAATGAAATAAAGTATAAAATTAAGACCATTTAAATGTTTAAAGACTTCATCTGTAGGCCATAACTGGATGGACAACAGCTAACCTCTAGAGATTGCAGATATATAATCCCAGCAAGAGCACAATTATTGTTTTAACCAGAGGTCCAACACCCGTGAAATATTACTCAGTGATAAAAAGAGAACATCAGGACCACACTTAACAGTGTCATCATAACAATTCAAATTTTTCCAAGAAAAGTCCCAACAACTTTTTAAGTAAACCTGCTAAGTAAGAATTAGAAGAGGTTTAAGATGAACTATGATATTCATCCAGGGTCAATGCCATCTAGCTTGTTTAATTTTTTTCTTTGCAATGTTGGTTCACCAAGAGAAACGTCAGCAGATACGAGCTATTTAACGGCTGCTTTTCTTTAAATATTTAAATGTAGACATCCCTTGAAAAGCAACACAATTTTTCGGTGCATGATTACATCATTTCATTATTCCTTGAAGCAAACTACCTGTCCTACTCATGCATGCAAGTCCTAGCTAACTTTCTAGGTTCAGCAGACACCCAAGTCACAAGCTCCTGCTGCATGAAGTCCTAACTATCTTTCAAGGATCTGCAGACCCCCAGTTCATATGCTACCCGTCACCCCGTGCATACAAGTCCTAGTTATCTTTCTAAGTCCAGCGGACCCACACTTCACCACAGTTGTTAAGAGATACAACCTCATGTGCATGTCCTCTGTACCAAGTGTGCTGAAACTCAACACTCAGATACAATTTTAACAGAAATGTCTTTTATTCTCAGAAGAGACACCACAAGAACACCAGTCAAATTAAAATTACATTCACACAGTATCTCATTATATATTTCTGGCCTAACTCTGAGAAATCATAAACTAACTTCCTCAGTTTAGATATAACATTTTACTTGGAATATTTTAATCCTTCAATCGGTGCCATATGCACCATTAAGATTGACAATAAGTACAAATGACACATGCAAAAGAGGACAAAGAATTTGACATGGATCTTAGGATTAAACTAAATTTACCTGGAAAGCTAAAAACAAAACCTGTACAACACCCTGCAATGCCTGCATTGATAACTGCAAACACCACAATGTTTAAATGAGGTAAGATTATTCACTTATCAAAAGTTTCTGAAGAATTTGATTCTCACTGATGCCTTACCATCATCCTTTCCTCTGAGACGCTTTAAGAGACAGGAAACAAGACTGTGGACACCGGACAAAACTGCAAATGTCTAGCATAAGAAAGAGTACTAGTTAAATAGATCTGATTCAAAGTGGCTGAGCAGGATCAGTATAAGAACAAAACAAATGACCAGATAAGAAAAAAATTTCACTACTAATTGCAAAACCTTAGCCAAGGACCCAGCATCTGCAAAAGAACCTTTAAATCCTTTCTTCTTCATTAGGCCTGATCCTGCAAAAATATCCATCGAAGTAGCTATAACCATTCATGAGTTACCAATGCTAAAAATTCAGAAATATTAATCTAAATTCGAGGATTTCATAACAAACAACCTTGAAGATGCAATCACCACTAAAAATAATTGCCCAGTAAAACACAGGCTGAATAAGATCGGACCATAATCTACCACCTGAACTATGCCCCAAACCACAAGTTTTTGCTCCAATCTAATTACAATGAAGCAGGGCCTGGTCAATGTGAATCCGTGTCTCAAGCAGACCGGCAGGGCATGGGGCACACAACAGTTTGCAAGGCTGACATGAGCTTCTACCAAGTGCCATTGATTATGCCTAGACATGCATCGTCCCAGAGCATGTCCTACTGATTAGAAGTCCAAGAATCGAGACATGGCATCTTCAGCTGCCACCTCTCTTGTATCAATGTCTGCTCTCTTAATTCTTCTAATACCTCTCTAGATACAGAATCCACTTTGTCTCTTCGTATCAGTTTTTGTGTTCTCATTACTCCAGTCTTTCCTCTACTACTCTCATCAAAACTAGACATACAAAGAAGATCAAAGTTAATTCAGATTTAAGGCCTCTAACATTTTAAAATCATGCTTCGGCACTTAATGCAAGCTTCTTAACTAAAGCCTAAATAGATATTCAACGTCCCAAAGCATACCCTACCGATTAGAAGCCCAAGAATCAAGATATGGCATCTTCAGCTGCCACCCCTCTTGTATCGATCTTTGCTCTCTTAATTCTTCAAATTCCTTTCTAAATACAGAAACCACTTTGTCTCTTCACTCATGAAAACCAGACATATAAAGAAGATCGAAATTAATTAACATTTAAGCCCTCTAACATTATGAAATCATACTTCAGTAGTTAATGCAAACTTCTTAACCTAGTCTAATCATCCAATGTCTTAACATAAAATGCGAAAATTAGAAGTTAAGAGTGAATCCAAGATCCCGCCCTCCCGTCTTGATGGCAGTATACCCCCTGACCTCCTAATCCATCTAGCCATGGCTTGCCTCTGAGCATATATTACTAAGTTCCAGTTCGAGCCGATTCAGTAAGTTCTTGGTATCTCTTCGTTCACGAATTCGACGGTACAGGCTGTAGGCGAATGAATAAAGCAGTTGGGACAAAGAATTGGTGGAGAAGAGGAAGAGAGACGAAGAGGGACAGACCGTAACCAAATACGGATCCCATTAGAGCGCCGGCGGCGGAATCACTGGCAAATCGGATGAGGCACAGGAGGGGCTGACCCGAGACACCCGCACCCGAAGGCTTGATCTCAGGGTTTAGGCCTCCACCGCTGCCATAACCCTCTCCCTCTTCTTGTTCGGAGTCATCCGTCTCGAGCTCAGGAGGGTTTTGAGTCGCCATCTTCGCCGGAACCCCTGTTTCAACCGATGTCACCTCGCCTCGCGCTCGGCTCTGCCTTATCGTTGCAGATGTCTTTTTAGGCGAAGATTTTATTACCCGTTTAATCATTACCCACTCAGGTACCTTTCTTGTGAATGGTGCAACAAATGACCGGAGAACAGCGTCCATCTTAATTTTACGTAAATTTTATTTACGAGTGCAAATTCGGAACGACATTGCCGAATGTATTATCCATTTGGTTTCAAAAATCTCATTATTTCAGTATAATATTTTGTTTTTGAGAAACCTTTCTCATTTTCAGAATTTTTAAATAATATATATTTTTTCTAATATCTCAAATAATATATTTTTTTTTATTTTTTTTCTTATCGAAAAAAAAAGTCATCCTGATCAACCCGACATAGTCTGAACCCATAAACATGGGATTATTTGAAGTGCTTTCAAGGTAAAATGTTGAGCTCATGTCATTTACACAAAGACCGAGGTTAGGAGATGTTTCTAAACCTAATCCCTCCGATACTCAAATCAGTGATCCAAGATATATGAGTGTAAACACGAGTGGTTAAAAAAGGTAAACCCCATCTCATTGTGTTGAAAATGATCTTTTATATCTGATCGTCCCATGATAGAATATTTCATAAAATATTCTATGGGGATGCAATTTCTAACCACCTCCAATAGCCTCTCCTTGACCTCTTATCCATATGAGTGACAAGTGGAGATGCACAACCTATAATTGTCTATCTTGGATCATTGCCCACGTGAGCAAACAAATGGACATCATGTGGCAATTACGCGTCGAATGACGATTAGCTCATAGTGTACTCTCTATCATTTGTCCCCTCTACCCTCCTCTTCTAAACGACATACTTTAAAGCTGTTGTCATAGGGGTTTGAAATGTGATGTCTAGTTCATCTAGCATGTCAAACTTATACCTCTTTGATCTATTATTGACCTGGTGACAACTTTAGTTCATCTATCATAAGTTCGCCTGACATGTCTAATCCATTTTGCCTCTCGTATCATCCAACATATTCGTCTAAGATCACCTCCCCCAACGTTGCTAGTGGCAATCTAGTGTTGACCTACCCCTTGTATCATTCAAGGATGCACATTGGTTGGAATGGGTTGGGTTTTTCGACCTATCCGTCACTCTCCCAGTCTTGCCTCAGGTGGAGACGGGGTTAGGCTTCCTGATCTTCATGTCTTGAGTATATTTTATCTTGTATCTCTTATCGTAGTGGATTTCTTTTAATGTAGATCAGTTTTTCCTTACTTATATACCTTTGATCTCCATGTCTCGAGTATATTTTATCTTGTGCCTCTTGTCATTGTGGGTTTTTTTTTTTTATGCAGGCCAGTTTTTCATAACTTATGCACCTTGAGCACATTTTGTTTTGTGCTTCCCATTATGACGGATTTCTTTTGGCATTTATTAGGTTTTTTTAACTCATGTGCCTTGAGCATATTTTGTCTCGTGCCTCTTGCCATAGCGGGTATCTTCTTATACAAGTCGGGTTTTTCTCACATCGATCACTTTTGTGCTTTTCGAGGTGCCACATCATCAATTAATGTCCCTTCAGAATCAACTTTAAGGGACACTTATGTTCATCGTAGGAGGATAGAGATAGATTATTTCCTTATAAATCCCCTTTGACCATGAGGAGTGAGGCTCATTCTTCCATTTGAGCCTCAAAGGCCCTCTTGGAGCCACCTCTACTTAGCTTTGATTTTTTACAACGTGAGTTAGTTCATAGGTTCCTCGTCTTCTCGGTATGTCAGCTCAGCAACACCTTAATCTTCCAACATCCTACTCTTCTGCTTTTATTGGTCGAGATATCTTTCATTTCTCGCATAAGCTCCTCCCAATCTTATAGTCATTAGATGGTCAAGGAGATTGATGCTTCATCCTTGGATAGTCCAAGGGCAGAGGAAGTCCCAACCTCCCCCTTATCCTTTATCCGTAAACTTGAAGATTTTTTAAGAGAGTCATAAAAAGCATGCACAATAAAGACTCAGTGGTGAGTATACAACTCTTGGATCACTTGTGGACCAAGTATTCCATCTCGATTATGATTGATTTACAAATCTCTTAGCTTGATTATCATTCATTCGACCCTATGTTTAGATCATTTTGCTTGTCTTCTCATGCTCTAGAGATTAGACTTCATTTTCTTCTCTACTTAGGGATAGTGTTTTGCCTCTAATGGTGGAGGATATTGCCCTCACATATAGTACCCAACTCGTGACACTAATTAGTAGTATTTATCGAAGAATGCTAGCGCATCAATATTATCTTGAACCGTAAACTTTTTGTTGTCTGCTTTCAACTATGCAAGGGGAAAATGACTACTACATGGTTGCGCATGAGGGCTTCAGAGTTAGTGGTGCCCCTTATAACAATAAGGGGATATAGAATGAGCATTTCTTCCTCATATGTTCAGCTTAAGGTTGATAGTTCAATCTTACATGATCGACACGCTCCATAGATAATACATTTCCATTCTTATCGAACGAGGAGGTAAATCAAGTGTTTCATTTGAGAGATATACTCTCTTCTTCGGAAACTATTCGAAAGATGAACGAGGACTGGCTGATCAACATGGGTCTCAACTTGACTTCTCAGAGTATGACTTAAACACTTCGTCTTCTCACTTTCTTTTGTACTTTTAAAAAAATAAACACGTGTAGCCTCATTATTTTGATTTTCTATAAGTATGGACTTTTGGACTTTGTAGAAAAAAAGGAGTTAATTCCTCTTCGGGCATGATAGTGGCCTTTTTAACTCCTTCAACTAATATTCGTGAGCAGTCGATCGAGGCATCAAGCTCAACTCAGTTCAACTGTCCTTCTAGAACTAACAAGTTAAAGAAGAAGGTCATAAGGTGCCCCACTTTCGCGTGAGATAAGGAACACGAGGAGGAGCGGATTCTCACGAAGGAACTAAACGAATAGGCTCCTACCTTCAAGGCATCGACATTTTTAGAGGTCAATGTTGGACCTATGAAATGTTAAAGTCTTCCTTGAGAAAAAGAAGAGAGAGAGAGAGAGAGAGAGAGAGAGAGAGAGTTTCATGTTTGACCA
Source organism: Musa acuminata AAA Group (assembly GCF_036884655.1). NCBI lineage: Eukaryota > Viridiplantae > Streptophyta > Magnoliopsida > Zingiberales > Musaceae > Musa > Musa acuminata. The sequence continues at coordinate 27,318,185 of NC_088336.1, forward strand.
ATACAAGTGTAAGTTATTGCCCTACACGACATTGTAGATAATCGACCTACTGAACTCTATCTCGAATATACCACTACAACCAAGATGGGAGGGATCTCGAATATACTACTACAACCAAGATGAGAGGGTTTACAAGAGGGACAAAAAAATGAGGCGATGGTAAAGCTACATAGCAATACTTTTGGAGGTCCTTGTGCTTGGGGCTAGTGAAGTAGATTTGTCATCACCCTTAGTCTATTCAATATGGGTCAGTCTATTGTTGCATTGTACGTCGAGAGGATATTTACCATCATTAATCTAGCCAGTAATATTTTGGAGCAAAACTTATCTCCTAATATGGCGTGCAGGTTCATGGTCTTGAGAAGAGAGATAAAGCCACTAGTAAACCTTGTCAATAAAGAAGTCATAGGGGTAAGGTCATTAATCGAAAGCTTAGGTTTCTAGAAGGCATCAAGTCGAGTATATCGATAGAGCTACCTATGTCAATCATGACTATCTTCACCCGAGCATTAATCATCCGAATAGAAACTACCAAGGTATCATCATGGTTCGGGTCAAGGAACTTTGTTTCTTCCTCGAAGGTTATTTCCAAGTCATCCTTTGTCCTAGGGTACTTTTCAATAATAGCCCGTGCATAAGCTTTATAACCTGAGGAGTTATCTTCTCCCAAGGCTGATTCAAAAATTATAACGTCAATCTGTCTCTCCATCAACCCCTGAGGTCAGGGTGAGGGTTCCTAGTGCTTTTGGATGAACTGCACTATGTGTCCTTAATGTGTGAGTTCTTTAATTTGTTCTTTCAAGTCATGATAATCCTTTGTGTTATGATCGTAAACCTGATGAAATCGATAATATTTTTACATGTCTCTTTTTGCTAATGGAGTCTTTATCGGGTGGGGGTCTTTCAAGACCTCATTCTCTTTTATTTATGGAAAAACTTCATTTCTATATATATTCAGAGTGGTCAGCTTGGACCTTGAGCAAGGTAGCATGGGTCATTCATTCCTCTTTCACTCCGGTGACCTCAAAGTCGGGGTGGGTTATGGTTGCTCTTGCTTTAGCCTCTTGCATGACTTATGCTTACCAGAGACCATTACCTAAATGATAATATATTGATTGACCCCTTGAAGTGTTAATGGTAGCATCGTTGGTGGCCTCCCCATTATGAAGGTCTATATTCTAAGAGACGGATGGGCATCTATCATGCCTCAAATTTTATTGGTGAACCAAGCAGCAAAGTCTGCAAGCATTTCCTTCTCTCCTTGTCTGAGTCCGAGAAGCATTATCATTGATGGTCATAAGCGCATATTCCCAATAAAGTGAAGTTTGAACTCTCTTGTGAGTTGATTAAAAGAACTGATGGAAAGTTGCTTCAGGCGGCGTACCATTCTCATGATCGAGAAGGTGTAACACATCAGAACATCCAAAGTACAATACAATAACATTTGGGCACGAAAAGCTATAATATGCTCTATCAATTCAGTACTGCCATTAAATGTCTCCAATGACGGGAGGTGAAAGTTTACTAAAATTGATTTTTCTTGGATTTTCTGAGTGAATATCAATCGACCTAAGGTGGGGTTGACTAGGGCTTCCCCTTTGATTATTGGAACTCTCATCGTTTCTCCTCCAAACATCGATCCATCTACCTAGTTGGATCCACATGAAATCTTTCATTGAATCGACCGATTGGATCTCAGATTTAGGTAAGGTACAATGGTGTGGTCCACTAAATTCTATGGTCGGGGATCAAAGTACCCTCTCAGCCAATGGTTCGATGGGTCTTGGGTGCTCCTAAGAAGTCAATACCATGTCAGGTGGAGGAACCTCGATAGGTGCTAGTGTCGGTGGCAATTAAGCATATGATTGCATATGATTGCAATTGAGCTAGTGGCATCGCCTATTGGACTAATTAGAGAAAATATAAAGCAACGACCTGTATCATTCCCACTAACGTCTGTACTTATTGGGTAAGATTCAAGATCACCTCGATAAGGATGAGCAGGTGACTCAGGCCATCCTTAAGAGTGAGAGGCTTGGGTCATTAAATATACACTAGTACTGCATTGGTGTTTATGCCAAGATAGATGCGTCCATGTTTAAAAATGGTGATTGTGGTTCTCCCGAGTGAAAGAACTATGGGTCGGGGGCAAGCCTCCTTGCTTAAGCATTTATTGGGAGGATCAGTGGACAAACATTTATGTGACATCAGACCCTCCTTTTAACATAAAAAATATTGAGAGAAGAAGTCGTTGGCGTCCTAATTAACTCAACGTAATCCAGACTCATATGCATTGAAGTGCATTTGAGGTGGAAACTCCAAACTCTCGAGGTGTCACCTATACAAAGACTAAGGTTGGATGAGGTTTCTTGACCCGATCTTTTTGCCACCCAAGTTGGTAACCCAAGGTATATGAGTGCGAATGCAAAATGGTTAAAAAAGATAAGCCCCTATCTAATTGTGTTGAATATAAAATTTTATACATGGTCTTAAAGGGGCAAGATATTCTATGAAATATTTTATGATGATATAACATTTAATTATCTTTTCTATTTTTTTTTTTTGGCGGGCGGAGACAGCTCATAACCACCTAATTTGAGATTTTTTTATATATATTTTATAAAATATATTATAAGTTTTTTAAACAATATTAAGAAAATATTATTACGTAATATAAAATATTTTTATACTATCTCATAAAAGTGTTTTTTAATATTATCAATATAACATAGCGTAAAAAAATGATCATGGTGTAAAAATACTATAACTAGTTTGTTCACAGACCGATCCACAGGAGAAAAAAAGAAAAAAAATAGATGAATATGGGTTCCACGGGCATTAAGGAAGAAAAAGAATACCATTTAAAATTTTTAGAAATATCCAACATTATCTTCAATTTTAGTTTTAATTTTGAGGTTCAAGCAACACATACAAACATATCTGTCATTGTAATCGTCGGAGTATATGAACCAAACATGTTATAAAATCATTCTAATTCCAATTTCATAAAATTCTGACATTTATTTATTTTTTGAAATCTCATTCCCGACAATAATCGCATGATTTCAATATATATGTTATTTATTTGATTTTGTAATCAAGAAGATAAAAAATACAACAAGGAATTCAAGAACATTGACCAAAAAAAAAGGATCATTCTAATTCTGATCTAGTTTTGAACCAACCACGAATCAAATATCCAAATCAATCAAACGAAGGCTACAATAGGACACACCAAATCGAGAGGGTAACAATGCGTTGATGTTGCCAAAGGGAATAGTGGCCTCGCTCCTGAAGAAATATTACAAGGGCAACAAGTAAAAGCAACTCATCCCTCGAGCCCTATGGTATCATCCCCCCCCCCCCCGGTCCAAGACATCTTGGATTAGTCTAAACTCCTCCATTTCCGTTGATCTATTGGTACGAAGGCCGGAATGCAGCCCTCCATGATTGATCATCATCAGTCGCAGTAGCTTTGCCCTCTTCCACTATCTCGGACTCGTGATGGTAGAGCGGCTTCAGTGCCGATTCAGGCAACCGACTGTCGGCAAGGAAGTGTTTCATGGTGACCAGCTCCATCGCATGCTTTCTCTTCAGCTTCTCCATCTGCTTCCTCATCTTCTCCACCTCGTGCTGGGCTTTCCCATGCTTGTCCTGTGTCAACAAGATTAGACATTTGTTTCAATTCTCAGCAAAGCATTTCCAAAGAAGAATTAATGAGTGAATTATATCCAAAAACCAAGGAAACTTCTTGCTTGGTAAGTTCCTTGTGGTCATACTAGTAGAAATTGAGATGCCGTTCACAGTATAGGATTCAGAGAGCTCACCTCTGCTAGAGCAGCTGCTTCTTCTGCTTCTCGCAGTCGAACAAGAAGCTCTCCAGCAGCATGTACAGCTTCTGCTGTATCACGGAGTTGAATTGTTAGTCTCCTGTTCTGCTCCTTGAGATAGGCCCTCTCTTTCTCCCTGTCAATTCTCAGGGTTGACAGCTCTGCTGCAAGAGCTGCAGCAAAAGCAGACCCAGAACCCTTGCCTCCTGCCTTTGAAGCTGCCTTCTTCACTTCTGCAATTCCTTCCATGATTTTCCGGTGCTTCAGTAGCAACTCGTCATACTTCTCCTGCAGTTCTACGTAGTGTTCGACAATTCTAGCATGCCCAAGGATCGCTCGCTGCAGGGCATCGTTCAGCTCCGCAGTGCAGTTCTTTTCCATGTTAAGTTCAATCTCTTTCTTCTCTGCAAACCTGCGGTTTTTGTCGAGGTCAAGTCTCAACTCCTCGGTGAGAGAGATCCATCTGCTCTCAGACTCCATCCACTTCCGCTTTTCCATCTCAAACTCCTCCACCCCTATGCCTGAACAAGAGGTTCCACCATTTCTTATCTGCTCAAGAAGACAATTATTTTCTGAAACATCCTTCACTGACTTTAGCTGGTTTTTTAAGCTTTGAATTTCCATGAGCAATGCTTCCCTCTCATCATCACGATGCAGGTGATCCACAATTTCTTTCGACGAGCACTTCACCATTGACCCCTCGAGATGGTTTTCAGTGATCTGCAAGATTAATTAGCCTTAGATCATTTGTTAAGGGATCTAAAATAACAAGAAAGTACTAACTGAAGACGAACCATGCAGTTATCAGCTAGCACATTCTGTTTAGCTTGGACCTCTTCCTGCTTTTGTTTGTCAACCTGCAATTTCATCTACCAGTCATTCAACAGAAGTTTACTGCCGAAAATAAAATTCCTTGTATTCGGAAGCTTGTATCCGCACATGACATACCAAGCAACTCAGATGCTTGATCGTTGCTGCCTGCTCTGCACATAGAGCTTCGAGTTCCTTCTCTCTCTTTGTGATATTTGCTAAAGGCACATTTACATCCTAGTTAACAAGAACAAATGTTTAATCACAAACAGAAATAAAAGTTAAAAAGTTCGAACAAAAGTATAGCATAGTTTTCTGCAACATGAAAATAATAATGCTTGCCTCATTGACTGGCACAATCTGCATATCTGATGTCTCACTTGCCTCCTTGTATCCGATAAAATCTACAACATTCTTGCAAGCTGAACAGAGTAAAGGAGAAGCAGTTCCCTCATCGAGTACAGTTTGCATACCGGCATCAACCTTATCCTTGGAATGGCTTGATATGTTCGTCAAGTGTTCAAAAGAGAGACCTACAAAAGAGCTTCTTGCGGCTGAGTTCCTCTCATGATAATTTATAATCTGCAAGCCTCTGTGTAGGCTGACAGCCAAGGAGTCAGTTGGGCTGGCCTTACTTGACTGCAAGGAGGAGCGGATAATGTCAGATCTTCTAACTGATTCTAAATGTAAATTAGGCCTAGGACTCTCGGATGAGACACTAGTTTTCTCCAAAATCTTTGCGAGTTTAGGAGATGAACATAAAATAGGATCTTGAAGCATCGGCCTTTGTTGGCAGGGAATGGACAGGCCAGATTTTCTTAGAGAATCTTTGCATGTAATGGTACTTGTGATCTTGGAATCGCCCTCTTGTGGTGTAGCGCTGTGGTTGTTAGCTGTTTCTCTTTCAGATACTTCTGAATGCATTTCCACAAGCCTAATCTCCTTGGAAGAGTTAAAATTAACTTCGTGGCCACAAGAATCAACCGTAGCTAAGTCAGTTCGACTGTCTTGGTCTGCATTTGGACCTTCAGTATCAGCAATTATCATTGCATCCTTGCTTTCTAACTTATCTTTTGACTCGTTTTCTGCAGAATAATTCATGTTACCCAATTGAATGCAGAGTTTGCTGACATCTTCTTCATCAACGTCCATTTCTTCATCTGATTCCGGATCAATATGAGGTAAAATTAAAGAGCGATTGAGGCTCATTCTTAGAAGATTTAAGCTTTGACGGCCATTTCGCCCTTTAAAATGTCCATCTGCTGTCGCAACAGATTTGCCTTCATCCAGCCTTGCGCTCATAAGCTCCTCCTGCAGTCAGGGAACAAAGTATAATGATACTGCAGCTAACTAATGTACCTCGAAGGTTATAGTCATGTAAAGAATTGACCTTCAACTGTCGTATTCGATCACTCAAATCATTAACGTCGTCTTCGGTTATTTCATTTACCACTGCCTTGTTTTGTATCTGCTTTGCTCGGTCTCCAAATCTGAGTGTACTCAGTGTTCCACCTCGAGCGCTGTATTCAATACAATATTTAGATTCATCTGCACAATGATATAGGTTTTTTTTAAGGGTACAATATGGTGTTTCTGTAGATTTAGTCTCATGAAGTACCCGCCATCTGGAGAAATTGCACATATAACTGCAACCTTCGCATTACCACCGAGTGTCTCCTGCAATAGATGAGTCGAACAGGAACCCATGTATGCGACTTTGTGGTCTTCTGGAGGATGTTCGGCGTCTCCAAGGATGTTTACCAACTTTCTGTATTTATTTAGATAAAAATGTTAGAGAAGTCCATCTAAACAAGACTACATCTTATGAGTAAACAAACTAGGAGTAAACATGCATTGGACACGGTTTGATAGACTAATGTATGAGGTAGCATATGGCACATTCATAAAGTATAATAAGATGCTACAGCATAAAGCATGTTGATAGAAGAGCTGATATCTTCTTGTTGTTTCGCTAACTGTAACCATAATAGATAATGTGAGGTGCAATTTCTCACCCAAGTTTTGAAAGAGACTTCTTAATATGCCTCCGTTCTCTAACACATTGTTTGCCAGCAGCATCAAGTATGCCATCATCTGCTCCAGCAAGATCAGCAAGGATTATTTTGCTAGTCTTTGAACTGCTAAAACACTTTGATGCTGACAGCTGCAAATAAATAAAGGCCAAACGGGAATGATGTTAACAATGACATTGAGGATGGGGAAATCCATATAGTTCTTCTTGTGAAAAGATAAAAATAAATCATTTACTTTCATATCTCATAAAAAAATCACGAATGTAGAACAACAAAGAAAACCAAGAGAGAGGGCAGGAGGGAGGAGAGTCCAGACTAAAGCGACCAAAAATGTGTTTAGAATTTCAGAAAGATCACAAAATATACCTTGCACCAGGATTCCACTATGCAAGTGAAGATGATATGAGAACGTGAACTCTTGGAGTTTATACTCGTTGCACCTACTTTTCTGTTTGCAAGCCCCTGCACCATAATTATGCAAAATGCTGAAACCCAATATAAATTAATTAAAAAAAATGCAGTACAAATTTATTTATTGAACGTGTGATGAAATTACACAAAGTACAATGGGTATTTGAACAAAAAAAACTCCAGCTGATTGTTACAAAAAAATGCTACTTAATTTCAAATATAGAATAATATATTCAGGTTACACGTCTACCGGCATGATAAAGGTTTTCGTTTTTGTGTCACGTCGACATTGTATGATTGTAAAGCTCAAACCATAAATAAAAACTAAATATCAAGTTTCAAATTTGGAGAGACAAAAAACCACATGTCAGTGTGATGGATTGCATGCTAATAAAAAAAAAATTAAAATAATCGAGAGAATTATAAAGAAAAAAAATCTCGATTTTAACGTAAGTTCCTTTTGGAATTCCAGTCAAAATCATGCCAATTCATTGATATGGGTGATGAACAAATGAAAGTTGCAAAATTAGAAGACTATAACGTGTGTCAATGCATGAACATACATGTATCTTTGACTACCGAATATACTTAAATGGAAGTGTCAAGACGCTTGCTTGGAGAAGAAAACACTTTCTATCGTCAAGGAGCAACACAAAAGAGCGAGAGCAACGATGAACGCATCAAAGTAATGGCTCAAGATTCAAGAAACATACGATGGAAGGCATCATAATCAACATCAAACTCGAGTCACACTTAGTAGACAGGTTGAGAAAATTTTGCACATCGAAAAATGGTTTCCTTTTTGGTCTCCCTAATTACTGAAGAGGCTGCACTTATTTTTTCTAGCTATATCTGTGTGACAAATGCAAAGCAAATCATACAAAAGATATAAGGTATTGTTACCTTGACCAAAAGTTGGGTAACATCCTCAACCGTGGTGACATACTCGTCAGTCAGGTTCTCCACATGGGAACCATTCCTAGCATCACCTCTTATCTGAGAGAGAAAAGAACCGACTCATATTTGCTGCGTAACATATCTAACATAACACTACAAAATACAGGATACCAAATATTTACAAGCGTCTGCCAGTGGTGTACCTGAAGATTCCTTTGAGTCGGATCAAGCAAGTCATTTATCTGACCATTATATATCTGCGAAAGCAATGCAACAAAATAAATTAAAGAGCATATGCCGGAAGATTATAAATGAACATGCTTGGATGTTAGTAGCTCACCTCAAGGAACGAACATCGACATTGAAAGTTTATTTGTTTTTCTTCTGAGCTCTCTTGCTTCTGAGTGATGAAAAGAGTAAATGATACGCAAGCGAAAAATAGAACAAACTGTTGTATTCATGCAGCATGTAAAAGTTTCTGAAAGAAATTCGAAGTTTTGCAGAAGAAATTGCTGAGGCCAACTAAATCATCATGGCTCATGATCTCGTATCTTTATAATCAAGAATGTAACGTGCCAGGGAAGAGTTAATTACATTTCAATAGCTGACTCAAGCAGAAAATAACAGAACCTACTCTGTGAATCTCGGAGAACAGCATCCTGAAGAGCCGAGGAGCGATGCCCTGCTCACCGTTAACAGAACTGCCATCGACCATGGCACCGGCAGGACCCCACATCGTGTAGGTTTTCCCAGTCCCGGTCTGTAGATCATACATGGAATTCAATCGATTCAGACAAGTCTTTATCATGAACAACATGAGCAGTAACTTCCTACGCATCAAGCACCTGTCCATACGATAGTATCGAAGTGTTGAAGCCTGCCAAAGAATAGTTCACCGAAGGTATGCCGACTGTCTTGAAGACATCTTCCTGAGGAGAAAATGGATGGGCATAGAAAGGGAAAGCTCTCCAATTACAGCCAGAGTCATTGGGGTGAGACAGTAGCTTCATACCTGGGTGGACTCTGGACCAAGAACCGAATGGAAAGTGAAAGAACGACCTCCAACTACTAAAGAATCAGACGAGATCTTGCGAACGGCGCCTTCATTTGCTCGCTTCTGTTCGTTCCCTGGTCTTACTCTGACCACCACCTGGAGAAAGCCGAAACAGGAAGTTTACGTTCGAGTCTTACCATATAATTCTCACTAGTTTTCCACATCTAATCACTTTGGCAAATTGACAACCAAAAACAACATGGAATGACATACTGAATTGGAAATCAACATCTACAATTTCTTGGAACCACATACATTGCAGCTAGGGTTTTGAAAGAAGGATCTTCTTCAGTAGGGAAATTAAAATGATCACAATCTAATGGGTAGTAATTAAAGAAAGCGGAAACCTTGACCGAAGGATCAGAGGGATCGGGGGAAACATCATCTCCGGGCAACTCATCGACCAGTCTTGGACGCTCCTTCCGGAGAACACCATCGGCCCGGCGAGGCGACGCCTTGCCAGCAAGAAGAGGAGAAGGCGAGGGCGGAGGGTCATTGTAGACGTTGGGATTCGCGTTCTCCCTCCCGGATCTGGAAACCAGAGGAGGAGCCTTCTTGCGGGCGGCGGAGGAGGGAGATCGAGGGAAAAGGGGAGAGAGCATCGATCGGGCGGAAGGCTTCGGGGGCTGGATGCGCAAGGCTTCCATTGCTCGATCTGCTCCGCCTTCTGCCTTCTTTGGTGTACAATGGTAACAATGGGAATGACGATGACGAAATATGAGGATTAGGAAGACGAGGGAGGGGGAGCGCCTCAACGCGATTCAAATAATTTGAAGGGTGGGAAGGATCTGATGGTCCGTCGGAACACATATATGGAAGGAGAAGCGACCACTGAAGGAGTGCCAAGTGGAAAGCCACTAGCAAAGAAAGAGCCGTTGCAGCGAGGGCTGTGTCTTAATCAGTACATATTTTATTCGCCTGAGAATTTAAACTTTGAACTGCGCACCGTCTAATGGTATCGAAAGACTAAACCGGTTTGTCCATTGTAACGTAACGGTCTCCGTGTAACAAAAACAGCCTGGTTTTTATTCCCATGACATATAGTCCGATTTGATAATTACAAAATGATTTAGATATTTTCAGACAATCGAAACTCAATATGCAAAGCTTAATTAATTTTCTTAGTCGTTTTATATAAATAGGAGCTTCCAAATCGTTTGATTCAATTGTCAAAACTTGCCTTCGAATATGAGGAGAATATCTTGCTTTAATGGGGATAGAGCCATGTGGAAGCACAAGGACCTTTGTATTATTACACCTTCAAGTGGATGATGGTCCATACTGAGGAGACCGGCTACCTGTTTGATGCTTGTATTATTACCAGGCTTTCAATGTCTATTATGGACACCTAGCTCATGCCATAATGGAATCGTTTAGCATCAAATGGATTAGGGTTAAAGATAGATTATTAAATCTTATTTAAGTCTCGTGTTATTGGAATTAGCTGTTCCTTCATTTAGTTAGGCCATTTTGCAGCCTGATTCGATGTGATGCATCTCTAACTAGTTTCTAAGATTTCAGGTTAAAAATCTGGCAACCTGATTTGACATATTGAAACATAAATCATTTAAAACTCTGGAAGATTTACAAATTGGGGCCCTAATTTGCCACCGTGCAAAAATAGTTTGAGATTAGGATTTTTAACGAGTCCAAACAATGGATTGACATAAACAATAATAGGCTTATGGGATTAGGGTATAAAAAAATGCAGATGAGCACAGAACATTATAAATATAATGAAAAAATAAATAAATAAATAAACAGAAAAGTTGGCATAGATTAATACCAGATCTATTATATCAGGGTGAGGTGCCAGCAGCAGCAGCAGCAGCAGCCTGGAACAGCTGATGAATGCCTTTCTTAATTTCTCTGGGATGATGGTTGCAGTGTTGAATCTCCAATGCTTAAGTGCTGTTATTCCAAAAGGGTACAGCACTGACTTTATTAGTGCAGGAACAATACCTGTGACAAATGACAAGCATGGTTTGGATGCCGAGGCACCACATTAACATGGTGAACCCTTTTTCATTGTACAATCTAGTGTAGAAAGAATACACTTTGACAGCCAAAAAGAAAATTGAAATATTGATATGTCAATCTTTAGGAGCAAGAGCATAAAAAAAAAAAAGCATCGAATATATAAAATATAATCTCATGGAGACCCACAAGACAGTGCCCACACACTACAGCATAAAAGCCATGTTGCTACCAAGTGGTTCACCAAAAACAAAACATAAGCAAAAGCAAATGCACCACACATGTTTATGACTTAATATGATGCACCATACCGAAGAAATGAATCACCATACATATAATGGAGTTGTCATGGGACCAGCAAGCATCCCCTGTAAGTTCCAAACTAAACAAAGACAACGAAATCTCTGGTGACAAATATAACTGAAAAGAGAGAGAGAGAGAGAAAAAAAAGAAAAAGAAAAAGAAAAAGAAAAAGAAAAGATTGATAGAGCACCCGACAAGAACCAACACGCTCGCCAGATATTACAACAGCTTGCTATCTTTCTTTTCTTAAAGACATTACTAGGTCTATTTGGCACATCAGTCACATAAATCTGAATAATTATGACTATCCCGTGATAAGATTACATCTCAATCAAACCCAAAGAAACAAAACCTACATGACATGTGGAACTAAACTCAAATTCCAAACCTTCACACAAGAACCTTTATTCGAATTTCTGAATCTGAAATCTTTTGTTTCTTTTCTTTTTCCAAAAACCACCCTGGTTAGTCTATAAAATTAACTAACCACCACATATTTTACGAGATATGTAAAACTAACAGTCATGCATCTGGCTCACAAGATTGTTCACCTACAATACTCTCTGATCTCAAAGCACCAAGTTATGTAGCAAATCTGCAACAAAAAAATCAATATCAGGATATAGATTTACAAAGGAAAATGTTCTTATTGTTCAAAATTCAAGAAGAAAATTCTGAATCCATAATAACATATTTTACTGAAAAAAAAAAAAAAGAATTACGACTTCAGCTCTCTGCCAATGTATATTGCACAATATTAGGAGAGAATATATGAGGAAGAGGCACCACAAGCTCTATAAAGCATCACAGACGACATACGGAAGCATGATAGAGTCCAGTTTGAACATATCACTTCAGTTAGAGACAACTGCCTTTATTTTGGATACATATTTGTCATTTGTTTTAGGTTTCATCTATATAAGCCCCTTGAAGATTTATAAATTTGCTGAAGACTTGTCCATATCTATTGAATGGCATCATAGCCTCTTAAAACCATAGGACGGTTAGTGATGATTATTATGAAAAATTTTCATCCAAGCTATATAGTATATATAGTGGCCGATTCTTATCGTTTGCTGGTTTTATGCAAAATGATGTGCTGAAGTTGATTACCACATAACAAGAAGCAGAAATAAAACAATTTTATCCCCCCTAGTGGGTAAGAAGAGTTATAATCTGATGCTCAATTAACATGTGCAGCATTATTGCTGGAATTCCATGGTAGAAAGCTGATACCAACATTATTTCTCAGAAATAACCTAGAGCGATACTAAAGGCATATTATTGCTGACATCCTATGCCAGTATGTGTCCCTGAAGCTTGTATTTCTAAGCCATATTCATCACTCGAACCAACCCATTGTTGACAAGCTGACCCTTTTCTTTTTCACCATGTTCACTTATTGTTTCCAATTTCATTGTGTATATCAGTTCTTTTCATGTCTTCTGCCTCTCTTCTCTCTTTTATGAACCAAGGGATGTAGCATACATTTTCTTTTCAGATTAAGAAAGATGGATGTTACACTTCAGGATTGAAGTAGACAGATCCTGAAACACTAGAAATTCATAAAAGAATAATCAATCAATGAGGTCTTGATGCAAAAGATCTACCATCGAATGCCAAATATGCAATTTACACTTGTAATTTTAACTAAATTAGAATTTCCAATATTATAAAACTTTCATTATGTTTGGAATTTATGTGCTATCACATTTCCAGAGGTGAAACTTTGAGGTTTACAAATCCATTTCATGTGTTAGTAGTCATTTTGAGTCATTTTGATCTGAATAAGAAGTTACATGCCAATTGCAAATTTCTTGAACCATTTGTCGGTTGCATAGTTAGGTTGATTTTTCACTATTAAGCAGTCCATGTCCAAAGGACTGGTTGTTGATTTAGTAAAAAGTTTCACTAAGACTGACTAGTTTTGGGTCAGATTAGGGGCCATTTCAAAATCCAGAGACCCATGCTTCTTTTTGGCAGCTTGATATTTATGAGGATAAGTAGATGATATTTGGTCACAAATTTGTTCTAGTAGCTCTACCATTTGTCTAGTAAACTAAAGCACTTGATTTAGGAAGTGTCATCGATCAAGGATGATGCTCCAAGTAATACAACTCATGGTTGGGCTGGCATCAGAAATGCAACAATGACGACTGGCTTAGGTAATGTAACAGAACTTACTACGTCGGCCGGTGTAAATAAGTTAAAATGACTTTCCTACACTCTTTGATGAAGCAGCTAGAAAAGATGACGTGACAAAGATTCTGGAACATATACCTGAGATATGTTCATTGTTCAAGAAAGCCATCTTTTCATGAAGATGCTTCCCTTTTGATTGCAGAAGAAGAACAGCTTAAAACAAAAATCTATCTACACATTGCATTTTTGCTACCAAAAGAAGAATTTGGAAGATTCTACAAAACTAATAGCATTCAATTGATAATGTGAGCAAGAGCCCTTTTTCCAAAGAGTGCAGACAAGGGGCTCTAAGTTGAGGGAATGAAAACAGCATGAGAGATTCAGCTGGGTGATATCCTAAGACAAACAGAGTTCCGAGAATTCCGAGAATATTTCAGGATTTCAAGGACCATCAAGAAAATTCCAACACCAAGGTACTCAAAGTTTCAATGGCACTCCACCTACCCAAAACATGGAACTACAGGATCATGTCAAACTATGTGGGCTGGAGGACATCTTGTGAATGAATGCAAATGGTTTTTTGTTGCTTGTTCAGAGTGTGGTCGGCAGGGTTATAAATATACACTTTGTGTTTATTAAATTTTTTTTTGGATAACAATCATTTCAGGCGGTAAAAGCACTTGAACTAATCAAGAAACTCTGACATATGGCTCCACTCATATGGAGCCAAGCATCAACATTGCACAGAAGCTAAGCAGGCAAGAATGAAGTGGATTTTATACATCGACTCGACAGAATAGACATACATAATTCCAAATGTGGGTGAGAAGTATTTTTTTATGGTATCAACAATCAGCATAAGCTCATGTCTTGATAGATCATATTGTGACCTATACATTTCCTCCTGCCCTAACTCAGCAGTATAAATTATCTTCTACATTTGTGGAACTTAAATTGTATCAGTGCATCTATTAGGGATGTAGCTATTGCCAATAAAGTCGTAAGTCTTATTATCCCAATTGGAGTGGCTAGCAAGTTTGTCACTCATGAGCATATATAACTTTGATATAAACTAATAAATGGATCTGTTGACATTTCAGTATGATACTAAAGGTAGTTGACACAAACAGACATTGTCCAGTGAATGACATGGATTTGAACATTATTAAGAATAAAAATAGTGATGCTGAATGTTGCTTTAAATGCCAAGAAAGGGTTAAACTTGTACCACAATTTTCTTAATATCTAGCAAATAATGTATCATTAGCAGTCCGAGACTGGTATGTGCATATAGAAGCACATTCCAGTGCACATTTTTTCTCAAGAAAATATGTAGCAGCATCTGTAACAAACAAAACAATGAATAGAGGAACTACATACTCTATAAATGGAATTCCATTCCATGATTAAAGCCTTAAGGTTAAAACTTTGAAAATTGATGATTGAAATTGATCACTCACAATGACATCTAGAACTGGACAATTCATGTTTCATGTTTATCCTCATGCTCATGGCTACATGTGTCTCTTCAAGGCAAAACCAGCAAAATATATATAAGCAAATGAGCTTGTGTTAAAGAAATTGCTCACCTCTATTTGGTTGTCTATTGGTGATGTTATAATCACCCACATATGCTGCAGAGCTCTGGCCTACGACATCCGAAGGTGCATTACCAAGCCCATAACCAAACAAACCAGTACCCCCAAGTTCAGAAGATGATGACCGCCATGTAGGATCTCCATAAACTGAACTGCCACCATACAGCTCTGAATAGGATCCTTCATATCCGCTACTTGATGGAGCAAGAGTAGTTTTCACGGCACTAGGACTATTGCTCCTTCCAAAATTACCACCACTCAGGTTGAAGTTATTGTAGCGATCTCCATAATTGAGATTCCCACTAGTGTAGTTTGCCGTGCTTCCCCCAACTTGAGCTGGGATAGGGGAAGCATTGCTCCAGTTTAGAGTGCTATTGACTAAGCCACCAAGGCTGCCACTGCCAGAGGCTATATAGGCATTAGAACTTGTAGAATTTGTAGCATAGTCTAGACCTCCACTACCCCATGCATTACGAGACATTGAGTTGAAAACCGAACTAGTATTTGCACTACCCCCACCATAACCGATGGGACTAGTGTACCTAGTGGAGTTCCCACTGAAATATGGGCTCAAACCACGTCCATAACCGATATTGTTGCTAAAACTTGAATTTCCTCCAAAACTTGGGATCAAACTAGGTTCAAAATTCATCCCCATTCCATAACTAGGACCAAATGAAGGTAAACCATTGCTGGCACTAGAGGAAGGTCCTAATCTACTATCCATCCTCATTCCGTAGCCACTAATCGAGCTTGGATTGTATCCCTGAGTATACCCATTGGGAAAGTTGTTTGCCCTGTTCAGACCATAGTTATATCCCGCACTCGGGGAGCGCATGTTGGGCCCTGGGGAGAGTTCCTTGGGAACAGCCCTCTTCACCTCAACCATCTTACCATTCAGCTCATGAAAGCTTTTGAATAGCACCCTGTCTACAGCATCCTCTGAATCATAGGTGATGAACCCAAACCCCCTGGGCCTCTGGGTGTTGTGATCATACATGACAACAACATCAGTGATTATGCCAAACTGATCAAAGTACTTCTTGAAGTCGCTCTCTGTGATGGTAGATGGGAGGCCTCCCACAAATATCTTCTTGGTGTGACCAGGACTGGGAGAGCCATGGATGCTGTTGTTGATTCTATTAAGGATCTGTTGGTCATCCCTGGGAACAGCTTTTTTTGCCTCAACCTGAGAACTCGATCAAGTTAGTATAAATTCATAAGTTGCTAGTTATCAGGGATTCTGAGTCCGAATTCCAAGAAGCAGAATCCAGAATCCAGAATTCTAAAATTATCATTCATAATTTGCAATGCACGAAGCATATAGACAGACGAGGCTGATGGAGAAAAGGAGAGAAGGCAGAAAACAAAAGGCTAGATGGTTACCATTCTTCCATCGATCAAATGCTTTTCCATGACAACTTGCTCTGCGACTGCTGGGTCGGCGAACACAACGAACCCGAAACCACGAGCACGGCCAGTGGTCCGGTCCTTCATGATCACGGCTTCCACCACCTCACCAAAGTTTCCGAAGTACTCCCGCAAGCGGTCCTCATTGGTGTCCCAGGAAATCCCACCAATGAACAGCTTCCCAAGATCCGACTGCATTCTCTTTTCTGCAAATGCAACATCTCTAAGTTCCCGTTCCGTAATCATCACCAGATGAAGTATAATTCCATCAATTAAAGACAAATATGCACAAAACAATACAAGATAATTTTCTGCCGATCAGATTGAGAGTGATGCGAATTATATCCGATCGACTTTAAGCAGCAACTCAAAGACTTTTTCTATGGTCTCCCAACAGATAAGATAGCACAGGCGAGAGGAGGAGATACCAGACGTAAGCTACGAGGTAGATCTGAGGAATAAAGCCATCCGAGGAGCTCGTCGGCGATGCTCAACTAAATCGGACAAGCCAAGAAGAGAATCCGACAGCGCAACGCAAGATACCAAATGGATCAAAACCAAGAAAACAAGAACCGGACGAAACCGATCGGATTCACACTCCGCGATCGGGCGAAAACAAAACCCGAGAAGAAATCAGAAGAAACATCCGCATCCGCGGATGAGCGGGGAGGCTCACCGATCTGAGGCGCGCGCGCGTCGGATGCGCAGACGAGAAGAGGTCGGAGGCGTTTCTATGATTTGGGAGACGGCATCAAAGGATCATCATCGACGATACAACTACAACTAGATGAAGAACAAAAGCCTCTTCAGCTATCTCTCTCCCCCCCCCCCCCCAACCCCCTCCTCAATCTCTTTCTCTTCCTTTCCTTGCGGTTTTGGATCAATAAGTAAACAAATTAATTGAGGTCTTCTTCTTTACTTTAAGTTTGCCTTTTTTTCTTCTTCCCATTCCTACCGCCTCTCATGGGACAAATGGAAGGGGGCCGAAGCGGAACGATTCAATATGATCTCTACATCTCATATATATATATATATATATATATATATATATATATATATATATATATATATATAAGCAAGAAAAGAAAAGAGAAGATAAAAGAGGGAAGGGGAGAAGAGACGAGAAGAGACGGGAGAGGAGGAATACATGGACATATAATATAAATAGGTGTAGTAGGGGGTATGGGAGAGCGTGGGATATGGTGGTTGTAAGGAAAATGGTGTTTGTAATCCACGTGTTATTTTTTATAAGATGATAATTTATTTGCTCATATTCAAAATAAAAAATATTCTATTTATGTAAAGGATCTCATTCTAATTTTTTATATCGATATTATTTTATTTAATCAAGAAATTAAATATTCGAATCGAGATGATTTCCTCTCGTGTTAATAATGCTTATTTGATCACTTGAAATAGTATTTAATTAATTTTAATGATATTTTTATAGTTAAGGAGTAAAATTATGATCATAATTTATCTACTTACATAAATATCTTAGTTCAAAGCCATTGGATGGGATGATCTCTTCTTATAGTTATTTTTTCAAGATTTTTAAAATTTTCTATCTAATATTTGTGCCATCAGTTATATGTTTATTTTTTTTTTCAATGACTCGGAAGATGTAGAAAAAGACGTATCTAATCGATGAACATAATTTTAATTCTATACTTAGAAAGACTATTTTCATGACTCAATCTTTGTGAGTCAATTTTTTCTATGCATATGTTTTAATCAAGTGATTGTTTGGACAATCTGCCCAAGAAATTGCAATTGTAATTTCCATTCACTAAATTTCTGCGCCTATTGTCAAAATCTGGCCTCGAATACAATTACTTCATTAGCATGTGGAGAATACCACTACTTGATTGACACCCTCACGTGGAGCTGCTACCTGTTTGATGCTTGTGTTATTACCAAGCTTTCAATGTCTATTCTGTACTCCCACCTCATTCCATAATGAAATCATTTAAAGTGAAAATGAACACACAAGAACATGAATTATGAGATATATAAATGAGTTAATTAACTAATCAAGAACAATGGCGCAGATTGACACCAGATAAACTGTATCAGGGTTAGCTGTCTCCAGCAGACTGGAACTGGCAAGAGTACCTGTGACAAATGACAAGCATGGTTTGTGTGCCAAGGCAGCACATTGACATGCAAAAATGTCAAGGGATACACTTTGACAGCCAAAAAAGAAAATGGAAAGATAGATATGCCTGTCTTTAGGAGCAAAGCAAGAAATAGCATCGGATATACTCATGAAAACCTTTTCCCACAAGCGGCACAAGGCAGTACCTTGCCAAGGCACAACAGCAAAAGCACATGATGCTATGAAGCGGTTTTCGGAAACAAAACGCAAGCAAGAGCAAATGCACGACGCAAATGCTTACGACTAATGAAGCAACTCAAGAAATGAATCACAGTACATAACAGTTATATTGGGACCGTAAAGCATCCCCGTGTAAGTCCCAAACTAATACAAACAACCAACCCTCTGGTAACAAATAAAATTGGAAAGAAAATAAAAAGAAGATTAATAGAGAACCTGACAAGAACCAACAACTTTGCCAGGTATTACAACAGCTTGCTATCTTTCTTTTCCTTGGGAACATTACTAGGTCTATTTGGCACATCAGTTGCATAAATCTGAACAATTATGATTTTATCCCGTGATAAAATTACATCTCAATCAAACCCAAAGAAACAAAACCTACACGGCATGTGGAACTAAACTCAAATTCCAAACCTTCACACAAGAAGCTTTATTTTGAATCTTCTGAATCTGAAATCCTTTTGTTGTTTTTTCTCTCAAATACCTTCCTGTATAGTCTATAAAATTAACTAACCCCCATATATTGTACGAGATATGTAAAACTAAAAGTCATGCATCTGGCTCGCAAGATTGTTCACCTATCATTGTCTTGGATCTCAAAGTACCAACTAAAGTAGCAATTCCTGCAACAAAAAAATCAACATCAGGAAACAGATTTACAAAGGAAATGTACTTATCGTGAAAAACTCAACAAGAAGAATGACTCCATAATAACATGTTTGACTGGAAAAAATAGTCAGACTCAAAATTCAGCTCTCTGCCAACTGATATCGCAGCATCTTGGGGTAAAACATATGAGCAAGGGGCAACACAATCTCAGTGAAGTATACCAGACAATATACGGAAGCATAATAGAGTCTACTTTGAACATATCACCCACAGTCAAAAATGACTGCCATTGTTTTGTGTTGTATATTAGTCATTTGTTTTAGGTTGCATCTATATAAGCCTCTCAAAGCCTTCTAAATTTGTAAAAAAACTGTGTCCATATCTATTGAATGGCATGATAGCCTCTTAAAACCGTCAGACAGTTTAGTCCATGTTTCTTGTGTTGTGCAAATCTTTCATCTGAGTTATTTAGTACACTACCAGGGTTCAAGTAGTAGTCAATCGGATCCATTGAAACAGCAATACAACTAAATTATATATTGTAACATATAATGTCAATTGTTATATTTTGCTGGTTTATGAAAAGTGATATTGAGTTCATTAATCCAATACAAGGAGCAGAAGTAAAACAACTTTAACCCTCCTAATGAGTAAGAAGAGTTAATTCTCAAGCAACATACATGTAGAGATGTAGAGAGTTATTGCCGGATTTCTATGGTAGAAATTCATCCCAACATTATTTCTCAGAAAAAATATAGAGCTATACTAGAGCCACACTATTAAGTTCCCATGCCAATATGTGTCCTTAAAGTTTGTATTTTTAGAACATATCCATCTTGAACCAATCAAAGCTGTAGCCAGCCTGAGAAAGTAAATAAATTCTGAAGCACTGTCAAGCATGAGATTGTTGCCAATGTTGTCAACCTTTATTTCCCAACCCATAGGGGTATACAAGCGCCTCTTTTGTAATACCCAAATCCAATAAAAATTGACACAAACTAGCCCTGGTCTCCAACCCATTGTAAAGCAGCTAAACATTTTCTTTTTCACCATGTCCACTTATTGCTTCTAAACTTCATAGTGTACATTAGTTCTTTATATATCTTCCTCCTCTCTTCTCTTTCTAATGAAGCAAGGCATCTAAAATATGTCATTTCCTGTTCAGACTAAGAGATACAGGGTTTCACACTCCAGTATCGAAGTAGACTGATTAGTTTTTATGCAAAAATCTTCATTGAATGTGAAATCTGTAATTTATGCTTGTAACTTTAAATAAATTAGAATTTACACTACTTCTAAACTTTCTTTTGCTTCAGAATGTATGTGCTATCATATTTCCAGAGGTGCGACTTGAGGTTTAGACATCCATTACACATGAGTTAGTAGTCATTTGAGCTGAATTCAAAAAACTACATGCCACTTTCAAATTTTTTAAATCATTTGTGGGTGCATAATTAGGTCGAATTTTCACTATTAAGCAGTCCATGTCCAAAATACTGGCTGTTGATTTAGTGAGAAGTCTTGCTAAGACCAACTAGTCTTATGTCTGATAGGAGCCATTTCAAAATCTTCTAGATCTAGAGACCCACCATTGGCAGTATTTTACAGTATTTTTATATGAAACATGGTTTAGTTTTACAGTATTTTTATGTTTCTTAAACTCAACTCTTGTCAAATTTGTTATCTTAAGAGTTTTCCTGGAAAGTGATGGATTTGTAGTTTTCATCTTTTTCTAGATATCTTCCAAAAATTACCTAATCATAATAATGTTTCCTATCTTTTTTGGGTTACATTGAAATATATTTGATCTACCAGAAAGATTCTGGCAAATAATTTGTTGACTGACTTATTATTTCTCTATTCATAAATTAGAGAGTAATAATGTGTGTATACAGGAATGGTGCCAATGAGGTGAATACCATGCTAACCATTGCTCTATATTTTGATCTAGGTAGAATTATGAAGGGTGAGAGCTTATATGTTATACTGAATGTTATGGTGTTATCTCTTTGATGAGGATCTTATATGTTATGGTGTTATCTTTTGACAATATATAGATGATATACAGACATTCTGTCACAAATTTATTATAAGCCTAGCATCTTTTAGAGCAAAACATTGTTTGTATGCAACATTGTACCCACTGAGTTGGGGTGTGAAATCTATGTGGTACAAGAGCTCCAGATAATGCAGAAGTTGCGTTGTTGATCAAGGAATGATGCTCCAAGTATGCAACCATGGTCAGGCTAGCATAACAAAAGCAATAATGACAACCAGCATTGGGCATTTGTGATAGAACTCTCTAGGTAGAGTGGGATAGATAAGTAAAAATGATTTTCCTACACTCCTTTGATGGAGCAGCTAAAACCTTAATTGCAGAAAGCTCAGATACAAAGCTACAACATGTCCTGTCTCATATGTACTTCAAGGCAATGTGTAAAACTGGTGGAAGCAAGAAAAGATGACACATGAGAAAGATTCTGGAACATGTAGCTGACATATGCCTATTGTTCAAGAAAACAATTTTTAATGAAAGATGCTGCCCTTTTGGGAGCAAAAGAAGATCAGCCTAAAACAATAATCTGTTTGCACAGGAATACAAGGAAAAAGTGAATGACTAGCCAAATTTTCTCCTGGCCCTTTTAATGCTGAAAGAAGAATCTTGAAGATTCTACATAACTAAATAGCATTTTAATTGTTAGAGTCCTTTCTTCGAAGAATGGAGACAAGGGGATCTAACTTGAGAGGGAATGGTAACAAAATGAGGGATTCTGCTGGGTGAAGTCCTGAGACAAACAAAACTATGAAAACATTCGGAATCTCAAGGATCATCAAGAAAATTCCAACACACAGGTACTCAGTTTCAATGGCACAACCATCTACCCAAAGCACAGAACAAATTCAAGACCATGCCAAGTGCAGCAGGTGTGCAAGCCGACATCTTGTAAATGAATGCACACGATTTTCTAGTGCTTGTTCTAAATCTGATCAGCCAGGTTATAAATATAGAGTTTGTGTTCATTAAACGAACCATTGGAAGACAAATATTTCTGATAGTGAAAGCATTTTGACTTAGCAAGGCAAATGGGACATATGGCCCAAGCCATGTGGAGCCAAGAACCAATATTGCACACAAGAAGCTAAGTAGGCAGAAGAACAAAGTGGATTTTATATGACGATAGAATAGACATTCAGAAACCCACATGTAGCAGTGTGAAGTATTTTTCAGTGTTATCTACAATCTGCATAAGATCATGTTTTGATGGATCATGTTGACCTGTACATTAAAACCTGCCATATTTCAGCAGTATATATTATCTTCGATCTCTGGAACTCGAGTGGTGTGTATGAATCTGTTAGGAATCTAGCTATTGCCAATGAAGTTGCAAGTCATATTCTACCAAAATATGTTGTTAGCAGATTTTTGTAATGAGAATACATAATTTTAATATACTCTAAAATATATATGATGCCATTCCACTATGCTAATGTACAAAACTGAAGCAAACAGGCAGTGTTCAGCGATTAATACGGACTGTGAAAATTATTTAAGGACACAACTAGCGATGTTGAACGTTGATTTTGTACACAGAATGATGCAAGGAAGGGTTGAATTTGTGCCACCAGTTCTTCAATATCTAACAAATAATGTATGGTTAGCAATTCCAGACTGGGTATGTGCATATATAAGCGTATTCTAGCCTAAATTTTTCCTCAAGGAAACAAGCAGCAGCAGCATTTACAAACATCACAATGAAGAGAAAGATTATGTATACTAGAATTCCAATTCATGATTTAAGGCTCAAGGTTAAAACTATGAAAATTGATTGCAGAACCTAGTGGACTTATGGATTCAATTGATGCACGATATTGTTCGTTACACTGACAACTAAAACTAGTCCTTTCATGTTTCATATTTATCCCCATGCTCATGCCTATATCGTGTTTCTTCAAGGAAAAAGTATTATACACAAAAGCAAATGGGTCAGTGTTAAATAAATGCTTACCTCTATTTGGTTGTCTATTGTTGATGTTATAGTCACCCACATAACCTGCAGAGCTCTGGCCTATGATATCTGAAGGTGCATTACCAAGTCCATAGCTAAACGAACTAGTACCCCCAAGTTCAGAAGATGACGACCGCCAAGTAGGGTCTCCATAAACTGAACTGCCACCGTATAGTTCTGGATAGGATCCTTCAAATCCACTATTTGATGCAGCAAGGGTAGTTTTCATGGCACTAGGACCATTGCTCCTTCCAAAATTACCACCACCCAGATCGAAGTTATTGTCTCCATCTCCATAATTTAGATTTCCACTAGCAAAGCTTGCAGTGTTCCCCCCAACTTGAGCTGAGATAGGGGAAGCACTGCCCCAATTTAGAGTACTATTGCCAAAGCCACCAAGGCTCCCACTCCCAGGAGCCATATATGCATTGGAACTTGCAGAGTTTGTAGTATAGTTAAGACCTCCACTGCCCCATGCGTTACGAGCCATTGAGCTAAAAACTGAACTAGTATTTGCACTACCCCCACCATAACCAATGGGACTACTGTACCTAGTAGAGTTCCCACCGAGATATGGGCTCAAACCACGTCCATAACCAATACTGTTGCTAAAATTTGAATTTCCTCCAAAACTTGGCATCAAACTAGGTTCAAAATTCATCCCCATTCCAAAACCAGGACCAAATGAAGGGAAACCATTGCTTCCACTAGTAGGAGGTCCTAATCTACTGTCCATTCTCATCCCATAGCCACTGATCGAGCTTGGATTGTATCCCTGAGTATACCCATTGAGAAAGTTGTTTGCCCTATTCAGACCATAGGTATATCCAGCACTC
The DNA here is from genome assembly GCF_036884655.1 of Musa acuminata AAA Group. Taxonomy (NCBI): domain Eukaryota; kingdom Viridiplantae; phylum Streptophyta; class Magnoliopsida; order Zingiberales; family Musaceae; genus Musa; species Musa acuminata. The sequence continues at coordinate 27,342,443 of NC_088336.1, forward strand.
GGGGAACGCATGTTGGGCCCTGGGGAGAGTTCCTTGGGAACAGCCCTCTTCACCTCAACCATCTTACCATTCAGCTCATGAAAGCTCTTAAATAGCACTTTGTCCACAGCATCCTCTGAGTCGTAGGTGATGAAACCAAATCCCCTGGGCCTTTGGGTGTTGTGATCGTACATGACAACAACATCAGTGATTGTGCCAAACTGATCAAAGTAATTCTTAAAGTCACTCTCTGTTATGGTAGATGGCAGGCCTCCAACAAATATCTTCTTGGTGCGACCAGGACCAGGAGAGCCATGGATGCTGCTGTTGTTTCTATTAAGGATCTGCTGGTCATCCCTGGGAACAGCTTTCTTCGCCTCGACCTGAAAACTCGATCGAGTTAGTGTAACTTCATGAATAAGTTGTTGGCCATCAAGAATTTTCAAGAGTCCAAAACTCATGAGACAGCATCCATAATCCATAATTCTAAAATTACAACATTCCTAATTTACAATGCACTAAGCATATAGGTTTACAAGGATAGGAGAATGGGAAAGAAGGTAGAAAACAAAAGGCTAGACGGTTACCATTCTTCCATCGATCAAATGCTTTTCCATTACAACTCGCTCTGCGACGGCCGGGTCTGCGAACACAACGAACCCGAAACCACGAGCACGGCCAGTGGTCCGGTCCTTCATGATCACGGCTTCCACCACCTCACCATAGTTGCTGAAGTACTCCCGCAGGCGATCCTCATTGGTGTCCCAGGAAATCCCACCAATGAACAACTTCCCAAGATCCGACTGCATTCTCTTTTCTGCAAATTAAACACCTTTTAAGCTCCAGTTCTCTTCGTCGTCACGGGATGAAGTATAATTCCGTCAATTGAAGATAAATACGCACAAAAGAATACAAGATAATGCTCCACCGATCAGATTGAGACGACAATGAGTACACAGGGAAAAAAAAAATCATCTTTCGTAGATGCGAATTAGATCCGATCGATCTTAACCAGCAACTCGGAGAGTTTTGTAGCACATGCGAGAGGAGAAGACACCAGACGTTAGCCATGTCGCAGATCTGAGGGATAAAAAGCCATCCAAGGAGCTCCCCTCAACTGAATCGGACAAGCCAAAAACAAAATCCAACAACACGCCGCAAGACAGCAAATGGATCCAAACCAAACCAAAAGAATCGGACGAAATCGATCCCGCGATCGGGCGAAAGCAAAACCCAAAAGAAATCAAACGACACAGCGCGTGCGCCCAGGGGCTCACCGATCTGAAGCGCGCACGCGCCTGATGCGAGGACGAGAAGAGGCCGGAGGCGTTTCTAAGATCTGGGCGGCCGCATCAAAGAATCATCATCATCACCATCATCATCATCATCATCATCATCAATAACAACAACAAACGAAAGCCTCTTCAGCTATCTCTCTGTCAATCTCTTTCTCTTCCTCTCCTTTTTTCGGCTTTCGATCAATAAATAAAAGAATTAATTACGGACTTTTTCTTAAGCTTTAACGATTCCCAGTTCTTCCCCAATTCCGCCCGCCTCATGCGACAAATGGAAGGGAGCGCAGCGGAAGAATCGGTGGTGGTCTTGACATCAACAATATATCTGCCTATCCGATGTAAAGAGAGAGAGAGAGAGATGGGAGGGGAAGAGTATATAGACATATATAAATAGGCGTAGAGGAAACGGGTAAGGGTGGATGTGGGGTGCGCGTGCGATCTGGCTGTCATGTGCTGTGTAAGAAATGGAAAGAAAAGTTGGTAAGACTGTGCTTTGGTTTGCATTTCTATTTGTTTATTTTTCGTTAAATTCGACTTAGTCAGAAAATTAAATTCACCGTTAATTATCATCAAACTATATTTAAAATATTATTTTTACCATCCTATAGTCTTAGTATAAATTAATAAAGTCAATAACACTAATTAATATGCGATGCAATGATGTCTTTAATCCTTAACTTTTGATAAGCGAATATGTGGTATGGTCTCATACTTTAAAAATTATTATGATAGTAAAAGATAAAAGATATTTTTAAAAATAAATAATATTTTTTAATCATTATTAATCATAATTAAAGAAATTATTATTTATGAATGTTAAAGAAAGAGTTATATACAGAGAATAAATTATGTTAAAAATATTTTTTTTACATATTTATATCATCACAAAACAGAAAAAAAGTTTTTATTTACGGATGGCAGAGGATAAATTTATATAAAAAAAATTTACAGATATATACGTATTTATAAGTTTACAAAGCATAAAAATAGCTAATTAACATTACTATAGATTAAGAATCTTTTGAGTATGTTATATATATATCATTTAATGTTAGTCACGATTATAGCCCCTAAAAAGTCTTTTATTTCTGGATGTTATTTTAGAAATACGATTTATGCGAACTTACCATCAAAATATGTATATTTTTCATGCCGTCCTTATAATAAGTGATGTTGGCATTCGCTTTGACTTGAATTAAATGTTTGACCCATTTATTCTGGTCAAATATAAAATCAGGAAATTATGTAACGCATTGTGTTTATAAAGCTAATAGTTCAAATTAAATAGAAAATTGTGTAAAATATTGCACATCTTTAGATTCTTTCGTTATATGTAATATATTTTTTGGGACATAAAATTGGAGGAGACAACATTAAGTGTATACATATCTTAGGATATACATGTCATGCCATGTCATGTATGGATATTTGAAAGAAAGTATATTACAGGAAGTCTTTACATGACGATCATTGATGATTTTGTGACATAACCACATAATTACCAAATGCAATTTTTTTTCTTCCATTAATTATTATTATTATCTTCAAATTAGATAAACATAAACATATATATATATATATAATACATATATTATACATGGTATTATTGTAAGCATTCCCCTACTTGGTTGTGATTCGTGGCTTTTGGTAGTAAATGGCTTTAAATTCATGTACATGTGATATGTGTTGCGATTGTATTCAGCCATCTCTTATTCCAATGACCACATTATCTATTTAATGCTTGTGGTGGTGTCTCCAATCCAATCCAATCCAATCCAATCCAAAATGGGAGGGAGCATTTTCTTCTCGTCATATTGTTATTAATGCAATGTTGTCAATGCACCACTAACTTTGTTTAATTTGGATGCATTATCTCTCCAAAATAAAAGTTTATTATCCATCTGCATTGTTCACTCGCTATTTTCGAAGAAAACAAAAGAAGCTGTATAATGTTGCATAATTCCACAGAAAGGAGAAATGCATGTATACATGATATAACTATCATTAAAGTGCTCGTGAATCCAAATAAGAAAGAAAAGCAATTATTGACAGACTTCATCAGCGAGCAGTGATTTCATAGATCCAATTATGTTAGCCTCTCACATTCATCACATATTCATAACAATTATTTGTAGCAAACAATTAATAATCACATAACAACGATTCAACTAATGCACATAAACCAAAACAGATCATTCACAAATGTTGTAATAACAACAGTACCGTACCACTTTGACAGAGTCACAAGTCCCTTTTTCAATAATAATAATAATAATATTATTATTATTATTATGATGACTTTATGAATATTTGATCATTAATAATTTGTGCCTTTCATGTTGAGAGTTTGGGTGTTTTTTAATCTCTATTGAGTGTTTGTATGATGTGTAACACTATGGAGATTTTGAGCGAATTCTAAAAAAAAAAAAAACATTTTCCCAAGAAATATATTTTTTAATATTTTTTCAATCGGCATTCTTATTATCATATTTTTCATAAAATCTCAAATAAATCACAACTGTAATTCTCATCTTTATTTGATGGACCGGTCCATAATGTAATATGATATTATTTCTTAGTAACAATGTTCTTAAATATACTTTCACTTTTGATTATTCTAATTTCTAAACCAATAAGGACACTTATCTTTACATATAAATTAATTTATATTAAATTTTAAATCAATCCATCTTGTAATGTCTTCATAGAGACATTATAAGATTGGATCATGAAAATCTTATACATGGTAGATTGGATCAATTCATCATGAATGAATCGATGTTACGAATATTATTCGAATAATCTTGTCAAGAATATTTCAGAATTATATCTCTTTTGAAAATATGAAGAAAAAAAAATCTCTCCAATGTTCTTGAAAATTTATTATATTTCATTTAAAAAAAAATATTATAATTTCCAGAAATCGATGTCCATGCTTAACGGTACCTCAAACCAGTTACCCGCGTCGTTGTTGTGTAACGAAAGAGGGAGGGGCCCGCACCCGACCGCAACGAACTCTCATCCAACGGTAACCCGCCTCTCCTCTCCGATTTCTTTGATGGAACCCTAGAAATCTTTCCGCTTGAAACCCTATACTTGGCGGGGCAAGCACTCAATCCTCCCTATTCTTCCCATGGTATGGCCTCGACCAGGGCAGGGCGTCCTCCCTCCGCTTCGCCTCTGCAGATTCGCTCTCCCCTTTTGAACCAGCATGATAGAATGACGGGCGTGTGACGGGGCAGACGCTGAAGGAGGTCGAGACGAACATTGGACGCTGCCGATAGTGCTTCGCGGCGAGCGGGAGCTTCTCGCTTAAAACAAGGAGTACAAGGCTGGAGTTTCGGAGTTGTAAGTTGCTGATCGAGGAGAATAATCGAGAAGTAAATGTTCTGCCATATTATGTGTTATCGATCTGCATTAGGTAATTCGAGTGCCGCTATCTTCTTTGCTATTCTTTTCTATTGTGTTACACTTATGATGAAAGTTGAATCTCGTTTGGGCCTTTATTTGGATCTGTTTCTATTATAGAACTAACAGCAAGAAGATTTTTTGTTTATTTTACATGACCAATATTTTTATTCTTTGAATGGGTAGCGAAACTGAAGGATCTTTGCCTGAATCAGAGAGAGGAGATGAAGGCATTGATGCTGCTGTTCCTGGATGTTATGAATTCTTAGCTGCAGGAGCTGCTGGATTTTTAGCTGAACCGGCAGCGCTAGTCTTCCCAAGCCTCCAGAGGCAGGCCACCTCCTCTCTGTGGACAGCTCCAGCGTCTTGCAGAGATCTTGGTGAGGTACCTAATTGTTCCTGATTTGCGTTTGGTGTTAACTTGTACATTTTGCTTTAGCTAGTTGTTGTATCATTTGGAATCCGTGGAAATATAGTGGATTAAGAGTCCTAGGAAACAACATTCTCAGTTCATCCTGTCTGACAGTCTGCTTCCTTTAGAAGAGGCACATGCAAATGTTGGAGACTCTCCAATCTCCATCATACGCATGAATGGTGAGACCATGAGAGTAGACTTGTGGCTTAGAACTGCTACTTGGAAGACTTCACCCTTTATAGGATTTAATTTGTTGGTGGCTAGGCATCTTGGACGATGTGAATATTTTTGTTGCATATTCTACTACATTTAAGGACCTCGGTGCAATTTGATGTAGGGACACTGATGATAGATAATAAGTAAAAGTTTTCGAGTCCATATATCTTCTACATGATTTCTCTTAAGATTCATGTGGGTCCGAAGATGAATTCTGGTTGCTCTTAGTTTGACTAGTGATATTGCCCTCGAAAAAGCTAAATGACAGGAGAATAGATTAATGTAACCAAATAGTTATAGCAGCTTGCTATTCTCCTTATGTTGTTGGGAGGATGGAGTACTAATTGTTGCACACACGCATATTGAATTCTGAAGCATATCAGTGTGATTCATGTGGATGAAGAGCTCTGTTGCTATTCTCATAGCTTTTCTTGAAAAGGTCTGGTTCATGATTTGGAAATAGTTCTGAGTCTGAATTGATGAAAAGAAAGCCTATTTCTAGATGACCATAATATGACTAAACCATGTGTACCTTCATGTTGATGCAACAACTTGGATAAAAAAGGTGCCTATTCAACATATCCTTTTGCTTTCAGTTGCTGAATGTAAATATTTAAAATTATAAATGATTGAAATTCTTTTAAAATTCCAAAGTTTGATGTATTTGGGCAATTTTAGTTGATTCTAGCTGATTTCAAGTAGTTCTTTATTGTTAATTTAGCCTGTACCAGTTGATATGATTAATAACCTACAGTTGATTTGGTTTCAAATTGTTTTTCCCGTGCACGCTTGTCTGTCATCTGCATCCATTTCTTCCAATCTCGTCGAGCGATTTGCTTTCTCATATCCAGCATTCTCTCTCCCTCTCTGTCTCTCGTCAACAAGAAACAACGAATGCGTATCTGCTTTTGCTGCCTCTTCTTCATCTCATCGGCAAGAGGCCTAAGAGAAATTTGGATTTTTAATTGATTATTTGAGAACAAATGGTTTAATTCAATGCCCATGCCTTCAATGAGACAGAAGATATTTCATTAACAAAATAAAAAAAAGCTTTCGGGAGGATGAAATGCATGAAGGGAACAGAGAATTTTGACCATCCTTCGTTTGATAGTTGTACATTTTATAAGGAGATGATAAAGATGAGGTTCCAAAGGCCTAAAATTCCTAATGCTTGGACCATTCTGAGATCAAGCATTGAAATATCCTTTCAATCACTTGTTGCTATTTAACTAATGTCATTTTTTTTTGTCATATTCTCAGAGCATTCTTTGGATAAAATGAACAAAAGAAAGGAAATCCTCAAGGTACTGTTGAGGAATTATGACAATGTCCATTATTTTCACTTTCTTGATCTAATATGATTTATTTGGCTCTTCTTTGCTGCAGCTTCTTGAGGCATTTACACAACTTTGCTTGGTTTATGCACTATTGGATGGTTAGGAACTGAGGAGGGAGTCTTACGACAAATTTGACATGCAAAACCTGAGCACATTACAATCATGGACTTGAGGACTTTAATCTTTGCTGCCGTAGGCACTTTTCATTGTCAAAAGCCAAGCACATTTCACTGTCAAAAGCCAGACATCTATACCAAATAGAGAACAGCAGTCAAGGGATCAAACCAAGCATTACAGTATAGAATAAGGTGTACTGATCTGGGTTTCATTTGCGATGCCAAACACTGGTATAGTCACTCACAAGCTGATGAAAGGTCAGAAGACAACCTCGATATGGCTTGATTCAATACCTTTCAAACTCACATTTCTTGGAGCTTGTTTTTGACATTGCTAAACTTTGTGAAGCATCTTTAGAAGTCTAAAAGGACAATGCACATCCAAAGACCTTGATTGAGTTTGTCTAACAGTGAACTCCCTCACAGGAGTGAACCGATACTCGAGCTCGTAGTTAGAAGACCGGACATCCTTCAACCGATATCCCAGGTGCGGTTGGACATGATGCCAAAGGGCAGTGATCGAGCTCTGTGCCCCACCACTTCAGATTGTGATCCTGATTCTGAAGAGCAAAGAACAGCAGCACACCCATGAACGCTGTCCCTGCATCCAAAGCTGCAGATAAGACATAGTTGTACTTTTGCCACCAGCCCTTTCGATACCGGAAAACAAAGTAATTGAAGATGGTCCCTGTGATGAGCCAGCTAGCTATGTTGGTTGGGGTTGCAGGTGGCATTCCAGCAAAGCCATAAGAGATGACAGGTATATTGATGAGAGGGATCCACTTCTTCTCTGGAAAGATTTTGCTCAATACCCACACCGGAACAGGTAAGACAGCTCCAACGAGGAATAACCACACCAGGTTCCTATACAGCCCGCCATGGCCAAATAGGCGTCCCGGGCCGATAAGGCCCCATATGACAGAAGCATCAAAAGTAACTCTATACTTGGGGCAGGTCCAGGGGCTATCAGGGTGCAGTGATTCAACATCACAGATATTCTCAATGCTTTCAAGCATCCACCAAGCCACCCCAAGGTTCACAACTCCAGCAACAACAGTTCCAACAAGCTGACAGAAAGAAAAACCAAAAAAGTCAGATATAGACACTGCTATCCCTTTGATAATGTTCTTTTAGTGCAGTTTGTGGATCACCTGAGCTGTGTACATGCACCTAGGTGGAATCTTCATGTAATGGCCAAGCTTTAAATCTGAAAGGAAGGAAAGGGCATGGATGGTGCTGATTCTACCATATATCTTGAACAGCAGGTTGGCGATAGGTTTGCCCGGAAGGACATATCCAATCATGAACTGCGCTATGATATCATATCCAGGTTGCTGCAACCCATCACAAGGAAGGCATTTGTTACAATTGAGTGCTTTCCATATATTCATTCATGTAGCAATATGAAAGATTTCATCGGCTACTTGAGAAATGTATTTTTCACATATGCATATGGTCTCTATGTAAACAATGCATTGGGTTATTGGCACTATAATATGATATCCGTAGTTCCAGAATTTAGTGAAGGTTTGTATACCTGATTTGTGGTTGCTTGAATGACACCAATGGGAAGTGTGACAATCCAAGCCAAGCCAAAAGCAAATATCATACCCCACCAAGGCAGCTGCACCTCCTCTTTCCATATAAATGACATCATAAGTGACAAAGCAATGCTTCCTACCAGTAGAACAAGGAACCACCACTGAGGAACTTGATTGTATCTCCTCATCAGTTTGGCATGGATGTCCAACTTCACAGACTTCATGGCAGACTTGCTTTGCCTCCAGATGTCACTACAGATTGATAGCAAGTGAAACAAAGCAGTTCATGTCTCGTAAAAGAATCGAAGAAGGGAGTAAATTGCAGATTCAAAGCGCACCTTCCATGGAAGAGGAGAACATGGATGATGGTCGCTGTGAACCTTGCGAACCCTGACCCTATCGACAACGCAAAAAGAGGACTGAGATAGAGCTTCCCATAACTCTCGTATGCAGCGACGTTGAGCTCAAACTCTGGCGTCAGTATCTTGGTGGTGTCGTACTTGTGCCCTGTCGTAGTGAATAGCTGATTGGAGAAGATGGGGAACTTGCGCGCGTCAAATGTGTTGAACTTCCAGTAACACAATGGGACGATGATGTAGATGAACATGAGGAAACCGACGGCCACATTGAGGATGGAGAACCATGGCGTCACCAGAGGACTCCCATGGTACGCAGAGATCCCCGCCCAATCAAGCGTGAATGCACCAACTCCAAGTCCATGATAAGCTGATCCGATCTGCTGCGCAGTAATACTTCGAGGCCATGTCCAGCACACCCATGAGAAGAAGGTCAGTATGGGTAGGAGATAGCCCGGCAATGTGTAGTACGCAAAGCTTGCTACGAAGAACACGAGGAAGAATTGCATCCTGCTTGGCCCTTTGGATCTCGAGTCCTTCTCATGCAAAGCTCTGCAGTAAGTTTTGAATGGTGAGCTTTCATGGCCTCAGTTGTCATTAGTTAATGAGAATAATTGTGCGTTGCAAGGTTCTCTACATTAACGTAGTTAACAAGTCTTCCAATTAGATGATTGTGATCGAGATGGTTCGGATACCATCAGATGAACAAGTTCTGTTCTCCTCCTTTTCGCCAATGGGAAAAGGAGCATGGAACCATGGGACAAAGCATAGTGAGCTGGAAGAAAGGATTGGATTGATAGGAATCTGACCTGAAGAGGGAGACCTGAGCAAGATTGGAAGGCCACCACATCTCAGCGGGATCCACCAAATACCTTCTCATCATTCCAGCCCATCCATAACCCAGTATCTGATGAAGTAAGAACCACATAGATTTGGTTTCAAGTACCAACTAAAATCTAAATGAGAAAACAGAATAAATGACTTGAATTCTCCTGCTATTTCAATGCAAAATTTTTCTTTTTCTTCTTAAATAGATCATTTTGAAGTATTGGACAGTAATCCATCAGACCTCACATCTGCACATTATACGGCTATGGATGAAGAAAATTACAGTCTGAGAAAGATTCTTCAAGTAAAAGCTCAGCGGTCCAACAAACACTAGAAAACAAAGGTACACAAAGAGGGACCAAGAAAATTTATGGCTCTCATCATGCAGGAGGAATCTTTTGATTTTCCAACCAAAAGCAAGCATTTAAGAGAGAAGAAAAGACTTCGATACAGTCCTCGGATAAGTGAGAAAATAAAAGCTTAGAGGTGAGAGAAGCACAGGACAAGCTTGCAAGAAAGCTGCAGTATATTAGAAGATACAAATATGGGGATCATAATACGATATGTTGCAGAAAAGAAGGGGTCGAATTCACAGAAAGAAGAAAGAAGCAAGAGGCAGAATTTGCCAGTGTCTATATGTTCCATTTATTTCCGATTAAATTGAAACAGAAGATGAAAAACGCAAGCACAGTGGAAATCATGAAGTCTGATATGGAAATTAAATGGGGAAATCTACATGCAAAGGTGAAAGAGTGAGACAAGGAGGAGGAGCGTGCCATTCTTCCTTACCTGCGTGGTGAGCACAATAATGAGCGCACAGAGGAAGCTCAAACTCTGCTTGTAGTAGGCCTTCATCACCGTGATGGCGCCGATGGAGTAGGCATCTCCTCCGCCGATGGACACGCCGCAGTTGGCGAAGATGGTGATGATGACGTGCTCTTTGATGTTGAAGGGCCCGGGGTTGAGGTGGAACCCCCAGTTCCGGAACACCTTGACCTCCCTGTCGGGCAACACGGAGGCCATGAAACGGCCGGCGGGCAGAACCGCGATCTGCATGAGGATGGCGGAGATGGTGAGCGGCTGCGTGCGGTATGTGAAGAAGGTGTTCAGGAAGATGAGGAGGGAGCAGGAGGTGAGGCCGAGGAACCAGGCCCGGAACGTCATCACCGGGAGCGATGGGTCGTCGGTCTCCGGCACCACCAGCGCCACCTCCTCCACGGGGCACCTCTCCACCTCCTCCCCCTCCTCCGCCGTGGAAGAACCACCCTTGTTCTCGCCCTTGGAGGCCATCGGGGAGCGCAACTCTGGAGAGAAGCGAAGGGATGGGCAATGTACGAGCCGTAGAACGAAGGCAGGCGACGGACGCAGTAAGCAAGCATGGGATTCATATGTACCAAGTCGATTGCGTCAACCTCGAGGCGATACAACTTTCATGACCAATATACCCCTGATTTGGAGTTGATGGGACTCGATCGGAGAAGACAAGTCAATTTCCTCACAGCGCCTACCACCAAGTCGCAATAGCTTTTCATCCATTACTATCGTCTCCAGAAAAATCCAAGCTTGGATACATACGAATTTGAGGAGGACGACAGCGAAGAATTGGATTTACAGAGGATGACAGCGACGAATTGGGACGGAGAGACCCTGAGGGGGCAGCAGATCACCCAATGGAGGGGTAGTTTAGTCATTTAAGCGGCGCATGTTCAGCAGCCGCTGCGGCTGAGCGTGGGCGCCACGTGGAGCGCGACGACGGCACGCGTTCGCCTTGGCGCGCGAGGCTGCGACGGTCGGTCTTGCGCACCCGGGCACGCCGTGGCCCCTTCCGACCCGACGACGTGGCCACGCCACGTCGGCGGATCCACCTCTCGCTCTCGCTGCGCCCGCGGGGCACCGTACCTATGGGTCCTGGTGGTTTGACTCTGACCGCGGGTCTCCGTCTTCTCGCCTTCTTCATCGAAGAGGCAAAAGAAAAAGGGGAAAGCTGCGAAGGTCTGCACTTGGTCGCCATGGCGTTGTTCGTGTCGAAACAGCAGATCTGCTGCGCCAGATTACTCGCCTTCTTAGCGCATGTGTCACTGTTGCCCAAAGGGAGTTCATCATCAATTTCTTATGCCAACTGTGTCTGGAATCTATTAGCCGGTCAGTGCCTCTCCCACAAGCAGACATGCCTGGCAATGGTGAAGGTTTTATCTAGTAAATAACTGCTCGATGAGCCTTGCTCTGCTTGTTCAATACTCAATGATCGTAGTAAATGGTTGATGCAGCCTTCCTCCTTGCTTAGGAAGACGGGAGAAGCAGCTAAAAGCTATAGCCTCACTACCGGGAGCTGCTCGGTGGACAAATGTCCGCAGAAGCTGCCACTTCACTCCTCGAACAATCATGCACAGCTCAAAAGTCAATAGAGTATATGTGCTCTTCAATGATTGATTGATCTGATCCAATAGGGATCAGCATAATAATTGGATCGGATTCACTTTTCATCTCGCCAAAAGGATCCTTTGACCGAAAGAGATGTATTGGCATTAGTTCTTTTTAATAATTCTAAATCTTCCAAAATTCATATATTTAGAAAACTAGAAATCCATCTTTGTAGGTCTACCTAATACCACTTTGGTACATTGTCTTATTTTATATGTTTATTTTCTGTAGGATAATAGAGATACTGTAATTTAAAGATAAATACCGTTCCACTTATTAATCTTTAATCAAATTGTTGATCGGCCTTTAGTTGGGACCCAACTAACATAGGACACGGCCCATCTTGTTGGCCCAAAAAGGTTTTCATTTGAAATTCTACGGTCCAGATTTCTCCAAGCCGGGGAAGTAAGATGAACGTGGGCCGTTGGATTGATATCGACGCCCAAGCACGTCCGATCTCTTTATTGGCAGCATTTGTACCTTCTTTCGCGCAAGCAAGGACGAGAATGGCGGGAGGCAGAGTTTCGAGTTCGAGCCCATCCGATCTGCTCCAAAGAATCAAAGGTCGATCGATCGCGAGAGTGATCCTTCCTCTTCTCTGCCTCGTTCTACTTTAGATCGGCTTCTGATGCCTCTCTCTCCCCGCAGGTTTCGTCCGGTCTCTCGTTGAGGATCTCAGCAACGATCGACCTCCTTCGGTTGCCCTCGATCGGTACAGGAACTACTGCCACGATCCTTCTGGAAACTGGTCATCCTCTCATCCCTGCGGATCGTTTGTATTCGACCTCGTATTGCGGTCCATCCTGAAGTTATAGCTTCATATTCTTGCCCGATTTCCGATGGGTTTTATCGAGATTTCAGTTTAACTAGTTTGTGGGTGTTCTTCGCTGTTATGGTTTTGCGCATATTACAATTTTGGTGTAGATTATAACTAAATAACGACCTAGAGTTATCTGGTGGTGCGATTGTTTTAGGGTAGTCTAGGAATCTATTCTTTTCAGGGACAAACCGGCTTGTTCTTGGGGCAGAACCGAAGATTAAGAACTAGTAATTTCACAATATCTTTTGTTGATTTATGGAGATATTCTCAATTCAAGAAAGGGTAACTTGTCGTATTAATAGTTGTATGAAGACTCGGAATTAATTGATAAACAGTTCAGATGTGGTACACCTAATTGTCATAGCACATCACATTAATTTATTTACTCATTGTTTCCTCCAGTCACTTTCATTCGTTTGAAACAGTGGCAAAATGTAAGCCTGTGTTTTTCTCTATCAAACCATTATTTGGTTTCCATACCTTCTGTTCCTCCCTCTTGCTCTTTCTGCATATTGCTTTCAACACTTTTTCGCACTGCAGCACTTGCGGTGACAACTTACCAAATGGCAAGGAAATAATCTCGGTCGAGAGGGAAAGTCATGCATACAGATTGCGTAAAGTATCTTTCATGTCTATTCCTTCCACTGCAATTGGTTTTTGTCATCTCACGTAGGTGTACAAAATTCTGCACGTTTTATGTTCTTTTAATTCTTCTTCTTTCTTTCTTTATTTATAATCTTAGCAAAGTCAAACATACTGTATTATATTAATTGATTCTCTGGTTCCCTTTTGTTTAGTTGTCTTGTTTAGGGTGCTGCTAATAATACAGCAACTTTTACAAGAAAACAAACATGGATCGAAGAGAGACATCTACTACATGCACCCCGCTCTTTTCTTGGGTAGAATTTTCCTCTTAACTTCCTTACAAAATATATCAGACTGAAAATAGATACAATGTTTAATTATTCATTTCATTTTAACAGCTTTTTTTATTCAGAAACATCCGTTTATTTTATTGCATTAATGGAGAAGACTACAGATCACATCTTCAAGGCAACTTCATTTATCAGACATTTGAACTTAGGAAACTGCTACTTCGGTAGCAACAGCGAGTTGCATACAATACTGTTATTACTTGTCTTGTATTACATATAACTTAAAGTACTCTGTTCTAGCATTACTACAATTTTTCGAATGACTCTACCAATTGTTGCATAATTATGTTGTGTTCGACACATCTGGTTTTCCACTTAAAATGTGATCCATGAAAGTGCTTGATCAGTAGACCTCAACATTGGTTAACGTAACACAAGTACTTCAACATGATGAACTTTGTGAAACGAATTTAATAATTGATTGATGGTGGCATGCATATCATCGACTTTAATAGATGGGCATATTCATAGCTTAGACTTGCATGATTTATTTGGTTAAAGGCACAGGGAATATCTTTGGTGTGTTGAAGAATCAATTGGCAAAATCTTAAAGGAATTCTCATATCTGCTACAGCTATACAGAGTTGTGAACATAAAGTATGACAACTTGTAAACATAGGCTTGATTTTACATCATGATTTTTAAAATATTTTCACATTGAAGGTGGTGTGACCCATATTGGATGCTAAGAAAATTCTTGAATTTGCTGATCCAAAATTTTCTTCAAATATTCCCACATTTTCTGAAATGACAATGCAATGTCTACTTCCATGTCACAGCAAAGTGCCAACTTTATAATACTAGTTCATATTTATCATGTCTCCCATCAACATTATTTGTTGAAAGATCAGGGCCACTCATTTACCCTGTAAGCTCAAAACATGAACATATTCTGCTGCTTGATTAGTTAAAACCCTTTTTCTCTTGTGATCATGCTGTCCTCATGGAAGTAGATTGATTTTGGTTGTGAGCTGAATGTTGATATCCTCAACAAGGTATACAGTGTTCTTTTTTTTTTTTTTTTTTCACTTTCCAGATTTTATATGAGGAATCAAATATTGGTTTATATATGCATAATAAGTTGGTGAGCACCTGCTACACAAAACACATACTTTTGCATTTAAATATTGTTATATTGCAGAGCAAGCAGTTGTTGATCGGGCAATCAACAACATTTGCATTCTCTTAAAGTGCAGCCGTCAGCATCTCAATGTGGTATGATACTCTATGAACTTATTTTTAAGGTTTAGGATAATTTACTCTTTTGCCATTGCTTTTTGCTTCTTGCTGGTTAGCTTCTGTTGATTTGATTCATTTCCTGATGCAATTTTGTGCCTTCATTTTAGCCTTCTATTTCTTCTGTTAGTTTTCTGTGCTGCTGTTGGACCAGTACCGCCAGCTACACTAGCTGCACATATTCTACTTCTTTTAGTCCATTGTTCTTTGTTCCATATGTGTCCTTTGCTTGCCCTCTTTAAGAATATATTTCACATTAAACAGAAAATTAGAATGATTCAATTAGGCTTTTAAATGAGAAGTGTGGCAGTATTTAATGATTTTTCTAAGAAATCAGCCAACCTTTCAATCGTAGCACCTGCTTTTTAGTAGCTATCAACTCACAATAGCTACTTGTGGGGATTATCTAATTCATTGACTGCTACCTTTGACTCAGTTGCTTTTGCAGTGTGCAAATTTAACTTATTGCTACATTAAAAAACTAAAGAAACTGAAGAAAGAAATTGCTTCATATGACGATAGTATTACTGGACATAAAGACAAAATCAGTTGCATGTGAATTTTACTTTTTTGTTTAGCTGAAGACTCTGCGATAGAAGCATAAAATCATCATTCATAATCTTTAGATTGCTTCTACAGTTTGCTGCATTGCTCCAAATTAAATTGATGCTTGTTATTCTTGCAGGTGCCTGTAGGGAGAGGGTAGATCCTGATACTTGGACTGGTCACTGTCATGTTGATTCTTTCTTTGTATTACCCTATAGTTTTGATGTCTGCAAGTTCTGTTACACTTAGTTCAGAGAGCTATGATCAATCTCACAAACATTCATATGTTACCATCCTGCTTAGTTTTCTATCACTGTAAATGAAGTTCTTGATATTATCCTGTTGCCCATTTACGCTCATCATTCTAGTGAAATATAAGTTTGTGTTAAAGCTTACTTTACCTTAAGCCTATTTTTGGTTTAAAAAACAAACATGCCTGCTCTTTTTGAGAATCACTTTGTTCTTCTCAGATTGGTGATGGGTTGGTTGAGATTTCTAGAAGCTGGTAGGAAGATTTATTGCATAAATAGCCCCAGCACTGTAAGTTCTATTCCATATCCAAATATGAAGTTTACTCCCTTGATGAATTTATTAGAATTGGACTTTGTTGCAGGTCTATCCTATTCCTGTGTGTCTTGAAGAAGTAGAAGGTAAATGGAAGTCATCAGATTGATGGTTGAACAATTTGATTTCTCTAATTCATATGAACTTGACCTGTGTCTTAATGTTTTCGTAAGGATTAGATACTGATCAGCTAATCTGGAGTCTCTTGAAATGTTTTTTTGTACTCTATTATGTTAATGATAGACCCCATATGAATAACTTGAGATTTCTCGATACAGTTTGAGGTGTTGTTGAGGCATACTGGAATGCAGTTTTCATTTTCACTTCTACTTGTTTGGTTTGTCACATTTTATTGGCTACGTTGTGTGCTTTGGGAAGTATGAACAAACAGGCCTATGAGCCTGGTCCGGAGGTTCAAAATAGGGTGAATTGCAAGCAAAATGATAGCAAAAAAAGGCAACCAGTTTTGTTTAAATTTTCTCATTTAAGCTGTAGCATATTCCCCACTACCATTTTTGCCAATTTTACACAGATTAAGCCGTCATAAAAAATGCTGATTGTTTGTTTTTATTTGTGTTGGTGGTCATTCTAAATGTTGTCTGTTCAATTATGGTTTTCAGGATTATATTTTTAGGAAAAAAAGCTTCCAGATGATTATTGAAATGTTGGACAATGTTTGTAATGTTAAAATATTTATTTATTTTTAGTGTTGTTTCTTTTACTAATCAGCTGATAAACCTCCTTGTCATATCTGGAGCCTAATCATCTTCTGGATTCATCCAGTAAGTTTTTTTAATTGGTGCTCGTAGAGCATGGGTTTAAATGTTTCTTTTTATCTTTTTAGATATTGTCAGTGTTGCCAGATTTATTATTGTTGTAGAGAAGGAATCAGGCAAGACTTTCCCTGACAACTATTTTTCTTTTCATCTTAACAAGCTGTTCTCATTTGCTATTTTGTTTTACCTATTTCAGTGTTTCAGCGGTTAGCAAATGATAGATTTTGTGAGAGGAATCATTGCATTGTCATTACAGTGAGCAGTACTTGGTTTTAGCTTTACTATATGTCTCAATGTATTATTAGTGATTCATGTTTTTAACTTCGATCAGGGAAGAGGCTATCCGGATGTCCCTACAAGAAGGCATGCACAGAGTTTTCTGCTTTAGATTGTACTTGCATACCTTCTTTAGAAGCCATTGGCATGCAAATACCTGCTCTTTGACCCACTATATGTTTGCCACAGGTTCTTGTGCCTTCTTGTACAACATCTGCATTTGCCAGTGTATTGCTTGGTAGATTGTGATCCTTATGGCTTTGACATCCTGATGGTCTATAGGTTTGGTTCCATGGTATGACCACATTCATTGTTTTATGTATGTAAAGGTTAGAGCAAGTATGTTACTTTTATTATTAGGGATGTAAACGGAACCAAACATATCCTTTCGATTGAAAATTGTATTTCATAATACAATGGGAAATGGAAAATTTTGTTGATTTTTGCATTTTGCACTCACATGGAGAAAATGTAGCTTATCTTAGTGCTCCTAGTCTACACTGTCTTAACTGATACTTTCACTTGATCTAAATGCTTATGATCATTCTTTTGTTTCTTAAAGCAAATGGCGTATGATGCCAATTTGTTGCGTGTACCTGAGATAAGTTGGCTCGGAGTCTTCCATTCAGATTTGCAGAAGTACCATCTTCCAGATCGCTGTCTTCTCGAGCTGACATCTGATGGTCATTCTGAATATACTCTCTTGCTCTTTCATTTGTTTACTTCAATGTAGATACCTGTAAAAGGTCCAAACTGTGAGTTGCAGATAAGAAGAAAGCTGAAGCAATGCTGCTGAGATGCTATTTGCAAAAGGAAGCACCAAAATGGAGGTTTATTATTGTCATCCTTTTAAGTCACATTTCTATGATTTTGGTGGTTCTTATTACCTGTTATTAGACCAAATTGATTTTTTTCCATTCAAAAGATCAGATTATCAATCACATGCAGATTTCATAACTGCTGAACCAGCATACTATTGGCAAATGTCTGGCCATCATTGTCCACCTGCACTGAAACCTGTCTTGCTCTTGTGTTAATATTTAGATTACATTTAGAGAATTGATCACCGAATTTGCAGTTTTCATCCTGATACAAACTCATCTAAAATAAATTTGTGGTGGCAGGATGGAGCTGGAAGTCATGCTACAAACTGGAGTAAAATTTGAGATCGAATCATTATCTGTCAACTCGCTTTCGTTCTTATCAGAGTACATCCCCACGAAGATTCACGATGGAAGTTACCTATAGGTTCTGTTGTACACATGATTTTATTAGTTCGAGGCTACAAGGTGAATCTACATATTACAATTCTCTGATGATGCTTATGTTCTATAGCCGATCCTGAAACTTCTTGCATCATGTGATTATGTTATGTACATGCATGTTGCTTGAAATCAAGATTTTAAGGGTCATAAAAGGACATCAGCGGGAAGAAACAGCTAATGAGAAACATAAACCAGTCGAAACATGTAATCGATCATCCTGAAATGCTTGAAATTTTGTAATGCTTGGAATCTATGAATCATATACTGACATCACATCATTGTCCTTTGGAAACTGAGTGCTCGCTTTAATCTGAAAAAAAAAAAGGGGTGGGGAGGGGGGAAAGGATGTTCTTCATCTTACTTGCAAATCACCAGATACCACTTTTGCAAGAAAGTGAAGGTAATTAAAGGTTACTGGATCTAGCAGTTTTTGAATCAATTAACAACTTAGTGTTGCTGAAGGCAAAATGTGAAACCATAAATATTTAATAACTAACTTAGATTATCAATTTATCATATTGTGAATAGAAGTTACAGAATTTGTAAATAGAAAGAGTATAAAAAGAATTTGCAGAACGGTCAAAAAATGTTATAAAATAGTTTATTTAATTAAGATAGGAGGACAAAGCTCCTTTAGGCCATAAAACCTTTATGCTCACATCCTCCCGTACTCCTTGTTGACAAGAACCTCATGCACTAAATAATCATCATTCTCTCTGAACTAACATAAGTCTGCTTTGTTGATTTTGGCAGGCCAAGATGTGGATGAGTTTTGGGAGTACGAAGCAGCAAATGGTGCAAGTTGGTGATAGTGGTGATAGTTTAAGATGACGAATCCAACTTGCCACTCGCTGAAGGCAATGACTATAAAGTAAGATCGAATTCCCTATTATTCTTACTGTTTATGCAAAAGAGTTCCCCATCAGCGTACTGCGACCACTAACACTTGTCTGTCTGTTGTGCGGTCAAGGCTTAATATTCTGCAGGAATCAGCATGTCATCCAAAAGAAAGAGAACAAGTAAAGCAGCAAAAGCTACGGCCTTAAGGCAGCCAATTAATTGAACCCAATGCCCAAATATGTTGTTGGATTGCCTCCGGAGTCTGTGATGGCTAATCCTTGAGTCTCCAACTGATGGCAGATCACGTCAAGAATGGAGAGTTGCATGTGGCCCTCGCAAGACCGGTCTCCCCTTCATGCCTGTCCAAGTCAACTTAGGGTCGACTAGCTTTCCCGGATGCGGTAGTCGACGTTCAGGTAAAAAACGTACATAAATGACCATAAAAGAAAATATTTGGCCCGAGAATTCTCTTTGGCACAAATGCCCTAATCATGGAAATGCTCATCAATCTTATATTTTTTGCCTACCTATTCACGACTACAGGAATTAATAAGAGGACACATTAATTTGGTGAATATATATATATATATATATATATATATATATATATATACCCCTGAGAAGTCAATGGTTAATCTTGTCGCTACACGTTTGCATAGTTTAACACGTAGAAGTTTCATGCTGCCCAAGGAAGAGTAGGAGTGAATACTCTCGAACAAGTGGACGCGCGCGCGAACACACTCACACTCTCTGTCTCGCTCTTTGGGCACGCATCGATTCCACGCCCCTCGCTTCTTCTTTCCTTGTCTGTTTTTTATGAGCACCTTTTTTTTTTTCATTGCTTGCCCCCGTTTCCACTCTGAATCCCCGGAAGATGTTCGTCTTGTG